>NC_058376.1:100334573-100657073 GCF_018350175.1 Felis catus
TCCCAACAGGTGACCTCCTCAATGTCCATCACCCACCCCCCCTCCCTCCCACCCCCCATCAACCTTCAGTTTATTCTCAGTTTTTAAGAGTCTCTTATGGTTTGGCTCTCTCCTTCTCTAACTTTTTTTTCCCTTCCCCTCCCCCGCGGTCTTCTGTTAAGTTTCTCAGGATCCACATAAGAGCGAAAACATATGGTATCTGTCTTTCTCTGTATGACTTTA
Source organism: Felis catus (assembly GCF_018350175.1). Classification (NCBI taxonomy): domain Eukaryota; kingdom Metazoa; phylum Chordata; class Mammalia; order Carnivora; family Felidae; genus Felis; species Felis catus. The sequence continues at coordinate 100,334,796 of NC_058376.1, forward strand.
TTTCACTTAGCATAGCACTCTCCAGTTCCATCCACGTTGCTACAAAAGGCCATATTTCATTTTTTCTCATTGCCACATAGTATTCCATTGTGCATATAAACCACAATTTCTTTATCCATTCATCAGTTGATGGACATTTAGGCTCTTTCCATAATTCGGCTATTATAGAAAGTGCTGCTATAAACATTAGGATACAAGTGCCCCGATCCATCAGCACTCCTGTATCCCTTGAGTAAATTCTTAGCAGTGCTATTGCTGGGTCGTAAGATAGATCTATTTTTAATTTTTTAAGGAACCTCCACACTGTTTTCCAGAGGGGCTGCACCAGTTTGCATTCCCAACAGTGCAAGAAAGGTTCTCGTTTCTCCACATCCTCGCCACCATCTATTGTCTCCTGCTTTGTTCATTTTAGCCACTCTGACTGGCATGAGGTAGTATCTCAGTGTGGTTTTGATTTGTATTTCCCTGATGAGGAGTGACATTGAGCATCTTTTCATGTGCCTATTGGCCATCTGGATGTCTTCTTTAGAGAAGTGTCTACTCACGTTTTCTGCCCATTTCTTCAATGTGTTATTTGTTTTTCGTGTGTGGAGTTTGGTGAATTCTTTACAGATTTTGGATACTAGCCCTTTGTCTGATATGTCATTTGCAAATATCTTTTCCCATTCCATCGGTTGCCTTTTAGTTTTGTTGATTTTTTCCTTTGCAGTGCAGAAGCTTTTTATCTTCATGAGGTCCCAATAGTTCATCTTTGCTTTTAATTCCCTTGCCTTTGGAGATGGGTCAAGTAAGAAATTGCTGCGGCTGAGGTCAGAGAGGTTTTTTTCCTGCTTTCTCCTCTAGGGTTTTGATGGTTTCCTGTCTCACATTCAGGTCCTTTATCCATTTTGAGTTTATTTTTGTGAATGGTGTAAGAAAGTGGTCTAGTATCATTCTTTTGCATGTTGCATGTCTCCCAGCACCATTTGTTAAAGAGACTGTCTTTTTTCTATTGGATATTCTTTCCGGCTTTGTCAAATATTAGTTGGCCATACTTTGTGGGTCCAATTCTGGAGTCTCTATTCTATTCCACTGGTATGTGTGTCTGTTTTTGTGTCAATACCATGCTATCTTGATGATTACAGCTTTGTGGTAGAGCCTGAAGTCTGGGATTTTGATGCCTCCTGTTTTGGTCTTCTTCAAAATTACTTTGGCTATTCAGGGTCTTTTGTGGTTCCATACAAATTTTAGGATTGCTTTTTCTAGCTTCAAGAAGAATGCTGGTGCAGTTTTGATTGGGATTGCATTGAATGTGTGGATAGCTTTTGGTAGTATTGACATTTTCACAGTATTTATTCTTCCAATCTATAAGCATGGAATGTTTTTCCATTTCTTTGTATCTTCTTCAATTTCCTTCATAAGCTTTCTATAGTTTTCAGCATACAGATCTTTTACATCTTTGGTTAGGTTTATTCCTAGGTATTTTATGATTTTTGGTGCAATTGTGAATGGGATAAGTTTCTTTGTCTTTCTGTTGCTTCATTATTAGTGTGTAGAATTCAACTGATTTCTGTACATTGATTTTGTATCCTGCGACTTTGCTGAATTCATGTATCAGTTCTAGAAGACTTTTGATGGAGTCTATTGGGTTTCCCATGTATAATATGATGTCATCTGCAGAAAGTGAAAGCTTGACTTCATCTTTGCTAATTTCGATGCCTTTGATTTTCTTTTGTTGTCTGATTGCTGATGCTAGAACTTCCAACAGTATGTTAAACAACAGCATACTGTTGTTTGTGGACATCCTGTTGTGTTCCTGATCTCAGGGGAAAGCTCTCAGTTTTTCCCCATTGAGGATGATATTAGCTGTGGGCTTTTCATAAATGGCTTTTATGATGTTTAAGTATGTTCCTTCTATCCCGACCTTCTTGAGGGTTTTTATTAAGAAAGGATGCTGAATTTTGTCAAATGCTTTTTCTGCATCGATTGACAGGATCATATGGTTCTTTTCTTTTCTTTTATTAATGTGATGTATCGCATTGATTGATTTGCAAATGTTGAACCAGCCCTACAGGGATGAATCCCACGTGATCATGGTGAATAATTCTTTTTATATGCTCTTGAATTCGATTTGCTAGTATCTTATTGAGAATTTTGCATCCATATTCGTCATGGATATTGGCCTGTAGTTCTCTTTTTTTTGCTGGGTCTCTGTCTGGTTTAGGAATCAGAGTAATGCTGGCTTCATACAATGAGTCTGGAAGTTTCCCTTCCTTTTCTATTTTTTGGAACCGCTTGAGAAGGATGGGTATTATCTCTGCTTTAAATGTCTGGTAGAATTCCCCAGGGAATCCATCTGGTCCTGGACTCTTATTTGTTGGGAGATTTTTGATATCTGATTCAATTTCTTTGCTGGTTGTGGGTCTGTTCAAGTTTTCTATTTCTTCCTATTTGAGTTTTGGGAGTGTGTGGGTGCTTAGGAATTTGTCTATTTCTTCCAGGTTGTCCAGTTTGTTGGCATATATTTTTTCATAGTATTCCCTTATAATTGTGTATTTCTGAGGGATTAGTTGTAATAACTCCATTTTAATTCATGATTTTATCTATTTGGGTCCTCTCTCTTTTCCTTTTGAGAAGCCTGGCTAAAGGCTTATCAATTTTGTTTATTTTTTCAAAAAACCAACTCTTGGTTTCATTGATCTACTCTACAGTTTTTTTAGATTCTATATTGTTTATTTCTGCTCTGATCTTTATTATTTCTCTTCTTCTGCTGGGTTTAGGCTGCCTTTGCTGTTCTGCTTCTAGTTCCTTTAGGTGTCCTGTTAGATCTTGTATTTGGGATTTTTCTTGTTTCTTTAGATAAGCCTGGATTGCAATGTATTTTCCTCTCATGACTGCCTTTGCTGCATCCCAAAGCATTTGGATTGTTGTATTTTCATTTTCATTTGTTTCCATATATTTTTTAATTTATTCTCTAATTTCCTGGTTGATGCATTAATTCTTTAGTAGGGTGTTCTTTAACCTCCATGTTTTTGGAGGTTTTCCAGACTTTTTCCTGTGGTTGATTTTAAGTTTCATAGCATTGTGGTCTGAAAGTGTGCATGGTATGATCTCAATTCTTTTGAACTTATGAAGGGCTGTTTTGTGACCCAGTATGTGATCTATCTCAGAGAATGTTCCATGTGCACTTGAGAAGAAAGTATATTCTGTTGCTTTGAGATGCGGAGTTCTAAATATATCTGACAAGTCCATCTGATCCAATGTATCATTGAGGGCCCTTGTTTCTTTATTGATCCTGTGTCTAGATGATCTATCCATTGTTGTCAGTGCGGTATTAAAGTCCCCTGCAATTGCCACATTCTTATCAATATGGTTGCTTATGTTTGTGATTGTTTTATGTATTTGGGGGCTCCTGTATTCAGTGCATAGACATTTATAATTGTTAGCTCTAACTGATGGATAGACCCTGTAATTATTAGATAATGCCCTTCTTCTTCTCTTGTTACAGCCTTTAAAGTCTAGTTGGTCTGACATAAGTATGGCTACTCCAGCTTTCTTTTGACTTCCCGTAGCATGATAGATAGTTCTCCATCCCCTCACTTTCAATCTGAAGGTGTCCTCAGGTCTAAAATGAGTCTCTTGTAGACAGCAAACAGATGGGTCTTGTTTTTTTATCCATTCTGATACCCTGTGTCTTTTGGTTGGTGCATTTAGTCCATTTACATTCAGTGTTATTATAGAAAGATATGGGTTTAGAGTCATTGTGATATCTGTAGGTTTCATGCTTGTAGTGCTGTCTCTGGTACTTTGTGGTCCTTGCAACATTTCACTTGCAGAATCCCCCTTAGGATCTCTTGTAGGGCTGGTTTAGTGGTGATGGATTCCTTCAGTTTTTGTTTGGGGAATCCTTTATCTCTTTTTCTATTCTGAATGACAGACTTGCTAGATAAAGAATTTTTGGCTGTCTATTTTTTCTATTCATCGCACTGAAGATTTCCTGCCATTCCTTTCTCGCCTGCCAAATTTCAGTAGGTAGGTCTGCCACTACTCTTATTGGTCTACCCTTGTAAGTTATAGCATGTTTATCTCTAGCTGCTTTCAGAATTTTTTCTTTATCCTTTATTTTGCCAGTTTCACTACAACATGTCATGCAGATCAATTCATGTTACGTCTGAAGGGAGTTCTCTGTGCCTCTTGGATTTCAGTGCCTTTTTCCTTCCCCAGATCAGGGAAGTTCTCAGCCTGATTTGTTCAAGTACACCTTCAGCCCCTTTCTCTCTCTTCTTCTTCTGGAATTCCTATGATATGGATATTATTCCATTTGATTGCATAACTTAGTTCTCTAATTCTTCCCTCATACTCCTGGATTTTTTTTTATCTCTCTTTTTCTCAGCTTCCTTTTTTTTCCATAATTTTATCTTCTGATTCACCTATTCTCTCCTCTGCCTCTTCAGTCCATGCCATGGCCACCTCCATTTTATTTTGCACCTCATTTATAGCATTTTTTAGCTCCTCATGACTGTTTCTTAGTCCCTTGATCTCTGTAGCAATAGATTCTCTGCTGTACTCTATGCGTTTTTTCAAGCCCAGCAATTAATTTTATGACTATTATTCTAAATTCTTTTTCTGTTATATTGCTTAAATTGTTATTGATCAATTCGTTAGCTGTCGCTACTTTCTGGCGTTTCTTTTGAGGAGAATTCTTCTGTTTTGTCATTTTGGGTAGTCCCTGGATGGCATGGAACTGCAGGGCACTTCCCCTGTGCTGTCCAGGGTAACTTGTATTGTGGGCAGGGCCGCAGTCAGACCTGATGTCTGCCCCCAGCCCACCGCTGGGGCTCCAGTCAGACTGGTGTGTACCTTACCTTCCCCTCTCCCAAGGGCAGGACTCACTGTGGAGTGGTGTGGCCCCTGTCTGGGCTATTTGCACACTGCCAGGCTTGCATGGGATCTGGCATATTAGCCTGGGTGGATCCACAAGGTGCACAGGGGCGGGAGGGGCAGGCTTAGCTTGATTTGCCATGGGAGGTCCTCTGTGGGTGGGGCCTTGTAGCACCAGGAGGGGGGCAGACCCGTTGGAGGGATGGATCCACAAAAGCACAGAGTTGGGTGTTTGCACGGTGCAGGCAAGTTTAGTGCCAGGAATTGATTCCCTTTGGAATTTTGGCTGGGGCATGGGAAGGGGAGATGGCGCTTGCCAGCACCTTAGTTCCCATGCCAAGCTGAGCTTTGTCTTCCAGGGCTCAACAACTCTCCCTCCCTGCGTCGTCTCACCCTCCCCAATCTCCGAGAGCAGAGCTGCTGACTTTTAACATTCTAGATGTTAAGTCCCACTGGCTGTCAGAACTCACGGAGTCCCATGCCTCGGCTTTTGCAAGCCAGACTTTGGGCGCTCTGCCTTGCCTGGCGGGGTGCCCCTCCACCACCCAGTCCCTCCCGCCAGTCCGTGTAGCACACACCACCTCTCTGCCCTTCCTACCCTCTTCCATGGGCCTCTTGTCTATGCTTGGCTCTGGAGAGACCATTCTGCTAGTCTTCTGGTTGTTTTCTGGGTTATTTAGGCAGGTGTGGGTGGAATCTAAGTGTTCAGCAGGATGAGGTGAGCCCAGCGTCCTCCTATGCTGCCATCTTCCCCCTGGAGTCTTACTTATTTTTAGTTTACAGAAATAAGTCAGGGGTAATTTTAGGAAGGAGTGGGGATTCATTTTAATACTTTTCCTATTTTATATATTTATTTTAATGCCAGAGGAATTGAGTACTGAGCTAATCCTAAACATTTGTTTTTATAATGGTACATTCAAAAGTTCGGGAAAGATTTTCATTTCAACTTTGAAAGGCAACATGGTAGCATTCATATTCAACCTATTTTTGTAATTGACTAAGACCTTTAAGAAGTATTTATTTTAAAAGGCATCGTTTTGGGGCGCCTGGGTGGCGCAGTCGGTTAAGCGTCCGACTTCAGCCAGGTCACGATCTCGCGGTCCGTGAGTTCGAGCCCCGCGTCAGGCTCTGGGCTGATGGCTCAGAGCCTGGAGCCTGTTTCCGATTCTGTGTCTCCCTCTCTCTCTGCCCCTCCCCCATTCATGCTCTGTCTCTCTCTGTCCCAAAAATAAATAAATGTTGAAAAAAAAATAAATTTAAAAAAAAAATAAAAGGCATCGTTTTGTAGATCACTTACTTTTGCTAAGCAGACTCTTTATTTTTATAGAAACAATGATTTTTAAAAGCTTTTTAAACAAGAACAAACAATAAAAATAGGGCTAAATAAGAGTACTAATTATCATAGAGGGGAAATGGATTTCTCTAAGTTGGGTTTTTGTTTTGGGGGAAAGTAGATTTATTTTTATCCTGCTTTGTTCAGTAAATTGAAAAAAAATTTTTTTCAAAGTTCAAAGTCAGCATATTAATATTCATTTAAATGAACTGAATTGCTCACAGTAAAAATTATTTCAATGTGTAAATTCAAATTATTGTGAAATGGGATTAAAATTTTTACAAATACTAAAAAAAATCTTCCTAACTTCTAAATATTAGGGTGCAAAAAGGCCATGGAAAAAACAACGTGTTAATATGTACCTTCCAGGAGACAAAATAGGATTACATCTTAGAGGAGGTTATGTTATCCCCATTCAACAACCTGCTGTAACTACAAATGCAAGGTAAAATGACAAATCATTAATTTAAATCTGAAATATAATTCAAGTTTTAATATTTCTATTTTATTAAGAATCAAAGATTAATGTTTCATTTTTTTCACCAGAATATGTAGAGAGGGAATTCTTAAATATAATCATCATTTATAAAAAACAAATGCAAATTATATACATTATTACAAATTGCTTGACTTAAAGAATGAACATAATTAGATTATAAATTTATTTCTGTGTCAAAAATGTCCTGACATTCTCTATAGAATATGTATAATTAAAGTTAACTCCTTATCTTAATAAAAATATGAGAACTTAAAGTAAATTATATAATTGTTAAAAAATCAGTTACATACTTAGATTTTCCATATGTAAATGACACACATTTTTCTTTCTGCTAAAATGTTTTACATTTAAATTGATAAATGAGGTGGAAAATTCTGTGTAGGGAAAGAACAAGACAGAAACTAAGTTGTTCATTAAGAATAAATTACAGAAATATTTAGGAAAAAAAGAAGAAACTTGAAAATTCTGGCTCAAAAGGGCACATAAGGTGTTATATTGAATCCACATATTTCCTCACATTCTGCAACATCCCAAGAGATAGTCAGTCTCTATTCCTTATCCTCCTGTGTTTTCTTCATAACCTTAAGAATATCTGGAGTCGTATAGGTAGTGTGTTCACTCCCCTAGACTGTAAACTCCATGAAGGCAGGGACTTGACTTTTCGCTGCTTTAGTCCCCAAGCCAATAATAACATCTGACTCATAATCTGCTCCCTATTTTCGCTAAATATTTGTTGAAGGAACACATATATGAGTGAATGAATGTGTGCTAGTAATGTAATTATTTTGGCATTCTACAATTGATTATTTTCAGACTGTAACTGTTTCTTGAATGTGTTCTCCAACAAATTAGTTATATTCTAGAGCTGTATTGAACAAGAGAAACACGCTTTGGTGAGTGTATGCAGGATGGAATATGTTGTATACAGAGCAGTTGCCTGGACTGCATAGCCTCAGGGGTACTATTTTAGGTTTAAAAACCTACAGTAATATATAACTAAGGAAAAAAATTTATTTATTATGTCTCAGGATAGAATTAGCTTGATTTTTAAGGTTATTAGATATTCCACTGAGCATTAATTTTTTTTTAATTTTTTAATGTTTATTTATTTTTGAGAGAGAGACAGAGCATGAACAGGGGAGGAGCAGAGAGATAGGGAGACACAGAATCAGAAGCAGGCTCCAGGCTCTGAGCTGTCAGCACAGAGCCAGACGTTGGGCTCATACTCACGAACCATGAGATCATGACCTGAGCTGAAGCCTGACACTCAACCAACTGAGCCACCCAGGCGCTCTGCATTAAATTTTTTATATTGTACTTTTCATTTTTATGTATATAAGATGTAGCCCTGATAAATTGCAAGGTAGAGTTAATTGAGGTGTTACAAATACATGTTAAATATATTCTGCATTCATAAAGTATATTTAATTTTTCTTGTTTGAATTGAAGTATCATTATACTGTTTCAATTTTGCTTGTGTCCTACTTAGCCTCCAAACAATTCCATATTATATTTATTATATTTATTTTTATTTATAAATTATTTTCTTCTGGACAAATTATTAATAAGTATAGACATAAATTTTATTGATATCAATGTTCTCACATGAATGCAGTACTCCTACAAATCCATTAGGTTGAAATGGACTTATTTATAGGATATTTCACTATTATAAATTTACTTTGAATAACAAATCTCCCAAACTTACTTAACAGCCGAAAGAACCCTCTGGGACTTATAGTTGCATTAGATGAAGATAACACAGCAAAAGGAGACTTTTTCTGGGATGATGGTGAAACTAAAAGTAAGTCTCAATGTGATATGCTTTTAAATGTTCATTCTGATGAGGGAATATTTGCCTTTATTGATATATGCATCTGTTTAAAAAATGTCACAAGCTTTATTTTTAATTCTTGTTTTTTTTTCTATTTTAGTCTATGAGGTTACTTTCTGAAATTTAACATTGTTCTTTAAATTATCAATATTAAATTACAATATTTAGTTTTGTCTATTAGTTCATTGTCAAGTTGTTTGACAAGTGTAGATATCTTTCTCTATTAGATTATTAATTTTAATTAAGGTAGTTAATAAATTCACAGATATATAAATTGTATCATAGTTTCAACTCTCTTAAATGGTTGTAATAGTTAAAACTAAAATTTTATTACTGTAAAAAAACAAACATTTAAAAGTTTAGTTAATTAATGTTAAATTATTTAAGGTAAGAATATTATCATATAAATGTTTCACAATTTAATTATTGTCTTTAATTTTATTTCATGAGCCCCAAACTTGAAAATTCAGTAATCCAAATGAATAAACAATGAGCCATTTTTTGCTAATATATAATTACACCATAGTAAAAATATTGGTTTAGTCAATTATAATTACCCGAATAAATGTGTTAACTTTCATATTATCTTTTCTTTTAATAGAAGGCTCTTAGGTATTTGTTTTATATATATGCGTACAAAGAATTATAGTTTAGCTCCTATTTTAGCCCACTACTTCTCAGATGTATTAAATATCCCATATGTCTTTGTATGTGTGTGAAACATCCAAATATCTCTAACTTCAAGAAATAGTCTATGCATTGTTGTGCTCTCTTATAATTTGAAAATATGGAATCTATTAAAAAATTAATGTTCATTTTTAAGTCTTATCTATAAACATATAGATTACTGCAATATATCTGCTCCACCTACAGTCTTACCTGTCAGTTGATGGTAATTTCATCTCTACGAGATGTCAAAAAACTAGTTGACCATTTTCTCTCACAACCTAGGAATCTCTCTTGGTTCTCCCTTGACCTAGTTCTCTCATCAGTTCCACCACTATCATTACTGTCTTTCATTTTAATTACTGTAATACCTCCCTAACTGGTCTATGTCCATAGTTCTTCTCAAACTCCATGTACATTTTATATACAATCCAGCAGGTAGATTTTAAAATCATCTTTTAAAAGATGATTCAGTTAGGAACCATAGACTTTACCAAGACCTAGACCACTGACAGTGATCTGTACTTTTGCACATGTGTGCACACACACAAGCTCACACACACACACAGTTATCCCCTACTGCTCTTTATTTCTCATTCTATTTCTCATTCTACTTCAGCACACCAGCCTTCTTGCTCGGTTTCAAACACCTTAGGGTCTAAGCACACTAGGGTGAGCTCTGTCATGATAATAGGTTCCAAACATTTACTACGTAAAAGTTACTTAAGATTGGATTCCTGGGGCGCCTGGGTGACTCAGTTGGTTAAGCGTCTGACTTCAGCTCAGGTCATGATCTAACAGTCTGTGAGTTCAAGCCCCGCGTTGGGCTCTGTGCTGACAGCTCAGAGCCTGGAGCCTGCTTCGGAGTCTGTGTCTCCCTCTCTCTCTGCCCCTCCCCTGCTTGTGCTCTGTCTCTCTCTGTCTCAAAAATAAATAAACATATAAAAAAAAGAGATTGGATTCCTGCTGAACTAAATTATTTATGATCATCAATTAAAGAATGTTGTTGAGATCATATCTGTATTGGTAAGATGTGGAGCTTGGTTTTAAGGCTATTCTTTTTTTCTCAAATTATATAAATATACCCAAATATATTTCTTTCTATTCATGAAAATGTATGTTGATAATTTACTTTCATATAAGAAGATGGTTAAATATGGATATGTGATTTGGTCATCTAATATGGTGTCTATATAGGTATGTGCTTCGAAAAGTTAAAATCAGAATCTTCTAAATAATCAACTCGTAAATAAACGTGAAAACCGTGAAATGACCTTCAGTTTATGATTTTTATCTCATTAACTATGATAAATTTTAGGTAAATTAATGTTATTGAAAAAATATTATATGTTCTTGAATTCCTTTGACCTTTTTTTACTTTATTTCTTTCAAATTATTTTAGCCATAATGTTCAGTTTCTCTGTTAAATAAAAATATTAATAAAAAGTTGTATCACATATGTAGATAGTATAGAAAATCATTGTCTTGGGGTGCCTGGGTGGCTCAGTTGGTTGAGCATCCGACTCTGGCTCAGGTCATGATCTCAGGGTTTGTGACTTCAAGTCCCACATCAGGCTCACTGCTGTCAGCATGGAGCCCTTTTTGGATCCTATGTCCACCACCCCCACCCCCGGCCTTTCCCCTGCTTGTGCTCTGTCTCGCTGTCTCTCACTCTCTCTCTCAAAAATAAATGAAACAAAAAAATTTTTTTTAAATAAAATCATTGTCTTGTTCCATTTTCCTCATTAAAGTTTAGTTCAGTCTTTAACATGTCTCCAGATTCACTTTATTTCCTCAAATAAAGAAAAAAATTTAAGATACAGAATAAAATTATGGTGTGCCACGTCTTCCAAAATAAGTTGAATGTTACATGGTTTATTTTACTAGCAATAGATAAAGTATCGTTCAAAATAATGAATTTATTTTATATACACTTTACTGTAATTTTTCTTTCTCTTAATTTCCATAAATATCTTAGCCATCTCTGAAAAATTAAATGAGGCACATATGTATTCATTACATTAACTCACTGTGATAATAAAATGCCAAGATTATTGTGTATAGAGGTGATCAAAAACCTTAATATGAAAAGATAATCTGTTTAATTTGCTTCATTAATAAACCATATTTTTTTCAAATTTCTTAATTGTTATACTGTAAAAATAGAGAATTTAACAATAGAGAATTACATTTTGATCTGATATCTTTATTTTTTCCCATTTCAGATACCATACAAAATGGCAGATACATTTTATATACATTTTCAGTTTCTAATGTAAGTATTTTCCTTGGATACACAGCTAAACATGTATCTTGTTAATGTCTGGGTTAGGCCTTTATCATGGAATTTTTTTTGAAAAGATGTTTACATTTACCTCCGAATTTCAATAGAAATAAATGAAATACATTGTTAAATTTTTAAATTGTTAAACTATAAATACATTTTTACCTTAAATTTTAGTATTTATATGTAATGTGATGATGAAATTGATACACAAGAAATCTTCAGACATCTTAAAGTTCTATGTCTGGTTTAAGCAACATGACCTAGAAAAATAATGTCAACATATTTGAAAAGGCTTTAATATACCAGTCACAGCAATAATTGTCATGGATTTTGAGTGAAGGTGAAAAATCTATGTACAAAGCTAAAATTTGAATATTTAATAGCAATTCTGTTTTAGATGTTGTTTTTCTTCTTATATTATTTGTGGCCAAAACTGTTATTCTTCATCAACATTACACCTAGAATGAGAAGAGACATATATTAATTGCATCATGGCTAATTTAGGTTATGTCTGAAAATAAATTTTATGGCATGTGTACAAAAAATTAAAAGAGTTATTAATGAGTGTATTTATATATGCTACATGGATGTGGAGAACTGAAGGGAATGGAGGGATAGAAGATTGGTTCTTTTTCTGTTTCACACTTGTATACTTGTATTGTTATTTCAGGTTTGTATGCAGTGAACTTCTACTTAATTTACACTATTATATACTTCTTTTCAGAACAAATTAGATATGATATGCACACATTCATCATACCAGGAAGGAAACACATTAGCATTTGAGACTATTAAAATCCTTGGGTTGATAGATCCTGTTATACGAGTCACAGTGGTGGAAGATAATCAGCCAATGAAAGCTCACTACAATTTTACTTATACAGCTTCCAACCAGGTAAATTAAATGTTTAAAAATATTTGAGCTGTTACATATTCTCACCTTTAACATAACTTAACCATTCAGTCTCTTGGTTTTGTGATTTTTTTTTCTTCACAACATTACTTTCTCTCTTTCCCTTTTGCTACCAATATTCCATTTTAGATCATTCTAATTTATATTTAGATATCAACATTAAAGGGACTCTTTGCTCTACTTCTCTTTCTTTCACTGTATCTTGGATATCACTTACGTATACCTTCATAATATTTTTCACGCCATTTTCCTACCCTGAACTCTAACTTTCTAATCTGTTGCATACAGTAAAGGTTCTAAATGTTTTAGCTTTGCATTTAATACTCTTTAAGATATTGATTTATCTATAATAAATCACTCTCTATGCTGCTTCTTTCATGAATCCTCACTGTCCTTGATATATCTTGTAGCTTTTTCATCGAATTTTTGTTTACACTCTCCCCTTTAGGTGCAGTTGTAATTTTTGTCTGTCTTAAGATATATACTAGAGGGACACTAGTCTGGCTCAGTCAGTGGAGCATGTGACTCTTGATTTTGGAGTTGTAAGTTCGAGCCCCACATTGGATGTACATCTTAAGATGTATTCTAGACAGAGAAAGGGAGTCATAGGATGGGGCTAAAATTCTAGCCCTGTAATCTTTGCATTTAAGCATATCAAATTAATCCCTTTTTATCACAGCTTCCTCATCTGTAAAATGTAGTATTTGAATCATAATGTTGCTTTGGGTAGTCAAGTACTGCATTTAAAATGTAGGCCATTAACTTAAAACATCAAAGTGATTTTCTTGGTATTTGTTTTTCCACCATTCATATAAATCTTAAATTATTGGTAATATCAGCATAAATTCTAAATTATTTGAGATAAAGAACATTTTCTTAGAGTAATTTTTTTCCTACTCTGGCCCAGAGTTTCTCACTTGGCCATTTTCATAAAAATATGTACTTGTTAATTATTTTTTGTTTAGTAAATATACTATAATTTATATATCCCTAAAACCATAAAAATTAATTAATATAAATTAAATAACACAAACCTATTGAGAACTTTAGGACTCTAACAAAGATTATCAAAACTCATTTTATTTGGGGGCACCTGAGTGGCTCAATCGGTTAAGTGTTCGACTTTGGCTCAAGTCATGATCTCGCGGTTTGTGGGTTCAAGTCCCCGTCGGACTCTGTGCTGACAGCTCATATCCTGGAGCCTGCTTCTGATTCTGTGTCTCCCTCTCTCTCTGCCCCTCCCTTGCTCATGCTCTGTCTCTCAAACATAAATAAACTTAAAAATTTTTTTTAATAATTTTATTTGTTTTCTGCGATCTCAGTTTATATCTGTGTCTATATTTATGCTTATGGAAGATTTGCACGGACTTAATAGATACACCTTCCTAATTCTGCTGTACTTAGATTGATCTTTATGTGAATTTTCATTCATGCATGTAGAGTTATGAGGGTAAGTTGATATCATAAAGTAAGCTATGCAGATGGAAGTCTGGGATAAATTTTGCCAATATTATTCTCAAGGTATACAGACGATAAAAAAATAACTTGCAATATCCTGACAATAGAAACAATTACGTATTATTATATGTATGTATGTAATTCTCTTTTTTTTTCTTTTTTGCATCATGTCTTATGTCCCATCTAACTCATCCATCAAATATGTAAGCAGTTACTCAAATTAGAGACAGAATTGAAGAAATAAATATTTCCCTCCTCTGACTCTGGGAGCCTCCATATCAACCTAGGTGGTTAACTTTTCCCACCCTTTTTCTTTCTTGAAGGAACTAACATTTATTTCATACCTAGTAATCCCCAGGAATTGTATTAGATGCTTTAAATTACCTTTACCATTCAGTTTGTATAGCAATCCCTTTAGTAGGGTCCATCATCCCCATTTTACAAAGGGAGGAAATTGAGGATGATACAGGATAGACAATTTTCCCCAAGACTCATAAGCATTAAATGGCAGAATTGAGAATTGAATTCATTTAGCAATAATGCTTTTCATTAGTATTCTACCTCATAGTTCCTATTTTAAGTTTTCTAGCCCTTTCAATAGCACGACATGTTTTCTCCTTCTTTTCTTTTCCTTAAGGATTCTATTAAAAATAGGAATGATTTGGGGCGCCTGGGTGGCGCAGTCGGTTAAGCGTCCGACTTCAGCCAGGTCACGATCTCGCGGTCCGTGGGTTCGAGCCCCGCGTCGGGCTCTGGGCTGATGGCTCAGAGCCTGGAGCCTGTTTCCGATTCTGTGTCTCCCTCTCTCTCTGCCCCTCCCCCGTTCATGCTCTGTCTCTCTCTGTCCCAAAAATAAAATAAACGTTGAAAAAAAATTAAAAAAAATAGGAATGATTTAATTTAAAGAATTGCTGTGGTTGCTACATTTTATAAATGTTAAGTATTTTTAAATTGTCCAGTGCTCACAAATATTCTTTAATGTTTCTTTGTCTTCAAAGAGTCTCTTAATTTATAGTCTCAAGTTTAACCTTGGAAGAAACTTTACCGTTCAATGGAGTCAAAAATTCTCAGAAAATGAAAGGTTTACTTGTTACCCAGATGCAGATATTGCAACTAGAGAAAAGTGTGAAGAACGTGGCTGTTTATGGGAAACGGTACTAAGAATTTTAATTATGATTCATAACATGGCTTTTACATAAACATCTCAATGTAAACACTATGTATTATAATCTTAATTCTACAGCATATGAACTAAATTCATCTAGAGAGGCATTTGGAATTTGAAATTAGGACTTCTTATAGGCAATTTATTTTAATCTTAATTCTCCAAAGACATACTTTAGTAAATACGAGACTAAATGAATGTGTAAGTTGCTTTCCAGGCACTTTGGATAGTGTGCCTTGCTTTACTTAATAAAGTATGCCCATTTTACTTAATAAAATAGTACTCTATTTCTTGAACTCTTCTTAAGTGTTGGCTGTGGCTGACCAGCTTAATTGACTAAGATATTATGCCAGTAGGAGACAGGCTTTCAAAAGCATTGTCTCAAGTTATTAAAACTTCTCAAATTATTGGGTTGGTTGTAGCAGTTCCACTAGGGGTAATTTCTAGCCAGTTATTTTGGTCATCCATTCAACAGAATGATGATTTGGTTTAACAAGACATGATTCATTTGTCTTTTACAAAAAAAGAGTCCCAGTCCTAATATACTGGCCTCCCAAGGTCATCAATGTCTCATATTTATCATTTATTTTTTTATCCTCAAGACTGTATTACGTCTTCTGCCATCATGTATGCATTCCAGGGCCAAAGGAGGGAAGGCTAAGGATATCTTATTTTAATCAGCTTATTCCCTTTTCTTTTAAGAGGGTCTTGGGGGTCATATACAATTTCCTCAAAAGAGATAGAGATGCAGATGGGCATGTTGCTTCGCCCAGATGTATAATAATATAATTAATAAGAAAGATGGGAGAATGGACTATTGTAAGGTAACTAGCCCATCATGCCACAATTTACCATTGTTTTTCTTAGGTCCTAGCTTCCACCCCTATATAACAGTAGTAGCTTTGATCTTTGGCCACAGTCCCTATTCAAATACTGGTCAGTATGTAATTGACCTGTACAAGGACCAGTCATGAAATATGGAATGATACAGTTTCATTATAAGTAAAAGAAAAAAACCTTTAAGAACAGACCTTTCTGAGGGTTGTTGTAGAGCCATCTTACACACAAAAGACAATAGTCAATATGAAGATTGAGAACAAGCATGGAATAAAAATTTATGAGTAATATACTTAATTTTTGCAAAGATCACAGAATCATTTTATTTTCTGTTGAAAAGCTATGACATTTGATCCTTTTCCTCTACTGGGTCTATCTTTAGAGTCAAAATATAAATTATTCTATTTATCATTTAGTATATAGTATTTATTTGGGCCGCATAATAGATATTTTCTGCTGTGATTACAATTTAATTTTAGCATTAAATAATAAAATTTACAAATTATACATCATGTGATTAAACATATCTACCTTATTGTTTAGAAGAGTCTAATATTATAATGCTTATGATTTATGGCAATTAACCTGTATTGTGTTTTTAGCCTACCTTTAGATCCCAAGCACCTAGCTGTTACTTTCCTAGACAACACAACCCTTATTTAGTCAGTACAACTCAATATTCATCAATGGGTATAACAGCTGACCTCCAGCTGAATACTGCAAGTGCTCGAATAAAGCTACCTTCTGAACCCATCCCAACACTTCGTGTGGAAGTGAAATATCACAAAAATGATATGCTGCAATTTAAGGTATGTTTGATATAAACTATCCCAATGCAAGACTCATCTCTTAAGATATTCTGAATAGATTAGATACTTGTATTTTTAATGTAATATTAAGGACTATTAATTGAGTTGTAGACGTTTTGATTTTATAAAAACAATTTCTTTTCCAATACAGCTTCTTATTTTTGCAAATTTGTGAATAATTAAACAAGTAGTGGTGATTTAGCAATTTCAAATTCTTGCTAAATACATATGTTACTTAGAATCAGATTATGACGATAGTCCCATTGGGATAAATAAAACAGAAAAAAAGAAACAAAACGGGATATTTACTATTTCCATTATTTTTAAACAGTGACCTGAATTTTCTGACCAATACAGTAAGACATTTTAAAAAAAAGTCTCTCAACAGGTACACTTAGCAGTTTTTTTTTTTTAATTGAAGTATAGCTGACACACAATGTTACATTTGTTTGAGGTGTATAAGATAGTGATTTGACAAATGCATACATTATGCTATGTTCACCATGAGTATAGCTACTATCTGTCACCATAGAACTTTATTACAGTACCATTGACTATGTTCCCTATGCTGCGCCTTTCATCCCTGTGATGTATTCATTCCGTAACTGGAAGCCTGTATCTCCCACTCCTCTTCACCCACTTGCCCATGTCCCCACCCCTTCCCCTCTGGCAACTATCGGTTTGTTCTCATTAATTTTTGCTTAAGAGCTCCACAGGAATGCATTAAGAAAACTATTAAAAATGACAAGAAAATAAAAAAGACTAGATGTAAAATCATATCTCCAAAAAATGTTTTGGTGTATTCTGTTATTCACCATTTAGAAATTGAAATAAAGGCAAGTCCCAAAGGCAAAATCAAATGAGAAAATCAATTAAAAAAACACAAAGAATATATCAAAAATCATAGGAGTAAATTGACTTTATAAGAAAAAAATGTAAAAAGTATTGAGAGATTAAATAAATACATTAAAAAATAAACAAAAAATCCTAATTAAGACTATTTTTTAAATTAATTTTCTTTAAGTTCATCTGGAAAAATAAACATATAATAATGGCAATAGTTAAACCTCAAAAAAAGAGGAGATGATGTAGAATTTGCAGAATTAAAACAGTATGAATTCGGAGTACCTGGGTGGCTCAGTTGGTTAAGTTTCTGACTCTTGATTTCATCTCAGGTCATGATCTCATGGTTTGTGATTTCAAACCCCATATTGGGCTCTGCGCTGACAGCATGGAGCCTGCTTGGGATTCTGTCTTCCTCTCTCTCTGCCCCACCCCTGCTTGCTCTCTATTTTTCTTTCAAACTTTAAAAAAATAAATGAATGAAATAAAAAATAAATGATTTTATTTTAACATAAAATAATATTAGAGTACACATTTTGGTTAGAATATTAATTAGTACACTAATTCTGGAAAACAGATATCAAAGACCTTACAAATTTTAGTATAGTCTGTCTGACCTAACATTGTAACTTCTAAGAAATCTACTGAGGAAATAAAGACATGAGTAAACAAATTACCATTACCATTCATTGTCCAATCAAACATGTGACCAAAAACATTGAAACAAATGCTGTGTCTAACCATGAAGTGGTAAATAATTTTGTGTAACCATATAAGAAAATATTTAACTCTAAAAATTTGTTTTTGAAGATTTCTCACAGTATGAAAAATGAATTATAAAACATTAAAAAGTGACAAAATGCAATTCATAATTTGATCCCATTACATATATATGTGTGTATGTAGATTTCTGTATAGATATATGGGCCATGGATGCAGAATTAAGAATTATATAAATAAGAATTCTAATATCTTGTTTCAGCAATTATTTAAGTTATATAATGATTATTTGCATGGTATTTCAGCAATATGAGCAAAACATTTATTTTCATTATTTCTCTGCAATAGATTTATGATCCCCAAAATAAGAGATATGAAGTTCCAGTACCTTTAAACATTCCAGCCATGCCAACAAGTACTTATGAAAATAGACTTTATGATGTTGAAATCAAGGAAAATCCTTTTGGCATCCAGATTCGAAGGAGAAGCACAGGAAGAGTTATGTAAGTGGTTGAATTATTTGACATGAGGAATATTTTGATTGTAGAATGGAGGGGGTAAGATTATTTTCACTGTGCTAGAGTATCATCACATTAAAAAATAGTTTCAGTTCTATTAAGTAACTTGGCCTGTTTCAATATTAAAAAACATTGTTTTAATGTTTATTTGGGGAAGGGGCAGAGAGAGAAAGGGAGAGAGAGGATCCGAAGCGGGCTCTCACTGACAGCAGGAAGCCTGATGCTGGGCTAAGACTCGTGAACCATGAGATTATGACCTGAGCTGAAGTCAAAGTTGGATGCATAACCCACTGAGTCACCCAGGCACCTGTTTTAACATTTTAAAACTAAATAATTATCACACTCGTGGGACTATCATTAAGATTTGGAAAATTTCATCTACATTTTGCATATGATTGATTTAATTATTATCACACTCATTCAACTAATCAGGTTCAAAACCAAAACCAAGGCTCCTCTTGAAAAGTATGAATGTTGTAAAATAAGTTAGGTGGAAATGTGTTTTGTAAATATTTAATTAGAAATTAATTGAAATTGAGGTTTATTAGTTCTGGAATCTGATGGAGTTAATACTATCTCTGCCAGGTATTGATGAAAAGAAATTATGATACATACATCTCTCTATATTTTATGAATAAATTATTTGTGAATGAATAATTATATGAATTAACAAGTTTATGTAAAAACATTTTACTTTAGTAAAAATAAGAGGTTTGTAGACAAACCATAGTATACTAAAAGACAGTTTATGTATTTTAGCTTGCCTGTCATTTTTTAGAAGATGTTGTCAGGAATTGTCAGGCTGGATACAGATAATGAAGAAAAGTATGTCTGTACTGTTTTAAAAATTCTGTTGGTATGATAATATTTTTGTTTCAAAGGATAAGTGAAGTCATTTTGTAAAAAATTCTTGTACAATGGCATTATTTATTTTTATTTAGGAAACATTATTTTTAGAAAATACTTTTCCAAAATCCTTAATATAGAAATTTAAATATGTCTCAAATTCTTTATAATTTTTATGTTTATTTTTCCTGCCAACTTTTATCTCTTTTCTTCCACCTGTATGCTTTTACAAATGACTAGAAAGATGATACATTCTCTTTGATACATTTCTTTTTAAACAATAATTTTTATAAATACAAAATGAAATTTTGTATCGTATTTGTATTTTGTATTTGTATTTTGGAGAAATTACAGAGACCTTGGAATTAAAATACCCATCATGCCTTATAGTTTATTTTGATTTTGATTTCATTTTATTCTATATGTAGCAAAAATTTACAGAGGACTTTCAGTTTCTAGGACATATATTACTTCTGGGTCATATATTATTTATAACTTTATATTAATTTTATTTTAAAAGAATTTATATCTAAAGATAAATGTATAATAATATTTTTCATATAGTTTTATTAATAATGCTGAAAAATGAAACCTATGTTAGATATTTTTTAACCTAGTCAAAAGATAAATGTATTGCGATAATTATTTTCATATTTGAGTACAGTATTTGAGTACAATAAGGCATATAGAGAAAAATATTATTTGTTTTCATATCACGTAAGAGTTACCATTATTATTTTTGATACTACTTTTGATATATTTATTGGATTTGAATTGTATTCTTTTCAGTTGGGATTCTCACCTGCCTGGATTTACTTTTAATAACCAGTTTATTCAAATATCTACTCGCCTGCCATCAGAATACATATATGGTTTTGGGGAAGTGGAACACAGAGCATTTAAGAGAGACCTGAACTGGCATACATGGGGAATGTTCACAAGAGACCAACCCCCTGGTGTAGGTACCAGTATTTGACTACTCCATGAAGCAACTAAGACCATGGTTAGGACAGCCACTTCTCTGTAGGCCTAGACTCAGCATTAAAGTAATAACAAGGGGGCTGGAGATCTCTAGACCTGCTATAGACATTTAAAATAAACAAACAAACAAACAAGCCACAATAAAGTACAGGTGAAAGCACAAGATTGGATAGATACCATCATTGATTACAGTGAAAAGGGAGGTTGTGACCCCATTCTTTACCTTCTTAATTGTATAGAAAGAATATTCAAACTCAGAATCCCCTGCCAGGTCTACTTTTACTCTAGCTTTTAGAAATAACTGACTAGGGTTCTCCTAGAATTTTTTTATTTATTTATATTTTTACTGCTTGGATATTGATTTAATGGTAACTTTTTCCTTAATGATACCCAGCTATAGTTGTGTATGTTAGGCGGCCATACTGCTAGTTACATCTTTAGAAAATGCTTTTTTATGCTCATGTCACTCTTTACTACGTTTTGTCTTATTAATGGAATACATTTCATGAATATTTCATGCATTGCACAATTAATATTAACTATAATTATTCTAAGCATATCATAAAAAACAATTTTAATAAAAATACTAGCTCATTTCTATTTTTCACGTATGATGTGAATCTAAAGGATGTATTCAATATGAGATTATAAATGTGTATACTATTGCAACTACTTTTATTGTTAGGCGTTCAAACAATTTTTATTTGTATCATAATAGTTCATGCCTAAGTTATGAAGGCTGTTTTTAATTTATATCGATTTGAAAGAATATGTTTTACAAAATATATTTCTTTAAAAACTATTCAACATTAGTATTGACATTAATAAGTTAATATAATCTTGATTCTCAATATATGAATTTACTTCCACATGCTAATTAATTAGTGGGATACATATGGGTCAAAGATGTCAGTTTGAATAGGGATCATCAACGTAAAAGTTTTGTGAGTTTTGATAAGTCATTTTATAACCCTGAGTATAGATTTTTTACTCAGGAAAGACCTAGGTAAAAATTAAAGTAAATGTTGTATACACTATTACATAAACGAGATAGTATCATTTAAAATACTATCATATAATATTATATAAACTTAGATATCTTGTAATCATTTCTTAGAAATTTTATTTTTGAAAAAGAAGTGCCAATTTATAAATAAATTAAGACATATGATCTGTGGAAAGAAACCCAACTACACCAATACCAATTTTTATATCAATTAATGTATTTGTGCATGTTACAAATTTGTATATTCATTTGCATGCTCTGAAGCAGTACAGGTTTCAATAATAAAGCAATTATTTTCTAAAGGAGATGTATTTATTTTAGTACGTATAGTTTTGTGTACAAAAAGGAACCTTTAAATTCTTATAGGCTCAATCTTATAATGAATTTAAATATTACCTTGACAAAATTCATATGCTATTGCTATTTAAGCACTATATATTATGTTTATTTTTCTTATTTTAGTATAAACTTAATTCCTATGGATTTCATCCATATTACATGGCTCTGGAAGATGAAGGCTATGCTCATGGAGTTCTCTTACTTAACAGCAATGGAATGGGTAAAACAATCATTTGTTGAATTTCTTACATTTTATGTGATTCTCCAATAATCTAATTAACATATATATATATATATATATATATATATATCCACACATATATATATGTGTGTAATTATATTTTTTGATTTTCAGATGTTACTTTTCAGCCAACTCCTGCTCTAACTTACCGCATAATTGGAGGAATCTTGGATTTCTATATGTTTTTGGGTCCAACTCCGGAAGTTGCAACAAAACAATACCATGAAGTATGATTGTACATTTTTTTTAATGTTTATTTATTTTTGAGAGAGAGACAGAGTGTGAGTGGGGAGAGGCAGAGAGAGAGGGAGACACCAAATCTGAAGCAAGCTCCAGGCTCTGAGCTGTCAGAACAGAGCTCTGTGCAGGGTTTGAACCCACGAACTGTCCGATCATGACCTGAGCCAAAGGTGGACGCTTAACCAACTGAGCCACCCAGGCGCCCCAGTATGATTGTACATTTTGTAAAAACCACAAAGTTTTCTCTGTGATATATCGTAACTCTCTTAGTTCACAAATAACGTTGTTGTTTTTTTTCCCCAAAGGTAATTGGCCGACCAGTCATGCCACCTTACTGGGCTTTGGGATTTCAATTATGTCGTTATGGGTACAGAAATACTTCAGAGGTTCAGCAAGTATATAACGATATGGTGGCCGCTCAGATCCCTTATGTATGTATATCAGTTTTTAAAATAATGTTAAATGTGTCATCTATAAAAGCAAACAAATAAATATGTATACTTTAAAATTATTTTAAGCATTTGTCAATAATAAATGCTTAGTTTTTCATAGTACCTAATGAATTGGTCATGAGATTTTTACAAAATGTTTTTTTATTAGATTGATGAAGGAAAAGGGATAATAACATTCCTTCCCCCCCCCTCCTTCTTTCTAGTTCCATGATTGTGAGTTGTACTAAACAAGTGACTGTGCACTTGGTTTTCTCCAATAAACTTTGGGTGCCATAAGTAATCAGGTGTATTCCCCATATTTTCTTTATATGAGAATAAGAGTTCACAGAAACCTACTTCATCAACTGATGTGACAAATTACAGAGAAGAAAGTGGAGATAAAACTGAGTGATTTTTGCCCTGCAATAGGTGATAGTTGTGATGCTGGAACTTAGAATTTGAACACTTGCAAAATATCCTCTTCCCTCAATATTCAGGAAACTAAATATTACTGAGTATCTAGAAATAATAGTCCCTGTGATTTTATTTTTTAGCAAGATTAAGGAATCCTAGGGGGTCCTTCTGGGAGCACCTCAACAGTGACATCTAGAATACTTGGTATATAAGAACTTAATCTAAGAAAAATGAAAAAAGTCTCATTATAAGACATTGGTACATGCAGTAGAATCAAGTATATGGCTCCTGAATACATTATTATGAGGAAATTTAATGTATAGGTAGATGATATAAAAATATGCACATGGAAATTTTTTTATAAAAAGGGAGGTTTTCCATTATTTTGTGTACTATATCAGCCATACTTTTTATAACACCTAGAAGAAGAAATTGAATTAATGACTAGTAATAGAAAATAATTGACAAATTTGTTATTTTAGGTCTAAAGTGAAGATATCATGATAGAATCCAAGCATTTATTAGTTTAAACATGTTTGTACATATGTATTTGTAAGCAGTGTTTTGTTTATTTATGCTTGGGCTATAATTCTAAAAATGATTTTGATAGATAATAAAAGAATCCTATAATTGACGGATTTAATAAATAATTATTTCTTCTCCTTTGGCAATATGAAAATTATTTGAAATTATCCCCTATTTGCTTTATGCTTCCAGAAAGGGAACAATGCTTTTTTCTGTATATAATGCACAAAATTCCAAATTGCCACTTAACATAATTTCATAGCCTCATAAATCTTTTACTCTTGTGTCTTTCTATTTTCTTTGAAAATTACATAACTAAGGATATGTCTTTCAGGTGAAAGACTCTTTAGAAATCAAAGTTGTTAAATGAATTGTTAACAAAACAGAACATTTATATGAACTTATTCGGAATATTTTGCGCCTTTAATACAGTAGTTTCATTTGTTGAACATTGTGTTACTTGATTAATTCTCTTTAGTATTACATGAAAAGGCATTTAACCTTTCATATTGGTATTAGTTTTATGACTATGATAGAAAGTGATGCATTGATTCCTGTGATTCTTACTGCACTACCACTATCTTCATATGTTTTAGGATGTTCAATACACAGACATTGATTACATGGAAAGACAACTAGACTTTACAATTGATGAAAACTTCCGTGATCTTCCCGAGTTTGTTGACAAAATAAGACAGGAGGGAATGAGATACATTATTATCCTGGTTAGTTTATATTTTATATTTTATCTGGGTCTTATTATCTTGATATTATTAAGATTTCTCTTCTAGAATGATGTTGTGGGGGGTGTTTCAAAATAGAAAGACAATTACTTTAAACTCTACTCCCGCATCTAATATTTTCTTCCTTTAACACTTTTATTTACATGGGCTGCTACCAGGCTATCTTCACATTTTGGTACATCCTTAGAGATCTAAGACTGAATCTGGAAGTCAAAGGCAAGCTGTCTTCTAATAATCATTGAAGCTACAAACTGGCCTCAATTTATAGAAGCTATCACAAAGTTGTGATGGATTTTCTATTTCTATACAATTCTAAAATCATTCTCTGGGATTGCTTCTTATGCTTGTCATGTTTAAAAATTTGGCTTCAAGTTAGTGATTCAGTGGGGAGAAAATTTTATCAATATCTTACAGGAAGCAAGCTAGGCAGCCAGTAAACCCACTGGGAGGAATAAAAACAAAACAAAAAATGCTAGTAATATTTCTTGAAATCATAGCCAATACATTTTCAAAAGTCCTTAAAGTTTCCTTCTAAGGAATTTAGAGGACAGTCTAGCTGGAACACTGCAGTTTATACTGTCAGTCTGTCAGTCAGTCTATGTGAAAGCACAGTAAATGATAACGTAATCATGGAAAATTATGTCTCATAACAGTGACCCAAGTGGCTGTACTTTTATTCCAGAGTTACCTGGTTTGTATTTCATTTTAATATTAGGATCCAGCCATTTCGGGAAATGAAACAAAGCCTTACCCTGCATTTGACAGAGGACAGGAGAAAGATGTTTTTGTCAAATGGCCTAACACCAATGATATTTGTTGGGCAAAGGTATGGAATTGATATCTTGAAATAAAATAAGTATAAAACTGTTATTTCATTGAAAATTTCTATTTAGTAGAAAAAACTGTTAAAGACTTATTCAGAAGGAGAGATATATAATACAGAATGTAATGATTTAGTAGCTAATAATTAAAGTGATATGTACTCTAAGTTCGACCCAAATTATTAGAAACACAATTTATATTGCTCATATATCTAAATACTATTTGTTTCATCTTTATATTGTCTTTTATTGCATTTCTTAGAATGTCTTGTTTTATTATAAAATTATTAAGAAGATGGTTGTTCGTTATTCTACACTGCAAGTCATTTAAATGTTTGTACTTCTTTCATTAATAAAAGAGGCAATGTTTTTAAAAGCTATACTTATATTCCTGACTTGACTAATGAATATAATTTACTGTGTTTCACTTAAGCAATAATATTCAGACCTGGGTATATTAATATATTATAGAAAAATCCTGATTTGACTTATATATAAAAGAGTAAACAAAAATCCATTCATCATAACTAAAATGAAAAAGAAAAATACAAACAAAATTCCATAATATGGGACGTAATGAAATGCAGTATGGAATTCTTTTCTCTCTTGGACCAAAAATATCACATTAGTGAAAGAAGTGCTGAAATTCCAACATGGCCTTTAGATTTCTAGGTTTTGATAATTGTACAGAGGTTATTAATATGTTAACATTAGGAGAAACAAAGTGAGGATATAGAAAAACTCTAGGTATAATTTTTGCAGCTTTTCTGTAAGTCTGAAAATATTTCAAAATAATGAGATAAAATAGAAAAATCCTACGATAAACTTAATGAGAAATCATAACATTTTAAGAAACATACAAGTATAGAGTATAGCAGATTAGCCATAGAAACGGGTTTTTTCCTTCCTACCTTCTTCTCAGTTTATATGTCTATACATTTTCTCTGATTTCTATCTTCTGTTCCATTCCTTAAAAGAACTACTCACTATCAGTAACTAATCCCTTGTAGGTAATTAGTCCTTGGGGATTATCTGTATTTTTTTTAAATGAAACTTTCTGAAAGAGAAAGAGAGCTTTCAGCATGATTAAATTTGGACTCTGTTTCGTGTGTTTGTGGTTGGAGTAGAGGAAAACATTGGTAGATGGTGAAGCAAGGATGTGGGTAAGGGTTTGGAAGGGGAGAGAGAGAAGAGGATATAGTACTAACTGTGAAAACTAAGAAGATACTTGCCTCAACATGGCATTATCCATTAGTTCTTCAATTTCTTTTAAATAAAAATATATTTATATGTAATACTGGAATAATTGTACAAACAGTTTTAATATACATTAAATTAAATTTAGTATATGCCTTTATATTATTTCTTGACTAGAACCTTTGGTTATATGCATTGTTTTTATTTAAAAAAATGTTTAATGTTTATCTATTTTTGAGAGAGAGTGAGAGAGACAGAGTGTGAGGGGGGAGGGGCAAAGAGTGAGGGGGAGACACAGAATCCGAAGCAGGCTCCAGGCTCTGAGCTGTCAGCACAGATTCTGACGCAGGATTCAAACCCGTGAACTGTGAGATCCTGACCTGAGCCAAAGTTGGATGCTTAACCTGCTGAGCCACCCAGGTGTCCCCCTTTTTTAAATGTTTTTTTTTTGATGTTTCATATGCATTGTTTTTAAAACCACTGCCTTTTACAAAGGTTGGTATTCTTTTTCCTATTTGCCATATTAAAGAGGAAATTAATATAGCAGTTAGGAATAGTTTGCAAATGGTACATTTCCAAAACACAAACTGAAAAAAACAATGAAAGGAATTACTGAATTGGGGAACTTGAGTATACAATATGCCTCCAGAACTCTATTATACTCTATTTACAGCATGGTCATACCATACTGAATTTATTTTGAACTATTTTCCCATTTCTTCCTTCTCTGTAGGTTTGGCCAGATTTGCCCAATGTAACAATAGACGAAAATCTAACTGAAGATGAAGCTGTTAATGTAAGTTTTACAATGGTTGAGTACATAAGTAAAAGCACTTGGATTTAATGATCAATTTGACCAATAATTCAATTTGAGTATTTTCTTTAAAAAAGAAGATTGATTGTTTTTAAATTCTCTATACAAGACCATATTTAAATCATATGGTAGTTCTATTTTTAATTTTTTGAGGAATCTCCATACTGTTTTCCTTAGTGCCTGTACCACTTTGCATTCCTACCAATAGTGTGCAAGGATTCCAGTTTCTCCATATCCTTTCCCAAACTTGTTGTCTTTGTTTTTTGAATAATAGCCATCCTAACAGGTATGAGGTGATATCTCATTATAGCTTTTATATTTCCTTGAGGATAAGTGAATTTGAGCATCTTTCCATCTACCTGTTGGCCATTTGCATGTGTTCTTTAGAGAAATGTGTATTCAAGCCTTTGCCCATTTTTTAAGAAGTTGTTTGGGTTACTTTTTTTCTTTTCCTTTTTCTTTTCTTTTTTTTTCCTATTGAGTCATAGGATTTCTTATATACTTTGGAGATTCACACTTTATCTTATATATAGCATTTAAATATTTTCTCTCATTCTGAACGTTGCCTTTTCACTTTGTTGTTCCTTTGCTGTGCAAAAACTTTTTTGTTTGATGTATTCATGTGTTTACTTTTGCTTTTGTTGCCTGTATTTTTGACATCATATCCATAATATCTTTGCTATGGCCAATGTCATGAAACTTTTTCCCTTTGTTTTCTACTAGAAGTTTCTCAGTTTCATGTGTTACATTTAAGTCTTTACTCCATTTTGTGCTGATTTTATAAGATAAGGGTCCAATTTCATTCTTTTGCATATGTGTATATCCAGTTTTCCCAGCACCATTTGTTGAAGAGACTGTCCTTTCTTCACACTTTTGGCATTCTTGTCAGTGATCAGTTTACTATATATGTATGGATTGATTTCTATATTCTCTACTCTGTGCCATTAGCCCGTGTGTCTATTGTGCTGGTATCATTCTATTTTAATTACTGTGGGTTTGGAATATATTTTGAAATCAGGAAATGTGATGCCTCCAGTTTTGTTCTACTTTATCAAGATTATTTTGGCTATTCAGGGTATTTGTATTTCCAAATGAATTGTAGAATTTTTTTTCTATTTCTATGGAAGATGTCATTGGTATTTTGATATATATTGCATTGAATCTATAGATTGCTTTGGGTAGTACAGACATTTTCACAATATTAATTCTTCCAATCCATGAACATGGGATTTATTTCTGTTTGTTTGTGTCTTCTTCAATATCTTTCACCAGTGTGTTGTAGTTTTCAATGCACAAGTGTTCCACGTCCTTAGTTAATTTTATTCCTAAGTATTTTATTCGTTTTATTGCTGTTGTAAATTGGATTATTTTCCCAATTATCTTTTCTGATAGTTAATTGTTAGTGTATACAATGCAACTGATTTTTCCATGTTGATTTTACATCTGGCAACTTTATTTGTTTATTAGTTCTGTGTGTGTGTATGTGTGTGTGTGTGCGCACACCTGTGTGAAAAACTCAGGTCTTTTTGAATGAGCATGATATTAGCTGGGTATGTTTAATATATGATCTTTATTATGTTGAGATATTTTATTCTATTCTTAGTTTTTTTTAGAGTTTTTATCATGAAAGGGTGTTGAATTTTGCCAACTTTTTCTGCATTGTTTGTTCATGTGATTTTTTTATCCTCTTTGTGTTAATGTGGTATACCACATTAATTGATTTTCATATATTGAACTGTCCTTATATAACTGGGATAAATTCCACTTTTTCATGGTGTATCACTTTTTAAAATATACTGCTGCATGTAGTTCTCTAGTATTTTATTGAGGATGTTTGCATCTGTATTCATGAGGGGTATTATTGTGTAGTTTTTCCTTTTCTTGTGGTATATTTGACTTTTTTAGGAGGTTATGTGGACCTTTTAAAATGAATTTGGAAGTATTCTCTCCACTTCAGTTTTTTGGGGATAAATTTGGAAGGATTGGCATTAATTCTTCCTTAAATGTTTGGTCCACTTCTCTAGTGTAGTCATTTGGTCCTGTACTCCTTTTATTAGGAGGTTTTTTTAATACTGATTCAATCTCCTTATAGGTAATTGGTCTTCTCAGATTTCTGTTTCATCATGATTCAGTTTTACAAGGTTGTAGGATTCTAGGAATTTATCCAATTTTTTCTGTTATCCTGTTTGTTGCTGTGTTTCTATAGTATCAGTTATAATGTTTGATCTTCCATATCTGATTTTACTTATTTGACTTTTCTCTCTTTTTTTTCTTAGTCTAGATAACAATTTGTCAATTTTGTATGTGCTGTCTACAAAAAACGTAGTTTAGATTTAAGGACACACATAGGGATATGAAAGGATATGAAAAAAGATACTCTATATAAATGGCAACCAAAAGAGAGCAAGGGTGGCTATACTTATATCAGAAAAAAATACACTTTAAGTCAAAAACTGTCACGGGATACCAAAAAGACAGTATTAGTTATAACAGGTTCAATTCATCAAGAAGATATGACAATTATAAATATATATGCACCCAACATCAGAGCAGATGACTATGTAAACCAACATTGACAGAACTGAGGGAAAAGTACACAGTAATACAATAATAGTAGGAGACTTTAATACTTCTCCTTCAATAATGGATAGAACAAGCAGACAGAAAATCAACAAAGAAACAATGAGCTTAAAAACAACACTATATATAGACCATATGGACTTAACAGACACTTACGGAACCTTCTACCCAACTGTAGCAGAACATTCTATCCAGTAGCACATAGAATGTTGGCCAGGATATATCCCATGTTAAATTGCAAAACAAATCTTAACAAATTTAAAACTGTTGAAATCATAACAAGTTTGTTTTTTGGCCACAGTGAAATGAAACTAAAATCAATATCAAAAGGAAAATTAGAAAATTCACAAATATGTGCAAATTGAACAACACACTTTTGAATAATGAGTGGGTCAAAGAAGAAATCAAAAGAGAAATTAGAAAATATTTTGAAACAAACAAAAATGAATATCCAACACACTAAAACTTATGGGATGCAGCAAAAATAGTACTAAGAGAGATGTTTATAATGATAAACACCAACATTATAAAAGAAGAAGGATATCAAATAAATAACCTAACTTTATACCTCCAGGAACTATGAAGAGAACAAATTAAGCCTAAAACTAGCAGAAGAAAGTAAATAATAACAAATTAGAGCAGAAATAAATGAAATAAACCATATCAAGGCAACAGGAAAAAATCAGTGACACGAAGAGCAGTCAATATTTTAGGTAGGCTAAATTATAATCATTAAGTCATACAAGTTCATATGTGAAAAATTAGAGGAGGATTCTTACTTTAAAACTTACCAGATTATTTCTAGAGTTGAGCCAAAGAATTACTAAACAATATTATTGAGGAAAAATCAGAGTCTCAATTGCAGGTATTACCTTGGTTAATATTAGCAACAGTAGATAGGAAGGCATGGCTTCTATATATAGATTTGGGGGGTGGGAATCCCATCAATTTACAATGGTTTATGTATAATCACTGGCATAATCTAACACAAAAAGTACAGAGAATCTTGGATCACATATAACCGATGAAATTTCTGGGTGTAATTAATGATTTGCATTAAAAGAATGAAAGCAGCCACCTAAAAGAATAAAGCAAACAGAAAAATGAATAAATTGTGGAAAGAGAAAAATAGATCTTAAAGAAAACATGACATTAATTTCTTACTTATTTTTCATTATACTCTAGGGACCTAACATAAAAAATATTTGTTGACTATACCTACTGAGCCTTCTTTCCTTACGAGTAAAAGTAATTATTGATCATAATGATATAATGAATTTCCCTTCAGTCCTAAAAGTATCTATGATATATATGTGTGTTTTATAAATCCCTATATTCCCTACCCTTTGCATTTTCTCTATGCACAGTGCCATCCCATACCCTATTCATAGAAAAGACTATCCTGGCAGTTACTACATACTATTAAAGTGTGGCAGGAAAGCATGCAGGTGATGCCATGTTTTTCAGGAAATTGGTTTACTTGCAGAAGGTCAGTCCTCAGCTAGCACAGACTTTGACCTTGGAATTTATATGGGTAGGCTGACAAGTAGGGAATGTTCTTGGTAGGGAAAGGAGTAAATCACCTCTTTTCTGGTTAGGTCGGAACGATTAGATGTGAGAGAGAAAGACAAACAGTTGGGGTAGTGAAGCCATATATTACTGGTCCTAGAAGGACAGAAATCTGGGTAAACAAAATTTTATCAGATAAACGGGCTAAACAAAAGCCTTTTTCTTACCTATCATGCTCCAAAAAAGTAAATATGCAGTATAGGTCTCTAAGGACACAAAGAAAAAAAATTTCCTAAAACTGTAAGAAGCACTGAAAATATATTTCTATGTTGTGAACTTTTTTTTTTTTAATTTTTTTTTCAACATTTATTTATTTTTGGGACAGAGAGAGACAGAGCATGAACGGGGGAGGGGCAGAGAGAGAGAGGGAGACACAGAATCGGAAACAGGCTCCAGGCTCTGAGCCATCAGCCCAGAGCCCGACGCTGGGCCGGAACCCACGGACCGCGAGATCGTGACCTGGCTGAAGTCGGACGCTTAACCGACTGCGCCACCCAGGCGCCCCTGTTGTGAACTTTTTTTTTGACAGTTCAAAAAAAGGACCCCATAAGGACCCCAGTGCTATTCCCTTCTCACTCCATGTATCTCTCTCTGTCTTTTACTCTTTGTTGTTGGGGTGGTAGAGGGAAATAATATATGTTAATGTAATTAAAGTTAGGATCAGGTTGCCTTCATTATCATTTGTGCACAACTTGTGAATCACACAGATAAATGTTGGACTTAGGCACTCATGGTCTCTCTTTTGACTTCCTACATATAGGCCTGAATTTTGTTTTTACAGGTTTCCAGAGCTCATGTAGCTTTTCCAGATTTTTTCAGGAATTCCACAGCAGAGTGGTGGGCAAAGGAAATTATAGATTTCTACAATAACCAGATGAAGTTTGATGGCTTGTGGATTGTAAGTAAACTTTGAGCAATTTATATTTTAAGTTGTTATTGTTTTAATTTATTGTGTAGTGATTCAACAAAATTATTACTCGATTCCAATAACATCAGTAAAGCATTTTTTTGTAAAAATCAGCCCATTCAGCCTGGGTGACTCAGTTGGTTAAGTGTCTGACTCTTGATTTTGACTCATGGCATTGTCTCACAGTTTGTGAGTTCGAGCCCTGGGCCGTGCTCTGTGCTGACAGCATGGAGTCTTCTTGGGATTCTCTCTTCCCTTCTGTCTCTGCCTTTCCTCTATGCTCTCTGTCTCTCCCTCTGTCTCTTTCTCCCTCCCTCCCTCTCTCTCAAAAATAAATAAATAAACATTAAAAAAAATAAAACTTTGGGGCACCTGGGTGGCTCTGTTTAGTTAAATGTCTGACTCTTGGTTTCAGTTCAGGTCACGATCTTAGTTTGTGATTTCAAGCCCCACATCAGGTTCCATGCTAATTGCATGGATCCCGCTTGGGATTCTCTCTCTCCTTCTCTGCCCATCCATTGCTCGTGTTCTGTCTCTGTCTCTCTCTCTCTCTCTCTCTCTCTCTTTCAAAATAAATAAACTTAAAAAAATTAGCCCACTCATTTTTCCATAGAAAAGAAAGTCCTTTCCATATATAAAGGATAGTTAAAATACAGTGTTAACAGTTTACTTTATGTATATAGATGCTATTTCCTGAACATTTTTACTTATACCAATGAATCAAATAAACTCTTTCTAACTATTCACAAATGTTTATAAACATTTATTTTATTTTTATTCAGTGTAGTAATAAATCTCACACAACTGTCCATCTTTGGTACAAAAAATCATAATCTCTTACAATTTGGCAAAAATTATCTTTCAAACAATCTGCTAATTTTAGGTGTAAATTTAAAATGTTGATAGTAAGAGAGCAGGGAGGTAAGATGGAGTGGTAGAAGGATCCTAGACTTGCCTCATACCTTGAACACAGCTAGATAAATATCAAATCATTCTGAATACCCAAGAAATCAATCGGAGGACTGACAGAGCAAACTGCACAAGTGGAGGTAGAGAAGAGGCCACATTATGGAAAGTAGGAGTTGCAAAGTCGTGGTTAGGGAGATAAAAGGATTATAGGTGTGGTGGAGAGGAGAGATTCCTGGTCATGGAGAAAGGCAAGAGAGAGAGGAGTGCACAGGGAATTGCACAAGGAAAACACTTCCCCTAAACCATTGACTAGAAAAATGAGAGGGGCTCATTTTTATGAGTTTTTGCAACCAGTGGGGCTCAACGATTGGAACTCTTGAGGTCCATGGTGTGGCTGGGATAGATCCCTGAGGGCCTTGCCCTACTCCTGAAGAGAAGGCAGGTAGATAAGATGGTGTGATCTGAAAATTGCCTAAAATGCACTGGGAAAGACTGTTCCCTTTTTTATGAAGCACATTTGAGAAAGATGGCATTACTTATCTGGGAATAAAAGAACTGGTGGGCAATGTTTCTTTCTCCCACTCCTTAACATAGATTCAGACACCTTCTGAGGGCAACTGACCTGGACGCTAGCTGTTTAGTATGCTTTGTTCTAAATCCCATAATCTTACACTCTGGTGTGACTGCCCATCTGGGTCAAACCTGCATTAACCCCAGCATGGCAAGACCCTCCCCCTGAAGACCAGAGCAGGTGCACACCACACCAGATCCCTAAAGTTTTAAAACTCAGCTGGTGTGGCTGGAATAGAGCCCCAAATGCACTATACTTCTCCAGGCAAGCAATCAACCAGACACAGACAGTGTGAAAAGAGCAACCTGAAATATTCCTGGAATTCATGAGGGGAAATTATTTGCCCTTTTGAGAGGGCTTCCCTGACAGCAGCAAGCATGAACTCCCCTCTTCAAGGACAAAGTAGCTGGTGGCACCATTTCTCTACCTTTCCCCTCAAAATGAATTAACTTCAGTATGCAGCACAGTGCCAACAGTGGCAGGCTGTACCCCTTACCAAATTCCACCCCCTCTACACTCTAATGATACTGCTTTCCTAGGGCAAGTGCACCTAAGAACCAGTGCTTCAGGGCCCTCCTCAAGAAAACCAACAAAAACCCCCACACGTATCATGTATCCTAGCCATTGAGTTCTGCAAATCTTCAGTTCTAGTGGAAATAGCATAAGGTTTCTTCTAACAAGCATATCAGAGCACAGCTAATTAAAACTCACCATACTCTGGGCAAGGTCCAAACACTCCCCACTGCAGGCAAGAACTCTGCAGAGGGTTGACCTGAGGGATAGAGCAGCCATAACACAGCAGCAGAGGGCTAGCAGAACACACTGGTGATTATGCCAGTGATTATGCCAGTGATTATGCCAGTTCCAGGACCTGGACATTGTATAATCTCTTCTTCATAAAGCCATTACTCTCAGGAGCAAGAAATATCACAGGCTGTCCTACAAGGAAGAAAACAGATTTATGCAAAATGCCAAGATGAAGGATCCATCCCAAAAGAAAGAACAAGAAAAAGACACAGCCAGGTATCTAAGCAAAACAGATATAAGTAATATGCCTGATCCAGAATTTGAAGCAACAATAATAAGCTGGGCTTGAGCATAGAAGACATCAGGGGTACCCTCCCACAGAAATAACAGAGTTTAACATTAATCGGGCTGACATGAATAATATAATAAACAAGATTCAAAACCAACTGCATATAATGACTAAAAGGAAGAAAGAAGCAGAGGAATGAATAAGTGATATAGATGATAGAATTATAGGAAAATAATGAAGCTGAACAAAAGAGGAAAAGAAAAATCTTGGATCATAAAAGTAAACTTAGGGAACTCATAAATTTGTATTATAAGAATCTCAGAAGAAGGAGAGAGAGAAAAGGGGCACATTTATTTGAGACAGTATAGCTGATCTGGGGAAGGAAAAAGACTTATAAATTGAGGAGGCACAGAGAATTCCCATCAAAATCAACAAAAGCTGGCCAACTTCAGACACATTGTAGTTAAATTTACAAAATATAGAGATAAGAATACTAAAAAATACTAAAAGCAGCAAGACAAAAGAAGTCCCTAACTTAAAGGGAAGACAAATAAGGTTAGCAGATATCTCCACAGAAAATAGGCAGGCCAGAAGAGATTGGCATGATATATTTACTATACATAATGAAAAAAAATATGCAACCAAGAATACTCTATCCAGCAAGGCTATCATTCAGAATAGAAGGAAACAGAGAGTTTCCCAGGAAAAAACAAAAACTAAAGGAGTTGGTGACCACTAAACAAGCCCTTAAAGAAATATTAAAGGATACTGAATGGGAAAGAAAGACCAAAAGCACAAAGACTAAAGAGGAACAGAGAAATCTCCAGAAACAACAACTTTACAGGTAATGCAATGGCACTAAATTCATGTCTATCAATAATCACTCTGAATATAAGTGGACTAAATATTCCAATGAAAAGACATAGGGTATCAGAATGGATACAAAACCAAGACCCATCTATATTGCTGCCTACAAGAGATTAAGTTTAGACCTAAAAACACCTGAAGATTGAAAGTGAAGGGATGGAGAACCATCTAACATACTAATGGATGTCAAAAGAAAGCCAGAGTAACCATACTTATATCAGACAAACTAGATTTTAAAACAAAGACTGCAAAAAGAGATGAAGAAGGGCACCATATCATAATAAAGTGGTCTATCCATCAAGAAAATCTAACAATTTTAAATATTTATGCCCCCATCTTGAAGTATCCTAATATATAAATCAATTAATAACAAACATGAGGAAACTCATTGATAACAATACAGTAATAGTAGGGGACTTTAATATCCCACTAACAACAATGGACAGATCATCTAAGCAGAAAATCTAAAAGGGAACAATGGCTTTTAATGACACACTGTACCAGATGAACTTAACAGATACATTCAGAACTTTTCATTCTAAATCAGCAAAATACACATTCTTTTTGAGTATCCATGGAACATTCTCCAGAATAGATCACATAGTAGGTTACAAATCAGGCCTCAACGAGTACAAAAAGATCGAGATTGTACCATGCATATTTTTAGACCACAACGCTAAGAAACCTGAAGTTAACCACAAGAAAAAATTTGGAAAGACCACAAGTACATGGAGGATAAAGAACATCCAACTAAATAACGAATGGGCCAACCAGGAAATTAAATAAGAAATTTTAAAAAAAACATGGAAACAAATGAAAATGAAAACATGACAGTCCAAAACCTTTGGGGTGCAGCAAAAATGGTCATAAGAAGGAAGAATATAGCAATAAATGCCTACCTCAAGAAGCAAGAAAAATCATAAAAATGGCCTAACCTTACACCTGAAGGAACTAGAAAAAGAAGAACAAATGAAGCCTAAGGCCAGCAGAAGAAAAATAATAAAGACTAGAGCAGAAATAATATGCAAAACACCTATATCACTGTACATAAAACTCCATCTAATTGAACATAGTGGGGAAAAGATTGAGAGAGACGAAAACAATGAAACACACTCTTAACTATGAGAACAAATGGAGAGTTGTTGAAGAGGAGGTTGGCTAAGGGATAGGTGATAGGTGATGGGTTATAGGAAGGGCACTGTTTGTGATGAGCACTGGTGTCGTATGTAAGTCATGAATCACTAAATTCTATACTTGAAACATAAATAAATAAATAAATAAATAAATAAATAAATAAATAAATAAACAAACAAACAAATAACGTTTTCTGTGTGTATAAACTATACTCTGTGGTTTTAAAGCCGCAAACCATTGTTTTGTTTTGTTTTGTTTTTCAAAAGCAATTGATAGAAGGCACTGGGGCAGGAGAGGAGAGGACATGGGAGAATATACACTACTATAATTTTATGTCTAGAAAACAATTCACTTTTTTATGTGTATTATATGTACAGAGAAGAGTAGGAAATTTTATGTTTTACAAAGGAGTCATGAAATGGAAAAAAGAAACACTGAGCTAAACTAACTCCTTAATATTGAGATGTCTTATATTTTTGCTTTAGAACGGTAAATGTGCCATTACTCAAATATGATGCTTTAATTTATTGGTTTTCTGAATTAGTTCCTTTAAGAATATATGCTCTACTTTATTTTTTGTTTACTTTTCTCTCTTTTTTTAGGATATGAATGAACCATCCAGTTTTGTACATGGAACAGTTACTAATCAATGCAGAAATAAAGAGTTAAATTATCCACCTTATGTCCCAGGTACAATTTTGTTGCTACACTTTTGATGTTATTGCTATTTATTAATCGGGTTTATATACTTTATGATGTAGGGAACTGGATTCACATTCCCAAGTCACACTACCCATCTACACATTGACTCACATCACACCTCAACCCATTCCCGATACTATTTAACATTATTTTGAAAAGAAAAATCAAGAAACATATTTTATTTATATGTACACATTCTTATGCATGTTTGAAATTGTTACTTTGATTTTCTTAAGAACCTTCCCAGATTTGAAAATTGTCAGTATTCCTCAAGATTAAAAAAAAACACTTTTAAAAGACTTACTTCTAGATTTTTCTTTATTAGGAAAAAATGAAACAATACTAACAGTACTTCTTTGGTTGTCCCTGACCCAGGAGAGAAGAATCCAGTTGCTCAGTATTCATGTTCATACTCTTATGTAGGCAGTAAACTTCGTAAACTTTTGATATCTAAAGTGATGGCAAAACTCTGAAAAAATGCATCATTAGCTGAGAAAAAGTGTATCAAAGAATAATGTTGTTATTGCATTGCCTGGTTCTTAACCCCAGGGCTTCATGTTACTGAATGGATTTTTTATCAAAATCTATTTAATCAATATGTCTCATCTGAGTGCATAAAATATTGTAGGCATTTAGGAGTACGCTTATCTTTCAGGGTTTTATTAATTCATGTTAATTCATGATATTTGTGTTGCTGAATACAGTAAATTTTTTCACAGATTTTTTTCAGTTACAGGTATAAGTGCAGCTATAATTACAGATTATTTTTCACTTTAATTAGCAGAGACAAAGTCTACAAATGATTAGAAAACAATATTATTTGAAAACAATGGTTAATATTTTTGCCAAAAGAATATATAGTTATTATTTAGACATTCAAATATAGGGTAATTTATAATATATTAATATTTTCCCATTGGTTCTCCCCAGAAATCACAAAAAGAACAAATGGATTACATTTCAGAACTATGTGTATGGAAACTGAACAGATTCTTAGTGATGGATCATCCGTTTTGCATTATGATGTTCACAATCTATATGGATGGTCACAAATGAAACCTACTTATGAGTAAGCAGTGTTCATAATTATCTTTTTTGACTCTTTATTATCTTTTAGATTAATGTTCCCTACTTTCAGAGTTCTTCCCTGCTGACCTTTTCTGGTAGCAATTTCTTACCCAATGTTCTCTGTAACTTACTTGGTCCTTTATGACACTTAGAATTATTATGTGTCTCAGGGAACCTGGGTGGCTCAATTGGTTGGGCATCAGACTTTGGCCCAGGTCATGATCTCCCAATTTGTGGGTTTGAGCCCATCATTGGGCTCTGTGCTGACAGCTCAGAGCCTGGAGCCTGCTTCCGATTCTGTGTCTCCTCTCTGTTTGCCCCCCCCCTCATGCTCAGGGGGCCTCCCTCTCTCTCTGTCTCTGTCTCTGTCTCTGTCTCTCTCTCTCTCTCTCTCAAAAATAAACATTAAAAGAAATTTTAAAAAAAGAATTATTATGTGTGTCTCTCTCTGTCTCTCTGTCTCTCTCTTTGTCTCTTCAAATGTATCATTTATCGTTGCTTTAAATTTTCATCCTATTCCAAAAGGTATCCTGAACAATGTTATTTTGATCTTTCCTAGCTCATAGTGGCAGTGCCTAACAAATAATTGGTATGCAATAAATAGTTGTGAATGTATAAATAAGTAAATAATGTATAGTTTGATGTCATTAATTAAGGCATTAAAGATAGGATAAATCATGGGGCACCTGGGTGGCTCAGTCAGTTGAGCGTCTGACTTCTGCTCAGGTCAGGAGCTCACAGTTGACGAGTTCGAGCCCGGTGTCGGGCTCTGTGCTGACAGCTCAGAGCCTGGAGCCTGCTTCGGAGTCTGTGTCTCCCTCTCTCTCTGCCTCTCCCCCGCTCATGCTCTGTCCCTTTCTGTCTCAAAAATAAAGATAAACATTAAAAATAAATAAATAAATAAATAAATAAATAAATAAATAAATAAATAAGTTAGGGTAAATCAGTTAAGTCCAATATTACCAAATTAGAATATGTATAAGTGAACTTTATTTAATGTCCACATTAAACAAACTTTTATGTGAGGCCGGTGATAATGGAACACAAACCATCCTTTGAATATCAAGTCTTTATTAGCACTGTCCAATAAGACTTTTTGTAATGATAGAAATGTTTTATAATTCTGAGTTGTCCAAAATGGTATATGCTAGCCATATAAGGCTGTTGAACAATATGGCTACTGTGACTCAGGAAAGGAATTTTAAGTTTTATTTAATTTTAATAAATTTAAATTTAAATTAGTCCCATGTGGCTAATGTGCACCATACTACACAGTGCAGTTCTAGGTCACTGGCTCTTAATTACACAGTATATCACCTGGAGATTTTTAATAAATGTATTGATTTAATTGGTTTGTACTACAGCCTAAGATCTGAATTTAAAAAAATTAATAATAATGTTTATTTATTTTTGAGAGTGAGATAGACAGAGCATGAGCAGGCGAGGGGCAGAGAGAGAGGGAGACACAGAATCTGAAGCATGCTCCAGGCTCTGAGCTGTCAACACAGAACCGGATGTGGGGCTCGAACTCACAAACTATGACCTGAGCTGAAGTCAGACACTCAACTGACTGAGACACCCAGGTGTCCCTTAAGATCTGAATTTTAAAGAATTTTTCCAGGTAGTACCAATGTGCATCTAGATTTGAAAAACACAGCTCTAGTATATAACTGTAGTTGGTAAAACACATTGAAAAGCATTTTGGAGTAAAGAGTATGAGTAATATTTCTTCACTTAGTGAAACATGCTTATCTTATTTGTAGCACCAACCTTTTTCAACCTGGTAGAGGTGAATTATTTAAGATATTATTACGTGAATGAATTACCACATATTTGTTCACCAAATTCCAATGTAGTGACACTAAAATCATGTAGAAAGACTAGGAAATGCCATTTAAGAGTAAACAAATTGGTCTTTACAATGCTTTTTTAAAAATTTTTTTAATGTTTTTATTCATTTTTGGAGAGACAGAGAGAGAGACAGACTGTGAGTGGAGGAGAGGCAGAAAGAGAGGGAGACACAGAGTCCCAAGCAGACTCTAGGCTCTGAGCTGTCAGCACAGAGCCTGATGTGGGGCCCGAACTCATGAGCTGTGAAATCATGACCTGACCCAAAGTCAGACACTTAACTGACTGAGCCACCCAGGAGCCCCTACGATGCTTTTTTATTGGAACAAATGCTTCTTTAGATTAACCTTACTGGAACATAATTTTGGAGCACATTTATCCTCACTTTTTAATCTTCAGCTGACCTCATTTTATCATAAAGTAAAGATATTAAAAAG
Organism: Felis catus; assembly: GCF_018350175.1. Lineage (NCBI taxonomy): Eukaryota > Metazoa > Chordata > Mammalia > Carnivora > Felidae > Felis > Felis catus. The sequence continues at coordinate 100,375,764 of NC_058376.1, forward strand.
AACAAAAATATTGAGAATTCACTGATAATCCTGTTGGCAAAACTTACACATTTTGAGATCAAACTATGTAGTTTAAAGGAAATTGAAAAAAAAAATTATTCACTGAGGTAGTGAATTGAACTTGGGAACATGTTTTATGGTTCCTAACACACTGGAAGATGCTTAGTAAATTTAGAGACATGCAGGTAAATTTTTAAATAGTTGATATTCAAAGGTAATTAGAGATATTGAAAGTACATTTTACTCTTAAATAGCAAACATTATGAGGAAGAGATCAATACAATCTTCCAAAGAACATTTTGTGATTTAAAGACATTATACATCTCTTGGGGCGCCTGGGTGGCTCAGTCGGTTGAGTGACCGACAGACTTTGGCTCAGGCCTTGATCTCGCAGTTTGTGAGTTCGAGCCCTGTGTCGGGCTCTGTGCTGACAGCTCAGAGCCTGGAGCCTACTTCAGATTCTATGTCTCCCCCACTCTCTACCCCTCCCCTGCTCATGCTCTGTGTCTCTCTGTCTCTCAATAATAAATAAATGTTAAAAAAAATTAAAAAAATAAAGACATTATACATTTCTTTAAAGTGTTAGTTCATAAAATTTTCAGTAAATGTTTCATTTGTTGTTTAAATTAAGCAGATTAATAAATTTTAAATGTTGAGTTAAATAGCTCACTTTACATATACCCATAGACTTTTCATATGTTTTAGATACTTTCTTAATATTTATTTTTTGCAGTAATATTAGAAAAAAAATATTGAACTCTCCTTCAGAAATTTTAGAGATTAAATATAGTCAAATTTTTAAAGACCTTGACAAATGTAAAAGGATGCTATAAGTAAATTATATGTACACTGAAGCAAAGGATGGATAGTAAAGACTTTTTATTTACCATTGGAGGAGAGTGAAAGGATTAAAAACATAATGTGTTTCTTTATGTTATCCAGACTGTAGCATTTTATTGTTTCCTTTTTTGATTCATTTTGTGTCTTTCAAAAACGGTACACATTTGACATTCAACTAGTTCTTGCTACTGTGCTCTTCACTAAACATGTCACAAACAAGCAAAGCAAGGAAAGAATACAATGAGGGGATTCAGAAACAGAAGATAAATAATCAGCTTGAGAAATTGTAAACGGTTTTAGAGGAAGGACCTTGGCTATCAGTTGCAAATGAAAAGTTTCATATGTAAATGCCATACAAAAACTTTCAGTCTTCAATAGATCTCTCTTATTATTTAAAATTCAATCTTGCACTGAAACAAGCAAAGTCTATGCTTCAAATGTATAAATAAATACACTTTAAAAACTACCTCAAAGTGTGTGTTCGAATTTGAGAGAATTATTCAATGATTATATGACTATATATTTCATATTTTCAACTTCAATAAATACCTGGAATGATGTTAGAGATTACTACATTTTTTTTCATTAGAAAGGATACAGAAAAATCAAAATCTTCTGTCTCCTTTTGGAAATTCAGGTGGTGTTAAAGATACAGTTTTTAAATAAATGCCACAGATTTTTGTAATCATAATTTAGAATGGAGTAAAAATCAATAATTGCAAGTTATTTTTTTAGGTATTTCTATAGACTGGATTAAATGGCAAATTAAAACATCATATTCTACTTCTTTCTATGTTTAATGTATCTAACTGGAAAAATAAAGGTGCTTTTTTGGGAGGATTATGTACTATAGGAAGTGGCCTCTTGTAAATTTTTTTAACAAAAAATAAGTTTGGTAGATAAAAACAAACACAATATAGCTCGCCCTTCCAATAATTTTGACATTTTCTTGTTTACAACTGTAAGTTTATGTTAATTAGCTATTAGTCATTGGAATAGATACTGGACATGTCTCTTAGACATTAATTTCTGATTAATATGGCTGAGCTGAACATTGATGTAGCAGGTGTCAATGCTTATTTAAAAAATTGAGATCTGGGGGGCGCCTGGGTGGCGCAGTCGGTTAAGCGTCCGACTTCAGCCAGGTCACGATCTCGCGGTCCGTGAGTTCGAGCCCCGCGTTGGGCTCTGGGCTGATGGCTCAGAGCCTGGAGCCTGTTTCCGATTCTGTGTCTCCCTCTCTCTTTGCCCCTCCCCCGTTCATGCTCTGTCTCTCTCTGTCCCAAAAATAATAAACGTTGAAAAAAAATTTAAAAAATAAATAAATAAATAAAATAAAAAATTGAGATCTGGGACACCTGGGTGGCTTAGTAGTCTGAGCTCTTAATTTCAGCTTGGGTCACGATACCAGATCTCATGGTTCAAGCCCCAAGGCTCACTGACAGTGTGGAACCTGCTTGGAATTCTCTCTAACTGCCCCTCCCCAATTCATGCAGGCTCTCTCCCTCTCAAAGTAAATAAATAAACTTAAAAAAAAAAATTGAGATCTGAATCCATAAAGCTATTTCCATGGCTTAGTCCTTCACATTATCTTCTCAATTACGGAAATTTCAAATTTAAATTTTATTATACACTCAAAAACAATGGAAATATTTCAGAAATGGGTACATTACTATTTCTAATGGATATTAAATATATAATACTGAATTATTTGCTTTCTATAAAGTAATTCAATAAAATATCTTTAGTTTTCAATGAATTTGTTTAAATAAATATTGAGAAAAATACTCCTGCAATAACTTTATTTACTCTAAGCAACACTGGTCACTATTCTAAAATAATTTAATGCCACCCAGAGACAGAGGTATCTGGAGTATAGTTATCAATTGACTTCATCAGTAATTAAAAACAATAGCCAATTGAATAATTTCAAATTATTATCTTTAGTACCCATGGTGAAAATAAATATATTCATTTTGAAGATTTAAAATATATTTAAAAGTTTCAATTTAATATTTTCCTTTCACATTATCCACTTTTGTAATATATATCATATATATTACATGTATATACAATATATGTATGGATATATACATATATTGTATATAATATATATTAAAAATCATTTTTAAGAAGGCTTAATTATATATTCTATACAATATAATATAATGTAATGTAATATAATGTAATAATTTAATATAAATACTAAAACTCATTTTTTAAGAAAGATTTTTTTCCCAGTAACTTAAGATATATTTAGAAGTTTTTAAATCCTTTTCAAAAAAGTGCTCATGTAGGTGACTAAAAACATACAATAAAAATACTTCCATAACACAACATTGCAATCCTTTGTATTAGCTAAATTTTTCAAAATCAAGTGGTAACAAAGGACAAACTGTCCTACAGGTGAAAAATGTTTCTTAAAATTGAGCTAAATTCATTATGACTAAACCATTTTTAAAATTAGAACATGTCTGGGGCCCCTGGGTGGCGCAGTCGGTTAAGCTCTGACTTCAGCCAGGTCACGATCTCGCAGTCCGTGAGTTCGAGCCCCGCGTCGGGCTCTGGGCTGATGGCTCAGAGCCTGGAGCCTGTTTCCGATTCTGTGTCTCCCTCTCTCTCTGCCCCTCCCCCGTTCATGCTCTGTCTCTCTCTGTCCCAAAATAAATAAAAACGTTGAGAAAAAAAAATTTTTAAATAAAATTAGAACATGTCAAAAATATTTGGAAAATATTTATAGTGATGGGATTTTCAATTATATATTTAGTGGCAGCAAGTATTTCCCAAAGTTTTGTTCTCAATTCATTGAAGGGTTACAGAGAAGATTCTTCTAATGTAAGAAGTTAACTCTTTCTTAGGAGAAAATTATAAAAATACCTAATGCAGAATTTTTCTCAGTCAGATATCTAATAAGGCATATGTTCAGTTATTGATTTAAAGCCTAAGTAAATAATTTTTGCAAAAGTAAGACATACAGCAGAAAAAAAGAAATTCTTTAAGAATATATATTTCTTGAATGTTAAAAATTGGGGATATGGGGCGCCTGGGTGGCGCAGTCGGTTAAGCGTCCGACTTCAGCCAGGTCACGATCTCGCGGTCTGTGAGTTCGAGCCCCGCGTCAGGCTCTGGCTGATGGCTCAGAGCCTGGAGCCTGTTTCCGATTCTGTGTCTCCCTCTCTCTCTGCCCCTCCCCCGTTCATGCTCTGTCTCTCTCTGTCCCAAAAATAAATAAACGTTGAAAAAAAAATTAAAAAAAAAATTGGGGACAGTTCTATCCCTTTAGATAATTTTTTTATTAGTTAAATGAAATCAATTTTGTTTTCAAATTAATTAAAATTAGAATATATGTTTCACATATATTTTTAGATTGATCATATGATATTTTATTCTCTACATCAATAATCATTCATTTTTTTTAAGTTTATGTATTTTGTGAGAGAGAGAGAGCCCATGGGGGAGGGGCAGAGAGAGAGAGAGAGAGAGAGAGAGAGAGAGATGGAGAATCCCAACCCTCCACATTGTCAGCACAGAGCCTGACACAGGGTTTAAACTCAAGAACCATGAGATCATGACCTGAGCCAAAATCAAGAGTCAGTTGCTTAACTGACTGAGCCACCCAGGTGCCCCAGTAATCAGTCATTTCTTGTGAAATGTCAGCAAATATATGTAATGTATGTTAAATATATTAATGTACCAAAATAGACTTGATCCTTTATATTTATTATGAATATTAAGTACTGAAGATGATTTTCTTATTGATCTTTTTAAAGATGGACATACATACAAGTAAGAAATTTTAAGTTAGCAAATACAATATGGTGTTTATTATTAACAGATAGTTCAATGTATCATATGTCCACTGAAAACACTTTCAGTTTCTGTAACTTTGATTGGAGAAATTCATTAATCCAAAAACTTCTTGAGTTACTATTATATGCTAAGACTGTATTAGGTGTAAAAAGTACAAAGAAGATTAAGACATTATCTTTAACATCAAGAATTTCAGGGTCTCATTAAAGAAACTTTATATATGAAGCAATCAGTACAAACACTGTGATCCATGCTGTAATAAGAAAATGATTGGAAAGTCTGCCTAATTAGGTATTTGAAGAATTTTTTTCCTGAAATAGTTCTATTTATATGCAGTTGATTTCAAACAATATAAAAATAAACATTTTACTTCCAATTAATAGTGGAAAATTTTTCGGGGCATCTGGGTGACTCAGTTCGTTGAGCATCAGACTCTTGATTTTTGCTCAGGTCATGATCCCAGGGTTGTAGGATCCAGTTCCTCATCAGGCTGCAGGCTGAACGTGGAATTGCTTAAGATTCTCTTGCTCTCTCCTTCTGCTGCCTCTTCCTCGCTCACTCTCTCTCAAATAAAATAATAGTAGAATATTTTTTTCCACCTTAGATGCTCTTATAGTATCACACACAGAGAGAGAGAAGGATGCAGATAATGTGAAATAATGCATTATTATATTATTTTTAGCACTAGAATATGTTTTAAAACGAATAGTAAATCATTAAAGTCACTGTTCCAAGACTGAGGAGGGGAGAGAACAAAAAGAAATATAATGTAATTTGTAAAATTCATTCTCTTGAGATATGGCTTGGATAGATTCTGTGCTTGAAATAAAACAACTACTTTTATTTTCATCACCCAAAATTTCACTCCCTTTAATCTACCCTCTAAAACAGGGAATACTATAGCAAAGATTCTCTGTTGAGTAATGTGGAGATTAAGTGTTGACAAGCTATATTTGAGAAGGGTTGGAGCAATCAATAGAGCATATTCAAGAGAACATATTTAAGTAGAATTAAATGAATTCATTCAGAAAACTTAAGATATAATTAGTTACCTGATTTGATAACTTCAATAGTTGACTTAACTTGTATTCATTGAACAAATAAAGGCCACTTAGGCATGTCAGTCTGATAAATGTTGGAAGGGAAGAAAAATGTCCTTTATGTCTATGAGAATTTTATAGTATAATGAAAGAAGACTCACTTATAAAGCTAGTTGTAATAAGAGATAACAAAGACACCATAAAAAACACATCTTTTTAATGAAATGCTCATAAGTAGAAATATCTGAAAAATACCTCATGTAAGAACTCATAGATACTTCTCCATCTATATTAGTGCATTGCAGAAGACAACTGGCAAAAGAGGAATTGTTATTTCTCGTTCAACATATCCTACTGGTGGACAATGGGGAGGACACTGGCTTGGAGACAACTATGCACAGTGGGACAATTTGGACAAATCAATCATTGGTATGTGAGTCACCATCTTTATCATTACTCCTTTGCGTTTTCTGTTAAGTATTCACTTTTTCTGGTATTAGTTTATATACCTTATAAGTCCTTCTCAGAAACATGCTTTTCACATCATATTTTATGGCAAATAGCATCATGAAAATGTAGTGTGCCAGAAAGTAGGAGCTGGGATGCTTTCTAGAAACTAATAATATCCAAATAGTTTATTTTGAGACAGTAATTTCATCCCTTTTGGTCTCAGTTCCCCAGGAAAAGGGCAGGAGCTGGGAAAATAACATGTGGAGCTAAGAATAGAAATGGGTCGAAATTCTAGATTCTAGGGAATAAGAATCACTCATAGATGCTAAAGAATGAAACATTTCTAACCAAATTTTGAAAGAGTGTTTTGACAATTGTTAGGTAAATAAGATATTATCGTTTTAAAGGGGAAATTGATACTTTTCATTTCAGATCTAGTCTTAAAATTACTTTACATTTATATTAGGATTCAAGGAAACAATGTTACTACTTTAAAAGAAGAGCTGGGATATCACATGAATCCTATTTTATTGAAGTGATCTCAGAGGATTGTATTTAATGAGGATAATTCTTATTTGTTTGCTTTTTTTCCAAATAATGAGGCCTATGGTTAAATAATTACATAGATAGCCTTTTATATTATATTATATTATATTATATTATATTATATTATATTATATTAATTATATTATGTTATATTATTTTCTAAATCATCATCTACATAGCAACCAAACAGATCACTCCTGTACCTCTAGCTTATAGCTCTACTTTTCCTCCTTTCTGAACGAAATTACTAGCCTTACTGCTTTTTATTTATTTTTTAATGTATTATGTTTATTTTTTAGAGAAAGAGCATGAGGGGGGAAGGGACAGAGAGAGAGGAAGACACATAATCTGAAGCAGGCTCCAGGCTCTGAACTGTCAGCACAGAGCCCAACATGAGGCTTGAATTCACAGTGAGATCATGACCTGAGCTGAAGTTGGATGCTTAACTGACTGAGGCACCCAGGCACCCCAGTTTTAAAAACTGAAACCAAGGTGGTGCCTGGGTGGCTCAGTTGATTAAATGGCCAACTCTTGGTTCCAGCTCAGGTCGTGATCTCACAGGTCCCAACTTTGAGCCTGACGTTGAGCTCTGCGCTGACAGTGCAGAGCCTGCTTGAGATTCTCTCCCTCCCTCTCTCTCTCTGTCCCTCCCCTTCTCATGGTCTCTCTCTCTCTCTCTCTCTCAAAATAAATAAATAAACAAACAAATAAAATTAAAAAAATAAAATTAATATTAAAAATGAAACTGCTTCCGTAACTTCTTCCAAACTGAGACAGAAACACTGCCATTTTATTCTTATGCTATAATGTATTTATACCTATTTTGTGCTCTAAATATACCATCTTGTAAGTGACAAAGAAGCATAGTGTCTTATTTTTACATCATTAACATTATAACAGCATGAATATTTTAAGAGGAAATGATAGGTGTATTAAAAATCTGAAAAATGTTTCCTTAGATTAGAGGTTATTAGAAATGGAACATCTTATCAAATCATCAAATATCAAAATATATGATGTAGTATCTTTGTAAATTTTTCCTGATTTTTTTTAGGTATGATGGAATTTAGTCTCTTTGGAATCTCATATGTAAGTAACTGTATTTCTTTTATCTTCATAACTTATAAATTTTAAGAAAAAAACATTGAAATTAAATGTAACAATATATTTTAGACTGGTGCAGATATCTGTGGTTTCTTCAACAACTCAGAGTATGAGCTCTGTGCCCGCTGGATGCAACTTGGAGCATTTTACCCATACTCAAGAAATCACAACATTGCGTTTACTAGGGTATGTAATGACTACATGTGCTTTCATTCCTTTCCTCCTAACCTTAGAAGTTTTGAATAGAACTCCTCCTGCCAGGCTGATTTCTAGCGCTTGCTTTGAATGAACTTCTTTACATTAACTGAGGACATTGGAGCCCATCACTTTGAGAATTTCCTGATTTGGGTTACTCTTCTTTCTACTTTAGGGTTTAGAACTTGGTTAGCTGGCATACTTACTGCTGTTCCATATACTTTTAGAATAGCCAGGGAGGGAAAAAAAAACTGCTTCTGTATGTAACTTCTTCCAAACTGAGACAGAACAATAAAAAAAATCAGCTTCAAAGTAAATTACAAATGAAAACTCCTTGGAAATACTAGTATCAGTGCATGAAAATGAGCAGATTTAAAAGGCAAATGTTAAGACAATGAGTTGAAAATTTGAGAAAAAAAAGGAAGAGGGAATTAAGAGCTAATTCTTGTGTGGTGGCACAATTCTGCACTTTACTAATTGTCTGAAGGAAATGTTTGAATAAGAGGGGTGACAGTATTACAAATTATGGAAAAGTATGAACAATTAAAGGCAATATCTAAGAGCTTAATTTTGTGATATTGACTTTAGTGAAGAAGTGCAGGGGAAAGATGAATTATCAAAAGTAACTCGTGGAAGAGTTGTAGACAGAGCTGCTCTTTGAAGGATGGGTTCCAGCAGCAGTAACTGAATGGTGAATCTCATCAGGTGCTGTGAAATCTTTGTGTCCCTCCTGGGAAATTTTAGCTAGAATAGAGGAGATTTATTTTAGAAAATAAAAATCTATACAAGGATAGAAGGCAGTATGGGACCACATTTTGGAAGAATTTGAAAGTTGGGCAATAACAACATAACTTGATGAAATAGGAATATTTTAACAGGAAAACTTGCTGTCAGTAATGCAATTTAGAAAGCTGTAATATTGGAAGAGAGGGATGAATCAAAAGCCTGGACAGGGATTTATTCAATAAGTATTTATTAGGAGGCCACTATTTAATATTTACAATGTCCTTGCTCTATAATTCATAAATTGTAGGCAGGATAGAGATAATAGGCAATTATGTGTGTGTGTATGTATATATGTATAATCAGGTATAAATAAATGCATATAAAGAAAAGATAGTGCAAGCTAAAGTGACAGCAATTTGGGGGATTCTGTTTTAGAAGGGGTACCTATGAAGGTCCCTCTTGGATAAAGTGACTTAAGCATTAGAGTGGAGACTTTAGTGGGGCACAAAAACCAAAAGCAATATAAGGATATGGGGGGCAGGGAGAATTTCAGACAGAGGGAGTCAGTGAAAGACTCCAAGAAGGAATTTTGGAGAAGATGAAATAGAGGAGGAGGAAAAGACTGAAGAAGTATTTCTCAATAAAAATCTGCAGAACAGAAAGCTCAACTTAAGTTTAATTTTGAGGTAGTACAATTAAATTTAGAATTCATGGTTTAGGGGCGCCTGGGTGGCTCAGTCGGTTAACCACCCGACTTCAGCTCAGGTCATGATCTCACCGCTTGCAAGTTTGAGCCCCATGTCGGGCTCTGTGCTGACCGCTCGGATCCTGGAGCCTGGAGTCTGCTTCAGATTCTGTGTCTCCAACTCACTTTCTGTCCCTCCCCCCACTAATGCTCTGTCTCACCTTCAAAAATAAATAAACATTAACTTTTTTTTAATGTATAGTTTAGACTTAAATGCTTGTATATCAGCTTGTTAAAACTGAAATAACATCAGTTAAGTCAGCAAGCAACGGATAGGATCTTTGCATCTTTCTTACTTGACTTTGGAACTAGTAAGGATAGAATCTTATAGCTTAATTCTTGGACCTTTTTACTTTCAAGGTTTTGCCTCTTCTAACATTTTTACATACACAAACACCCAGTCATCATTCAAGCTTTCTAATCTAAAGCTCATTAATCTACATCAAGCTTACTGATATCTAAAAAAGTTGGAATCTTCATAGATATGGCCAGCTCTTAAGGACCCTCTCTGTCTGTTGAAAAACATAAACATATTGCCCCCTAGAGTTATGTGGCAGCTTTGTTTGTTCCCCAGCACACATTAAAATATAAAATGCTAATCGTCTTCACTATTATTTTTTGACCAGTAAGTGCAACAACATTTCTTAACAGGCTTTTAATCTTTCCAGTATCAACTTTAGTCTTTTTACCCGGAGTGTGTATTCCAGAGTGTATCTGGGCATGTTGTTCTTCCTTATCCAGCATTAATTAGGTCCTTTCTTTCTGCTATCTTAATTCTTTAATATCATAACTTATCCATTTCTCAGGAGAACACATAATGTGGGGGTCACCATGATAGGTTCTGGGTATCTCTGTTTATTCCAATCCACTTTTTAAAAATTTGTTAATGTTTATTTTTAAGAGAGAGAGAGATAGCACAAACCGGAGAGAGGCAGAGAGAGGAGACAGAAGATCCTAAGCAGGTTCTGTGCAGATGCAGATGCTTAACCCACTGAACCAGTCAGACACCCCTGTTTCAACCCACTTTTATACAGCATTTCATTTATTTTCTAGTCTTTTCACCCTGATTATCATTATGTGGTCATCTATTCAAATTGAACTGTTCTTTACATATGTTCACCTAAACTAAATCAAGCTATGGGTATAATTTGCATTTTTCTTATTGAAATAGTAATATTATGTTCTTTCTCCATCATATGATAGTAATATTATTGCATAAGGTTTTTGGTAAGAAAGTATATAACACATGGCAATGAATGAATATTATTTTCTAGTTTTCATTCTCTAAATATGTATCTGAAAATTATGATTTAAACCAGGACAAATGCTTATGACTATTTCATTCTGCTTTGTTTCAGAGACAAGATCCTGCTTCCTGGAATGAAACTTTTTCTGAAATGTCAAAGAATATTCTAAATATTAGATACACTTTATTACCCTATTTCTATACACAGATGCATGAAATTCATGCTCATGGTGGCACTGTTATCCGACCCCTTTTGCATGAGTAAGTGCACATTTTATTTCCTGCCAAAAAGAAATGGGTTTCATTTAATTTACTCAGTAATCTCTCATAGTATAGAATATTTGAAACTGGAAACTTTTTCATTGTTATTTTAGTATATATTTTCAGTTAATAAACATTTACATAAATAAGTCTATTGATAATCAGGATGTTATTAAAAATTAAACATTAATCAGTTATTACAAAGTAATAATTCTTAGAAATAACTACTGTACACCTAGAGTTAATTTAGATTTACATACTTACTGTATTGACTTTTAAAAATGGAGGCAAGTAATATTACCTTTATATTATGCTTTGATTAGCTGAAGTTTAGAGCAATTAATTAAATCTACCATATATATACCTTACTGAAGAAAACCATCTCACCTCAACTTGGAGGTGTATTATAGAATACCCTAGAACAGTTCTAACATTCTCCCTAGAAAATTGTTTTGGATTCACTTCTTCTTATATTTTTTAATGTTTATTTATTTTTGAGGAAGAGAAAAAGAGACAGAGGGTGAACAGGGGGAGGGGCAGAGAGAGGGAGACACAGAATCTAAAGCAGGCTCCAAGCTCTGAGCTGTCAGCACAGAGCCTGATGTAGGGCTCGAACTCCTGGACCATGAGATCATGACCAGAGCCACAGTCATACGCTTAACCGACTAAGCCACCCAGGTGCCCTAGGATTCACTTCTTAAAGCTCAAACTGATACATGATTAAATCTTGAAATTCTATTCTATGGAGCATAGTTGCATAAATTTTAGCCTGTTCTATTTTTAAGGCAAATACAAGACAATTCTGATTGCTGATGTCACAAAAACAACACAATTAAAAGTAGTACAAAAAACCTTTGAAATAATCATACTTAACTTCTTATGTACCTTATGTTACCAGAGTAATTGAGTGAGGTGATTTGTTAGACTGCACAGTTGATAAATCAGTAAAAATATACAGCACATGTTTACTAAAATAAATAATAATACACAAGGCAAAATGACAAAATAATAAGTTGATCAGTATGCCTTCTGTTCCCAGAATAGGGTTTTAAAAAATAATAGGTATTCCTAGATTCATATCAGCCTCTAGTTACTTTATTAATTTATCTACCATAATCCATTCTTTATTTTTTATAAAATTTTATTAATATCTTGCCTCTCTTATTTCCAGACTTTCCCCTCTTGTGTTCTCCCTATTTACTTCCCAGCAGAGTCAAATTATCAGCTCTGGACTGAGTCCCCAACCGGAAACATTATTATTAACTATGCAGACTCTTGTCCTGTTGAGAACATCTGGGCCTTTGTTCCCATGGGAAGTCCATGAAGGAGTAAATTCAGAGTCCCATTTGGCATTAATCTCAGTTTATAGTACAACAAAGCAAGACAAAAACAAAAGAACAAACAAAAATGTGCAATTCCATTTCAATTAGAGAAAAAATGTGGTTATTTAATAGTGACTATTCTCAAACTATGAAAAACAGATTCTGGTGTTTCCAACCATTTGTATCTGAAATTCAGAAATATATTAAGTTAAATGCACCATTCAGTGAGCTTTAAGTAGGATAAGCAAAATCTTTTTGAATTACCAAATCAAGGTTCTTAGAGCACACCTGTTTAACAATTCTCATCCAGAGTACTTACAACTTTTGCTTCCTAGTTTGTTGATCTTTTATGAGGCACCGTTAATATTTGTACCTCTATGAGTTCTCTTCAGAGGTTTCTCATTCAGCTGGTCTTATAGACATTCTCTGCATTTTGAAGTAAATTTAGTTATAATCTAGATTTACTCATAAAATAGTGTGCTAATTACTGCACATTAAATCCTAACTGATAGGGGCGCCTGGGTGGCGCAGTCGGTTAAACGTCCAACTTCAGCCAGGTCACGATCTCGCGGTCCGGGAGTTCGAGCCCCACGTCAGGCTCTGTCTGATGGCTCAGAGCCTGGAGACTGTTTCCGATTCTGTGTCTCCCTCTCTCTCTGCCCCTCCCCCGTTCATGCTCTGTCTCTCTCTGTCCCAAAAATAAATAAATGTTGAAAAAAAAAATTTAAATCCTAACTGATAGAATTGTTTTTGATTTGTTTATAGTTTGGTTTTCATTTCAGTCCACACAAGTCTATACTGCAAAATGTGATTTGAATAATTATTTTATGATATTCAGATTTACTTATTTGTGAATATTTTGTCAAGGTTCTTTAATGACAAGCTAACCTGGGATATATTCAAGCAGTTCTTGTGGGGTCCAGCGTTTATGGTTACCCCTGTACTGCAACCTGTAAGTTCTATCATACATTTTTGTTCACAAAATAGTTTTGTATTTGGTTTATATGTTTTCAATGATTATATCTTTAAATTCCAGTATAGGGACACTGTAGCAGGCTACGTCCCTGATGCTCGGTGGTTTGATTATCATACGGTAAGTAGTTAAGAATTCTAGGGCATTGCCAAAGTGGAAATGAGTAACAATTTGATCCAAGCCTTTTCTTTAGGGACATATTTGGTCTACTTTACATTTAAAAAGAGTAAGATAGTTCTTGCTAATTACAGCTGAATCAAATTAACACACAGTGAAAGAGTTAATTTATGCCCCATTGTTTGTTATGTAGACATTGATTTATTTTACTGAATAAGCATAGAGAGTGCACATTATACACAAAAAGTTCATTGCCCTTTATTGAATATATGAAATTATCATTAAAGGTGATGTAGTCCTTCCAAGAATAATGTATGTGAAAAGTCAGGAATAACTTTTGTGACTTTTCAAAACCCACACATTTTCTTCATGTGAGCATCACAAAAACAAATAGTGGTAAATTATTTTCAAAGCTATTAATAATTAAGAAGTACATGCTTTAAACAATGATTTCCTGAATAAGTATTTGAGTTTTTATTAATTTATAAATTAAGTATATCATTTGATTTATAAAATGCAACCTCTCAAGCACCAATATTGCTGATGATTCCATTTCTTATAGCTTGTGTTCTTTCCTTCCAACCATCTCATTTCCAGGGCCAAGATATTGGTGTCAGAGGAAAATTTAATGAATTTGAAGCTCCTTTATATAAAATAAACCTACATGTCCGTGGTGGTCACATTCTACCATGTCAAGAGCCTGGTTTAAATACATTTTACAGGTAAGTGAAGTGTTTATAGAGCTCAGATTAGATTGTGGATACGTCATGTCAGAATTGTCAAGAACTGGGAAGGGGTCTGAGATTTTACCCTACTTCAAAGCTTACAAATTACTTTGTAAGTTAGTCTGCCACGGTGTCATGAATTTTGGGTAGGACACAAAGGTCTGTTTTACTCAAGGCATAACAAGAGACACAAACTTCATGTTTGCTTTTTTCTTTGCCCCCAAAGTTCCATGGGGATGACATGGAGTGGCCTATGCTGAGGCAGGTGCTACACATGTAGGAGGTTTGTGCCACAGCTAAGGAACTCCAAACCTAGGCAATCTTTTATAATGGGCTGCAAGCAAACATGTTCATTGTTTGCTTCCAAGGGAGACTTTACCTTTGTTATTATACTGGCCAGTAAATTTTTTTAAGTTTATTTATTGTGTGTGTGTGTGTGTGTGTGCGTGCGCGCACGCGCGTGTGTGTGAGAAAGAGACAGAGTGAGAGAGAGAGACAGAGAGAAAGAGAGAGAGAGAGAGGGACCCAAGCAGGTTCTGCACTGTCAGCCCAGAACCCAACACAGGGCTTGATGTCACAAATGGTGAGATCTTGACCTGAGCCAAAATGAGGAGTGGGACACTTAACCGACTGAGCCACGCAAGCGCCCTGGGCAGTAAATTTTTCTTTAATTAACTTAAAAAGAACACTGCCCTATCTTCCAATACTGTTTGCTTTAAAAACATGCTTTTTTAATATTTTTCCCTTTTTTTAATTTAAATTTTAGTTAACATACAATAAAATATATAGTTAACAATGTAACTCCATATATAGTTATAACAATATAACTATATATAAACAACTTAACAATATTAACTATGGGGGCGCCTGGGTGGCGCAGTCAGTTAAGCGTCCGACTTCAGCCAGGTCACGATCTCACCGTCCGGGAGTTCAAGCCCCGCGTCGGGCTCTGGGCTGATGGCTCGGAGCCTGGAGCCTGTTTCCGATTCTGTGTCTCCCTCTCTCTCTCTGCCCCTCCCCCGTTCATGCTCTGTCTCTCTCTGTCCCCAAAAAATAAATAAATAAATAAACGTTGAAAAAAAAAATTAAAAAAAAAACAAAAAAACAAAAAACAATATTAACTATAGTACTATATGTTAACTAACTAAAATTTAAATTATGTATATATGTATACAAATTCATGCTAAGACATGTTAACATCTTTACATGGAAAATATTAAGTTGCTGTAGAGATTTGAATGCTAGATGTTTTGGATATTTTAGGGAATTTCCATGGCAGTACAACCTTCAACATTTGTGATTGGAAAAGGTAATTATGCCTAAATGTAACTGTATGAGAAATCCTTCCTTAGCAATATGAAGCTATCAAATGAAATCACTTGTACAGTGAGCATGGAAGCAGATATTTAGTTCATAAATGGGCCTATGCAGGCACAAGCTTGGGAGGGATTGCCCATTTCAAGAATAGAACTTAAAATTTTCATACTACTCTTCACATTCTTGTTAATAATTTCCAATGATATTTCAGTGATTTATGTATGGAAATGTGAAGAAGTTTAAACGATAATAAATAAAAATTGCTATTAATATAGTTTCATGTCTAATGGTCAGTGACAGGATTAGCAGAGAGAAAAATAAATAAATATACCAATAAATTTAACATGGTTATAACTGTTATAAGTGAGGCTCCTTTCAATTTGTTACAATAGATCAAAAGACATGCATGATATTTTCTATTAAATGTGAAGGATTTTATGGTTTATATCGTTCCCAGTAACTCATCACAAAAGGAAAGTCCTTTAATTTTATTGGTCTAAAACAGTTTGTATTCTCCTTAGTTGATAATCATCTTTGTTTTCGTTTGGATACTTATGTGGGTGCCATATCATAACTAAACATATGCTACTGTATAAACATTGGTTAAAATTATGTCTTTTTTTTTTTAGTCGACAAAACTACATGAAGCTCATTGTTGCCGCAGATGCTAATCAGATGGCACAGGGATCTCTGTTTTGGGATGATGGAGAGAGTATAGGTGAGTGTTCCATCTAGTTGGAAAATGTAATTGCTGACATACATATATGTCACATTAGTTTTATGTATCTACTACTGTACTTTGGAGGCTGAATGAAAGCTAATAATATTATACAAAGCTGAAATCATTTAATAATTAGCTGACCAACTTAAAAACTTAGTGTTACGAACATTAAAGACTTTTCTCTTATCCTAAATATAGTTGATCCCTATGGTAAATGTCTGCATATCTAAGAGTTGTGTGTGCACAGAGATTGTATATGGATCATCTTTTACTCCTGGAAGTTAGCCCATGCCATTCATGATAGACATTCTATATGTATGAGGTCTGCCCAGCTGAAAAGCCATGTTCCATGTGTACATGGTGATGCATAAAGGATGCCACTAAAACCTGACATAGTCTAGAAACAAAACTCAAGTTTGATTTTGTATTTCATGGCTATTTTTTTGTATTCAATATTTTTACATGAAAACTTTAAAGATTTAAACTTAGATCTATGTTTATGACTATTTCTTAAAACCAGACTGAACCGCCAAGCTTCCAGCAATGTGTGTTTTGCTGACCATTGTCCTCTGAATCACTTGCAGTAGGCTATTAAAAATGCAAATTCTGAGGACCACTTAGTTTCCATTAATTTGGGAAGAGGCCAGGTATCACCTTCAGATGATGATTATGCTGTTAATTAAACACTCTGTGGATTAGGTTTATTGACTGTCATTAATAATGCCAACTCTACTAGATGGGAAATCTGAATATTCACTTAACACAATCCACATAAAAACTAACATCTGGGTGAGTCGTTGTTCTCATGGAACAGTTCATTGCAATCTAATTAAATTATCTGTGGAAGAGAGATCTTTCAGTACTAGCAAAGACATTTATCTTGTATCTTTTTAGGTGAATCATAGTTAATATTTTTCAATATTAACAATAAGAATTATTTATTAGTAAATAAAGTACATCAGAAGATTAATATAAGAATCATGTTGTAATAATCAAGACTCTTTAAAAAAACCTTTCCTAGTATTTTGTGATTTAAGGTGAAGAATCGACCACTATTAGTTAAAATCCTGTTTTTAGAGTCCTGACCTTTATTAACACAAAAAGAGGGGTTGTACTAAGTTTGCAGCCTTTCTCACCTGGGTCCAGCAGGTTGTACTTTGAATTTGCCTACAGCTTCCCAGGGTTGTAAAGTTGAGTAGTGCATAATTTAAACCTTGTCTTGGAATCTTTGAATTTAACTATCTAACAAATTTAGTTAATTCCTTTGAACAGCAAAGGAGACAACGTGCCCCTTAGAAATTTTTCTGTAGCTCTACTTACCAAACTAAGATATAGATGAAAGAAGTTGATATGACCTTTACCCTATTAAAGTTTCATGGCAGGTTTTTTTAATTACTGAAAAGTAACATAATTCAGATATTTATTTCTTGATCCCTCTGTATAAACATACAAAATTATTTTGGCTAATTGTATTTAGCGTTTTTTGGTTATATTGCACAATCTCAGTATTTTTGTTATAATTAAGTACAAAGATTTCAGATAATCTTTTGACATTTCTTGAGTAAACAGCAACAACAATACACAACAGATGCTTAGAGTGCCCGGATTTAGTGGATCAGAATCTCCAAAGAAGTTTTCTCTCACAGCAAACTCATCAATCTAGTTGATAGACACTAATTTTTTTCCTCCTTTAAGTACATTCACATTTTATAATGTATTATTTTTTGCTGATATATATTTTTTACCTCAAAGAAAATCAAAGATAAAATACAGCATTTCCTCCTTTTCCATGGTTTTGCTTTCTGCCATTTTGGTTACCCACAGTCATCCGTGGTCCCGAAGCAAATGATCCTACTTCTGAAATGATCATTTCATCATGTAGGCATTTTTCATCTCACATTATCACAGCAAGGATGAATATAGCACAATAAGGCATTTTGAGAGTGAGAGAACACATTCACATAACTTTTATTATTACACCATATTGTTATAATTGTTCTATTTTTAGTTACTGTTCATCTATTACTGTTGTTAATTTATAAATTAAACTATATCAGAGGTGAGTCTTTTATAAAAAAAAAAGCACAGTGTATACAGGGTTTGGTACTGTCTGAGGTTTCTGACATCCACTGGGGGGGGGGCATCTTAGAATGTACCCCCTACACACAAAGGGGGACTTTTGTAAACCTATCTTGAAACTCGTGTATATTAAGTAAATTTTGACCATGCTAACTAATAAAGTTGTAGATTAGTAAAATCTTATTTTTTCCTACTTATCTTTTTTAAAAAATGTTTATTTATTTATTTTAATAGAGTGCATGTGAGGAAGGTGCACAGGGAGTGGGGAGAGAGTCCAAGCAGGCTCTTCACTGTCAATGCAGAGCTGGACAGGGGGCTCGATCTCACGAACTGTGAGATCATGACTTGAGCTGAACTCAAGAGTTGGATGCTTAAGTGACTGAGGCACCCAGCCACCCCGTCCTACTTATCTTAATGAAATAGATGTATGTGTACTCTTGACTAACATCATATGTGGTATTTTTTTCTTATTTATGAAAAACAACAAAACTGCCCATATCTTCCTAATAGTTACCACTTCTGTGTTCTTTTACCTCATGGTTGTATAAACAATTGGTCTTAAAAACTTATGCTATATTTGTATAGTTAAAAGTTAAGACTAAAATTTTTGCCTCAGAACACATATCAAATAAGCCATGCATACATTGGTACATATAGAAAAAATGTTTTAGGCAGAACATAATTTAATTTTAGTGTAGGAAAAATTAATTGCAAACTAATTTTCAGAGAATTATTTAATCTAATGCCGGCATTTATAAGTTGGAAGAGGAAATTAAAACTTGTTACTTTTTCAATGTTTTTTTAAGTGTATTTATTTATTTTGAGAGAGAGAGAAGGTGCATGCACTCACATGTGCACCTGGGAGGAGGAGCAGAGAGAGGAAGAGACAGGATCCCATGCAGGGTCCCATGCTGTCACTACAGAACCCAGAGTGGATCTCAGACTCATAAACATGAGATCATGACCTGAGCCCAGGTCAAGAGTCGGATGCTTAACCTACAGAGTCACCCAGGCACCCCTCAATGTTATTTTGTTTCAGTCATGTATTTGTCTCCACTTTAGCCTTTCTGTCTTACCCATGCTTGTTTAGTTTTACCTCTAAACACAATCTTAGAATTCAGGGAAATCTAGACTTGTTTCCAGCTTTTGTTAATAATTAGTTCATTTACTTTCAGCCATTTATTTAACTTCTCTGGGACTCACATTCCTCTTCAACCATAAGAATAATAAAATAACTTATCTTAGAGCAATGTGATAAAGTACTTAAAGTTTGACGAATAGTACTTAATTTAAGCTGTGAAATTATTTTAAAAATTGATTTTAATATGGCAAGATTATATTTTGATGAACATGAATATAAACCCTGTTTTATTATTTGTATTTCAGTAGACCTATAATAGTCTCTAACAACTGAATATTTTTCTCAAATGACACTAGAATACGTTACCATCATATTCATTTGCCTTTATACATATTATTATGTTGTCAGTCATTGAAGTGGCCCATAAGTGTCCACCACTATCACCACCCAATTCTGGTAATTCTTTTACTTCTTTCACCCTCCCAGAGGTGTTTAAAGTGATTTTAGACCTGTCACCCTTTAGTGTTACCCTCCTACATACAGATACACACACTCCTGGCCTTCTGTAGCCCTCTCTGGTGAGACTCATCCTTCATATCTTAGTCCTTCTTGGACTATATTTGAAAAAGTTCAGTAAACTTAGAGAAAAATTTGATATGTGTTGATGGTATTTGATACCCTTTATACTGGGAAAGAGAAGCAAGATATACTAGTTTTTACTATTTTTCTTCTTTGGAAATATAAATATATTACCTTTTTTTCTCTCTACAGACACCTATGAAAGAGACTTATATTTCCTGGTACAGTTTAATTTGAACAAGGTATGTATTCATGCCAGATCATTTGTATGCAATTGTGTTAAATAATATTTGAAATTTTATGCCAGATTTTATACTTATTTATATTTTCATATTTCATATTTGTTGTATAATGTATCTCATTTCAAATATGTGAGTAAATAATTTGCTATACTATGAAATCCACTGTAGTTAACAGACATAGATTTTAAAAGATTTAATTGCTTTTGAAAATGAAGGGTTTATATTACTTCTTTTTCTGTGACTTTATAGAATACCTTGACAAGCACTATATTGAAAAATGGTTACATAAACAAAAATGAAATGAGGCTTGGATTCATCAACATATGGGGGAAAGGAAAGACTTCTGTTAATGAGGTTAATCTCATATATAATGGAAATAAAGAGTCAGTTAAATTTACTCAAGAGGCAAACAACGAGGTAAGTGACAAAGGAAAACACACTTTTTAATAGAGTTTTTCAAAATGTCTATATGGATATCTTATATTTCCTATCCGTCAAGAAGCATAATTATGGATACCTATGACCTTTGTTGTTTATTCATATTCATTAAACTTCCTGAACTATCGCCATTATTATCATCCTTAGTAACATGTCATATGAATCAACCTAATGGAATGTATGTTACAATTCTCCTGATATAATCTAAGCAAGATAAATTTCCATTAAGCCTCTAAATCAGTTGTCCCTATATGGTAAAGTGCCTTAAAATTTAATTTTTTTTCAAATATAAAATGTCTACATTTAAACATTTAATACATCTTAGATAAAATATTTTGGAAATCTTTGCAAGATGTGTCTGTTGGCACTCATGAATAATTTGACACACAGGTGTATGAGGATATGGTTCATATGTTAAATAAGGTATCAGGATTTTTATGTTATAGTCCACTGTTGCCAGTAATTAGTTTTTTACATTGAACAAATAATTTTAAGTCTTTTTTTTCTTTCAAGTTAAATAAGAATATGCAAGTGAACAATCTCTTAAGCTCCTTCCGATTTAAATTCTGGAATCTTTGTTCTGAAAAGATAGATTCCAAAGTGCATATATTCTAGAAAACAGCTAACTGTCATAAATGATCCAAGCATAAGGCTATGTCTGCACTGCTAAAACTGTGTGATTGTGTGTGTGTGTGTGTGTGTGTGTGTGTGTACCTTTTGTCTTTGTAGCTGTATAAAAATAAGTAGCTGTGAGTCAACCAGTCGCTTCAGGTGAACCTAATTTATAAAATAGCCAGCTACTTGACTGACTTCAACTTAAAAAAAAATAACAATCACATCTTAGACCACAGTCCTAGGTCCTCATAGATTTTATAAACACGAGAGATGCACAGCACCTGAAAGATTGTTTCATCCAGTTGAAACTTAATACCTGTCTTGTTGTTACTACTGTTTTGTAGCCAAGTATCATTTCCCCTTTAATACAGAACTATGTCTTAATTACTATTTTTGTATCAAAATAAGTTTATTTCTTTAAATTATATCGAGGTTGGGAAGTTAGAGTTTTGTATATTTAATGTCCTTCCTTGGTAATAAAAAAATTGATTAACACAGTGCTCCACTCCCATTTTTCTTCTTTTTAAAATTTTACTGGTTTATAAAATTGTATGGTAAAGCCATCACTGATTTAGTCCAGTGTTAATCATATGGTAGACCAAGAAACTGAGTTCTGCAAGAGGAAAATTAATTTTCCAAGAATAAATAGTTAATAGTTATCAATCATAATTAGCAATCTGTGTTTTTGAACTGCCCAATATTCAATCAGAATAAAAAGGGTGATTTGCCATATATACTTTCTTACTCTTTATTTACTACTACATTGGTAAAAATAAAGTTCCTAACTTTTACTATAAAAAAAAAAACTAAATACAATCAGGTGAACAATGTCAAATAAGATATTTTAACATATGAAATATCTTTTCAAGTTGATTTTGACTGAATATTTGGCATAAAAACACATCATTTATAAAGAAAAATTCATTACACTACTTCTAGATCCATTCACAAGAAATTTTACAACATTTCATTACCTCAGGGATTACAAAAGATTTTAACTACTAACAATTGAGCAGTGCCTTCTAAACTCATTTAATTAAAACAAATATTAATGAGCACCTACTATTTCCAACCTTTCTACATATATGGGAAAACTAGAGAGTGGTCAATTTCTTTCTTTATCCTGGTTGCCCTTCTCCATGGGTGTGGGAATTATATGCAAAACATGATTTAATTGCTTTATCCATATTATTTAAAAAACATTTTCCTAGCAATAGTTACATTTTGTTGTCTTTGTACAGCTATTAAAAGCTATCTGACGTATTTGTTGCTTTTCAGTTTTGGTAAAAAGGAACTAAGTTAGATTTTGGTGTAAGATGGTCAGTTTCAAATCCGGCTAATTTATATTTTAAAAAATTATTTAACTTTTACCTTTTAAATTCTTCTACTGCCCAGAATGTTGTGCTTTAGAAAAGAATATATTTTATAAAGCCCCTATAAGAGTGCCTGGTATTCAGTAGGCAATAAAGGAATGTTGATTCTCTTCCTCTTCTTTTGCATATTTGATAATTGAATCTAAACTGTCTGAGCTAAGGCACAGAAAGTCATGTGAGTGTATTGGAGAAAAAGCAATGGTAAGGTCTAATGAAATCATATCATAAAAACATTACACGTGATGGACTACAGCTGCTTAGACACCTCCATAATTAGTCCCTACGTGGTCTAATTGAGATTCTGTCCAGTGAAAGAAAGTAACACAACAAAATTGAAATTATTGGCAATAAATTCAGCATCCTAAACCTTTAGGGATTGATGCAAAAGAAAACATATTTCTAATCTAATTTGTGTGTGTAGATGACTGGCTCATATTTGAGAGCAGGAAGCACAGAGATTTATCTAATGCAATTATAAATACTACCATGTTTCAGAATATGGAGAAAGAGTAAAGTAATAGAAATCAAGATGACTGGTTAATAGTATTAGTTTTTCACAATCTTTTAACAACCATTCCACCTATCTGAGATTTATTTTTATTTGAATAATGAGTGGGTTGGGTGAGATTATTAGTGAAATAGGTGTGAGCTCTCTGGAATAAAAATTCATCAAAAAAAAAAAAAGAAACAAAGACTATCATGTTACTTAGAGAAAATTTATTTATGGAAATAGTCTTTGTTAAAAAAACAAAGGGACCCAACATTGTTCTTATTAAATAATAATTATCATTTTACTTTCTTTTTAGATATTAAATATTGATCTGACAGTAAATAATGTTATTCTTGATGAACCAATAGAAATCATCTGGTCATGAAGATCACCATCAATTCCAGTTGTCAAAAGGAAATTAACACCTGGATTTAAGATTCACTGTACTTACAGTTTTTTCTCTTTGTTGGTTTCTTATATTGTATAAAATATGATTTTAATAAAGTCTATCTAAAGTTATTCCATAGGGTACATTGATATTAATACTAATTTTATTATATTAATGTGTTCTAAATCCAGTTTTTTAACATATTTAGTAAGATTTAAGTAATTCTAGTTACCTTGCTAAATATCAGCCAAAACCATAAACTAGTTACTAAATATATATGTGCATAACTGAGATATAATTAAAATAAGTGATTATTTAAATGACATTTTTGTGTAATTGTATACAATATTTTCTCCAATGTTTAGTAAATTTAAGTCAGGTAACAACAGTTGTCATCATATTTAATTATTTCTTAGTATGTACATTTAATTAGGACACAGAAAATAAAATGCACATAGGTATAAAAAATATACATTTCTCTTTATTTTCCAAAAGAAAATTGTTTTAGTTTAGGTTGCTGTGACAAATTATCATAGACTGAGTGGCTTGAGCAATAAACATTTATTTCTCATTGTGCTGGTGGCTGAGAAGTCTGATGAAGTTGCCATAAGATTTGGTGTCCAGTGAGGACCCTCTTTCTGGTTTGCAGATGGCCATCTTCTCCTTGTATCCTCACATGGCCAAGAGCAGAAAGGACACCAGCTCTCTGGTGTCTCTTAGAAGGCATTATCCCCATTCATGAGGGCTCCATCCTCATGGTCTAAGTACTTCTTAAAGGTGCTCCTCCAAATGCCATCATTTTGGAGATTGGGGGTTCAGCCAATGAATTTGGGAGGGACACAACCATTCAGTCTATAACAGGAACCCAAATTTCTGTTTTAGCTTTGTTTTTTCTTTAAAATTTTATTTTAATGTTTATTTATTTTTGAGACAGAGTGTGAGCGGAGGAGGGGCAGAGAGAGAGGGAGACACAGAATCCGAAGCAGGCTCCAAGCTCTAAGTTGCCAGCACAGAGCCCAACACAGGGCTTGAACTCACGAACTGTGAGATCATGACCTGAGCTGAAGTCAGACGCTTAACTGACTGAGCCACCCAGGTACTCCAGGTTTGCTTTTTATACAGAAAAAAAAAATATTAATTTTTTTTCTATTTAGCTAGTTGAATAAACCATTCTAACTCATTTATGTGGTTTGCAAGGCTCTAAATCATGGTCTAAAATAGTATTCATTGGTTTTTTTTTTAACACTTGGGTTTCTTTGAATTTACTTAATCAAGTAATATCTGTAACTTGATACAATTAACTAAAAATTAAAACATTATTAAAGTAGAATATTTAAGACAATTAATAACTCATAATACAAGGACTTGGGAAACAATAAGAAGGATAATAATTATTATTATCAAAAAGACAATAAATAACAAGTGTTGATGAGGATGTGGAGAAAGGAGAACACTTGTGCTTTGTTGGTGGGAATGTAATTGGTGTAGTCACTATGGAAAACAGTATAGAGTTTCTGCAAAAACTGAAAACAGAACTATCACAAGATACAGGAATTCTACTTCTGGGTATTTATTTGAAGAACACAAAAATATTAACTCAAGATGTATGCACTCCATGTTCATTGCAATACTGTTTACAATAGCCAAGATATGGAAACAATCTAAGCATCAATTGATAGATGAATGGGTAAAGAAATTGTGGTATATACACACAACAGAATATTATTCAGCCATTAAAATGAATGAAATCTTGTTTGTGATTTGTGGCAACCAACATGGTTGGACTTTGAGAACATTATACTAAGTAAAATATGTCATGTAGAGAAAGACAAATACCATATAATTTCTCTTATATGTAGACATTACAAACAAAATACAAGTTCATAGATAACAGTGAACAGATTGTTGCCAGAGGTGGGGGAGGGATAGAGGGGAAGATGAAAGAAATGAGAGAAGAAGGTCAAAAGGTAAAAGAAAAGAAAAGAAAAGAAAAGAAAAGAAAAGAAAAGAAAAGAAAACAGAAAAGAGGAAAGAGGAAAGGGAAGGGAAGGCAAGGGAAGGAAAGGAAAAAATGCTAGAGTATTGTTATAATGGAATATTTAAGACAATTCATACCTCAGAATACAAGAACTGGGGGAAAATAATAATGACAATAATGGCAATAATAATGATAACAACAATAAAAATAAGTTTACTTCTAAGAAACGTTATAGCAGTTAAGGAGAATTTACAAATAGATTATAAATTATAAAATCAGGTGCTGGCAAAGAATACACAATCACTACAGATGGGATTATAAATGAGCATAGCCATCTTTAAATGGCAATCATTTAGTATTCAGTAAAATTAAGTTTGTGTATCCACTTTGACCCAGAGTTCCACTCTTGAGATGCTTTTATAGAGGTGTGCAAAGAGGTATATACAAGCATATTTGCTGTTTGTTGCTGAAAAAGAAAAAAATAATCATGGACTGCTCTCAGCTAGGAGTTGGCTTGGCTCTAAGAATTAAGCCATGATGTTTTTCTATTGAAAATAAATACTTCCACAGACATCTAACCACAGTGGAACAAGTCAAAAACAAGACTACTCAGAATCATTTTTGAGGACAGGAAACAATAAAAACACTCTCGAAATCACGAAAATACCAAATATCTGCTTCTATGGACTAACAGGAGTGATCTGTTATTTTTTATCAATTGCAGCCGTAGTCTTATTCCATTCCTTCCATCTCCTAGAAAAAAAAATAATTGCCAATTTAAAGGCATCACTTTTGACCATGGTAGCAAAGAAGTGGAGATAGTGTCTGTCCTAATAGAACTTTTAATGACAATAGTCTTTACAGATCTTAAGTCACTTGGTAAGAAGAAATTTTGGTTCCCATGATGAAATCAGTGAAAACATGTTAGCTTTAAATATAAAGTTAACTTGTGTTGTGACTATTACTCCAGAAATTGTATTTAGTTCTCAATGTCATATTTCATATATGATTGTGTGAAGGCTTCCAATACGTATTTGAAAAGGGAATGAGAAGTTACTTGCAGCTGTTCACGTAAAAATGAGAATCCTATACTTGTCTTTCCTAAGCAACCTGAGGCCATCTACGCCTCTGTTCAGCACCACTGCCATTTCACCTTATAATGTCTTCCACAGACATTAACTTCCTCTTGTCTGAGCAAGGAAGAACTGATTTACTCTGGGGAACTTCAGCCTGTCAAAATAATTTTTCCCACATTAGTTTTCTATTGCTTTGTAACAAATTATCACAAATCTACCAGTTTAAAAGAATCCAATTTTATTATTTCACAGTTTCCAATGGTCAGGATGTGGCTCATGGCTAGGCTGGCTCCTCTACTCAGAGTCTCACAGGCTGAAATCAAGAGGTTGGCTTGGTTATGTTCTTTGTCATCCTGAGGCTATATTGGGGAAGAATTTACTTCCAAGTTCACTTAGGTTCTTGGCAAATTGATTTTCTTGCATCAGTAGGACTGACAACCTGCTTTCTGGGTGGTGGCCAGCTATAGGCTGCCCTCAGCTTCCTGATACTACCCTCACCTCCTAGTAGCCACCCATAGTTCCTTACCATGTATATGCTTCCTTAACATTGCCACTTACTTAGTGCAGCAAGAATAATCTCTGGAGCAAGTCTGCTGATAAGGTGGAGTCTTGTATAACAAAGCATAATCATGGGAATTACATCTCATCAACTTGCTATATTCCATTGACTTAGAGTTATTGATAGGTCCTGTCCACCCTTAAGAGGAGAATATTACACAAAGGTGTGAATTCCAAGAGATGATGCTTATGGGAGTCATCTTAAATTCTGCCCGCTACACTCTTAAACTTATCCATATGCCAATCAGAATACTATCAAACTTACAGAAATAAGGATTCACCAAAAATTCTAAAAACCATACACCAAAGACAAGTATGTGTTTACCCAACAAAATATTGTAAGCACTCTAAGGATCAATTAGCAAGTATTTACTGAGTACCAAATACACATAAAGATATATAAGACATCATGTTGGCATTTGGAATCAAATTTCAGGTGGAGACAGGAACTTAACATGTACTGACAATCAGTTTCTTATTCCTTAAAAGCCAGCATATATTATCAACACTGAAAAAAAAAGTATTCAAAATGGGTATTATGCAATTAAAAACTGTTTCACTGAGGGGTGCCTCGGTGGCTCAAATGGTTAAGCGTCCAACTTCAGCTCAGGTCATGATCTTGAGGTTCACAAGTTCAAACCCCACATTAGAGCCTGGAGCCTGCTTAGGATTCTGTGTCTCCCTCTCTCTCTCTGCCCCTCCCTCACTAGTACTCTTTTCTCTCTCAATCTCAAAAATAAATAAAAATATTTTTTAAAAATGCTAAAAAAATAAACTGTTTCACTGAATATATAATATGTTCAAATTATGATGATTTATCTACTTAATATAACTTTTCTTGCTTTTTGCCTGTGAGATAGCATACAAAATACAGAATAGTACGGACTAATTGTTTAGAAACGCAGCCCCCCTAAGGAGCATAACATCTGTGCAAAGCCTTCTCTGGATAGATAAAGAGAAAGATATAGCAAGCTGAATCATCTACCCCATTTTCATTTCATCCATATGAGCTCCAGTTTATGTGACTTATCCATTTGGCTACCCAATGAACGTAAAATTGAGAGTCAAACAGATGAGTTTAAATTTGGCTTCCAACATTTAATCGTGTCACGTGTAGTGGCTAGTATCTGCTGCATAATCTTGGTGAACATCATTCATTGTTCATAAGTAGTGACTAATGGTTGTGTTCAAAGCACACAAGTTATCTTATAAAGTAGAAAATACATGGCATTCACCATTTTCCCTAGTGATTCACAAAATCAATGTTGCAAATCTGATTTAATGGCTAAAAAGATTAATTTGGTGATGATTACATGAAGGAGACTTACTTTGTAGTAATCCAAAATAAAATGACTCATATGTTAAAAAGCCTTATATTTTATATTTCAAATCCCTCTCCAGTCTATTATTTCCCCTCTAGATTTTTGTTCAGGTCCACATCGTTTCTAATCTGATACATTATCTGATACATAATCTGATACATAATCTGATATTTATCTCTTCTTGCTTCCACTCTCCTGCAATTTTTCCCAATTAACACACAATACAGAAAAAAAATCTAAACTACAAATATTTCATTTTATTGAGCACACTTATCCACTGATTCCCTTCAAATAAAATCTAAATTCTAACCATTATACACAAGGTCCTAACTGAAAGTTTAAAAAAAAAAAAACGTAAAGTTCTACAAACAAACATGACGAAATTAAATATTTTGGAAAGAAATACCTTATTTTATTTTTTTAAATGTTTATTTTATTTTTGAAAGAGAGAGAGAGACACACAGAGTGCAAGCAGGGGAGGGGCAGAGAGGGAGACGCAGAATCAGAAGCAGGCTCCAAGCTCCGAGTTGTCAGCACAGAGTCCGACAAGGGGCTTGAAGCCATGACCCATGAGATCATGACCTGAGCCAAAGTCGGATGCCCAACTGACTGAGCCACCCAGGCATCCCAAGAAATACCTTATCTTAGATAAAGATATTTAATTTTAACTTAATCTCTCACATTCATTGTTTTTCTTCCTCCCTCACTACTTAGAATGCTGCTTCTTTTTGCCTTATTCTCTTAGCAAATTCCCATTATCATGTTATAGTTAAGTTTCACTGCCAAATTGATGGGCATGGTTTCCTTTTTTTTTAAGTTTATTTATTCTGACAGAGACAGACAGACAGACAGAGAAAGCACAAGCAGGGGAGGGACAGACAGGGAGAGAGAGAATCCCAACTAGGCTCCACACTGATAGTGCATAGCCCAATGTGGGACTCAAACTCATGAAACATGAGATCACGATCTGAGCCAAGATCAAGAGTCAGACACTTAACTGAGCCACCGAAGCACCCCAATGGACATGATTTTTTAACTCCTTGAAGCAAAGAACTTCCTCCATATTTCCATAGAACTGACTGTATTACATTAACTTGAAATTGAAAATGACTATATCTTTCAACTAGATTATGGGCTTTTGAGGCCAAAGAATAGGGATTGCCTCTCATCTTCCTCTGTCTGACTCAATACACAGTAGTAGATGCTAATAAATATGTTGAATAAATACAAAAAAAAAGAGAGAGAATGAAGTTAATTTTTTTTAATCTCTTAATGGTTTAGTGGTAGAGAAGCTAAATCATCTATTAAGGCTTTTTCCTGTGGCCAGAATCAGAAGAGAATAAAATATAGAGGATGAAATATGAGTTCTTACTTTTTTTCTGGATCCAGAAAATTGCCGCAAAAAAGACAAAGGTTTGAGAAAAAAATAAAAAGAGCAATCTTGTACCATTTTCCCGACTTCAGTATCATAAAAACCCAGAGTGGAGAAAAGGATATTTATTCTATGAGGTGAGAAAAAAAAGAATGAAAAATTTCTGACTCCATACCCACTGGGAATTTTGGGAGGAAACTGATTTTCAGCATGGGTCCAACATGAGGGATGGGAAGCGATAGATTTGCAAAGCAAAGATCCAGCTTGAACTCCTAGGATTCTTTTAGTCCCATTGTGCCCAGTGACACAATTGAAGGGAAACACAATCCCAGACTTCTAGGTAGAGACTTCAGTACCAAGAGCCAATGGAAGGAGTCATATTGGTGAGAAGGCAAAAACACAAAGCAGATTCCTAGGTCCGCAAAAGCTGAGGGGTCTCCAGGACCTGAAACAGATGGAAAAAAATGTATATATCAGCACACAAGCTATTCTGTCCTTGAGTAACCACTATTTGCTTTGCCTAGGGGAGAGAATAGAGAGCAATTCATAATAAACCTCTTATTTTCTCAGATGAAATTTGTGTATTTCTATTAAAGTTTATTTATTTATTTTGAGACAGAGAGAGAGAGCCAGGGGAGAGGCAGAGAGGAGAGAGAGAATCCCAAGCAGGCTCTGTGCTGTCAGAGCAAAGCTTGTTGAAGGGCTCAAACTCACAAACTGTGAGATCATGACCTGAGCCGATATCAAGAGTCAGGTGCTTTACTGACTGAGCCACCCAGCCGTCCCAAATTTGGGTATTTCTTACAGTATACATAGAAGATTATAATCATGAGTAATGCTACTATAATAAAGACATACAGATTTTTGTACAAGACATATGTTTTCATACTTTTAGATATTCACCTAGGAATGGAAGTGCCAAGTCATACAGTAATTTCATGTTTAGCATTTTGAGAAACTTCAAAGCTTTTCCAAAGCGGTTGCACCATTTTATATTCCTACCAGCAGTATATGAGGGTTTCAATTTCTTCCTATCCTCACTAATACTTGATATTGTGTGTCTTTTTGATTATAGTCATCCTAAGGTATGTGAAGTAGTATCTTACTGTGGTTTTAATTTATATCTAAAATGAAAAATGATGTTGAGCATCTTTTCATGTATTATTGGCCATTTGTACATCTTTGGAGAAAGTCTTTATGACTTATGTGAGTGTGTGCATACATGTGCATGAAGGTGTATGAAGTATTAAAGACAGTGAAGAATAAAAAAATTGCCCCACTAATAAGTGGACAATTGATTTTTTATTTAGGTGAAAGAGCAGTTCATAAAAAAATGACAATCTTCTTAACAAATTGTTCTGGAAAAATTGCCAAACATATGAAAAATGTATCTCTTGGATCATATTTAAAAATTAACTCAAAGTGTTTTATGCACCTACATATAAAACCTAAAACCTATAAAGTGTCTAAAAGAAAACACAGGAGAAAATTCTGTCACCTTGTATTAGCTGAATATTTGTTGATATGACATCAAAAGCATAATACACCATAGAAAAAAAAACCTGACAAATTTGTTTTTATGAAGAAATAAAAACTTCTGCTCTGTACAAGGTACTGTATAGAGAATGCAAAGACAAGATACAGACTGAGAGAGAATATTTAGAAATTATATATCTGTAAAGAACTTTTATCCAAATATGTATAAGGTACTCCAAAAACATAATAATAATAAAATAAACATGCCAATTAAAAAATGGGCAAAACACTTCAGCAATGTTTCACCGAAGAGTGTCTACAGATGACAAAGAAGCACCCGAAAAGATGCCCGATATCATTAGCCATTAGGGCAATGCAATTAAAACCACAATGAGGGGCGCCTGGGTGGCTCAGTCGGTTAAGCGTCCGACTTCAGTTCAGGTCACGATCTCGCGGTCCATGAGTTCGAGCCCCGCGTCAGGCTCTGGGCTGATGGCTCGGAGCCTGGAGCCTGCTTCCGGTTCTGTGTCTCCCTCTCTCTCTGCCCCTCCCCCGTTCATGCTCTGTCTCTCTCTGTCTCAAAAATAAATAAACATTAAAAAAAATTAAAAAAAAAAAACCACAATGAGATACCACAGCACACTTATTAAAATGACTAAAATAAAATTTAAAACGGATGATATCAAATGCAGGCAAGAATGAAGAACAACTGCAACTCTTAAACATGCCTGTTGAGAAGACAAAATGGTATAGCCGCTGTGGAGAGCGGTGTGGAGTTCTTAACAAGTTAAATCTTCACATCTCCTGTGATCTGGAAATCTTACTCTTATCTATTTACCCAAGTCAAATTGAGACCTGTGTCCACAAACAAAACCTATATGCAAATGTTACAGTGGCTTTGTTCCTAATTACCAAAGTCTGAGAAACACTCAATTATAGTTCAACCAGGGGATAAATAAATTATGTATACTGCAAAAAGAAATGAATGACTAAGACTTGTAAAATCATGGAATAAACTCGACTGCATTATACGAAGTATAGGAACTAGAACAAAATCATATTATTTGAAATTCTGGAAAAGCAAAACTGAGACAAAGCACAGACCAGAGTTGTTGAGGGCATGCAGTGGGAGAAGGGGTTGACTAT
The DNA here is from genome assembly GCF_018350175.1 of Felis catus. Lineage (NCBI taxonomy): Eukaryota > Metazoa > Chordata > Mammalia > Carnivora > Felidae > Felis > Felis catus. Next base: position 100,408,115 of record NC_058376.1, read on the forward strand.
AAAGAGACACAGAATTATTTGGGGACAATGAAATTGTTCTATAGCCTTATTTTGGTGACAGTCACATTGAGGTATATATATATCTCAAAAGTTGCAAACTGCATACTTAAAAGGGTAAATTTTATCATAAAAGTTAAAGGAGCCATATATAAAAGTAAATATACAATATGAATCCAAGTATATAAAGATCAAAAACCAGGCAAAACTAATGATAGTGATAGAAGCCATGAGAGTGGTAACCTTTGTGGTGGTAGTGACCAGAGGGGCATAAATGTGGTTTCTGGGTGTTGCTAATGTTCTTTTTTCTGGATCAGGTTTTAGGTCCAAAGGTGAATTATGTGGAAATTCATTTAGTTGTACACTCAACTTTTTATTTGTGTGTACTTTTATATATACATGTCAATAGTTTACTTTAAAATTGAAGGACTTGGGGTGCCTGAGTGGCTCATTCAGTTAAGCATCTGACTATTGATTTCAGCTCAGGTCGTGATCTCATGGTTCATGGGTTCGAGCCCCGCACCGTGCTCCATGCTAAGAGCATGGAGCCTGCTTGGGACTCTCTCTCTCCCTGTCTCTGCCCCTCCCCTGCTCATGCTTTCACTCTCTCAAAATGAATAAATAAAGCTTAAAATAATTAAAAAATAAAAATTGAAAGCCTTAACAGACAAGGTAATTTGAAATATGTTGGATGATTTTTATTTAGTTCCTATATTTTATTCCTTGGAGAAGTCTCGGTCTTATGTGAGAAAGGCTTGATCCATAATTCTACACAATCAGAACTCTTATATCTAGGAGGATTATTTTACAGCAATAACCATAGAATATAGGTATATATACAATAAAACATGCAATAAAATCCTGACAGAGCTTCTTTTCATAAATTAATTTTTCCAAATTTGTTGATATTTTAATAGTCTTCTGCTGACCTCTTTCATAATTCTCTCTCCTGATGATCTTATTCACTCTTTTTGTTTTAGTATCCTATCAATGAGATCAACTATCATGTCTGTGTCTGTCACACATTTGTTTGCGCAGTTTCAAACTCAAGTTTCAACCTGCCCCCGGGATGTGTGTGTGTGTGTATAAAATGCAGTTTTATATAGTAATATAGTCATATGGCTTAAAAATCAAAAAGCGCATAACTTGTGAAATTACTCTCAAATACCCAGCACTAACTACTCATTTACCCTCCAAACAGTGTATTATCTTCTTTCATAAACCACTGTGGATATTAAATATATACAGAAGCACAATTTTTTATATACTCTCTTGCCACCTCCACCACCTTTTAAATCAAGTGGTCAGACTGGTAGGTACTTTGTTCTTAAACTTGGGCAACTAAAATCTTAACACATAACGTATGTAACTCACAAAATGAATATCAGAAAGATATTTACAGGGCACAGAGTACATACATTCCCACATTTGTCCACAAAAGTTCCCCTTCCTAACTTTCTTTTGTAGAATGGGTCACAGTTCTGTACTCAGATATTTGAAAACCTTGACATCATGTTTTAATTGTTTACAATCTCTTCCACCTCATCCTTCCAGCCTTGTCTATTTTTTTGCACCACAATATTTGCCAATTTTGTCCCTTCTTTTCTTTGCACTATCATCTAATTAAGATCCTCATAATCTGAAGTCTGTATTATTAAAATACTTCTGTATTAGCCTGTCTGCCTTCAATCTCTCCATCCTATAATCTACCACGGACACCAATTCAGAAAAATTGTTCCCAAACTTCACTTTTATGATTACTGTTTCCTTCTCAGCATGCTTGGAAGGTTTTCCATTTTTTCTGCAACAGAATTAAAGTCTAATATTGTTAGCCTATTCTGAAAAATTTTCTGCAATCCAAGGAGAAGCTATGGCTTAGTAAATTAAGGACGTTTGCTGTGAGGTCAGAACTCTTGTTTCTGCATTGTTATTGCACAATACTAGATGTATAATCAGGGACTATATTAATTGTTAAAACATTTACTTTGTGTGAGATACTTTATACACCGTAATTTTTCTCCATTAACATTTAATAGGTATGTGATATCATCATCCTCATTTTATAAATGAGGAAAGTAAGGAATAGAGTTAAATAACTTGCCCAAGGTCATATATCTATTAATAAAATAGGTAAAATTTTATAGATAAAATCCATCTGACTCTAGATACCACACTCTTTACCAACACATTGTATAGTATTGCTTAAGCTTACCAATTTTCATTTTCCTCTGCTTACTCATGACTTCTATGTTCCAACTGCTTTCTATATTTCTTGGGTTCAATCCCAAAGAAAAAAATGATGCAGCTAAAGTTCCGTTCATTCACTACTAAGTGAAAAATTACCCCCAACAACTTGTGATTTAAAAAAAATTAGTATCTTTCATGATTTTATGAGCTTGTATTATATGTCATGTAGTGCATCAGATGTAGGTTGGGATTGAGTCCTTTGAAGGTTTGATTGCCTACAAATCCAAGATGACAGCCTCACTTATATTTGGTGTCTCATTGTTCATCCTCATGGCCTCTCTTTATAGTTGAGTTGCTTGGATTTCTTATTTGAAAGCTCAGAGGTCAAAGAGGCAAGAAGTGATAGAATAGTAAAAACAGTCACAGACCAGATTCAGGGAGGTGAAGAAATATACTCTCTCCATCGAGGAGTGCCAAGTTGGTAAGCTACCAGATCTGTGAGTTTTATATTGTTTCCTTCAGCTTCTCCTTTCTGTTGTTGGCCTCACTGCTGGCATTGAAAATCTTCATTGCCTTCTCAGTATTAATTTTATTGGGATTTGTATTAGGAGAAATTATATAGGACATTATTACACATATAAAGCAAGATTCCATTATTAGCAAATTATTTTGTACTCTATTTATCAATCAATCATCTCCCTAAATAATTTGAGAGTATAAACATCAGAATGACACAGACAAAAAGTAAACAAAGCAATAATGTAGAAATTAAATCTGAGCTATTTAGATATTGTGCACAGTTTTTCCCTCTGATTTTCTCTTACACACAACATGAAATTAAGTCATAGCTAATGTATTTTCCTCTGATTACTATGTCATTCAAATGGCAAATTTTCATTTCACATCAATAGAAGTAGTATATGGTAGGTTGATCAATTAGGAAAAAAATATACGGGATTTTTAATTAAGTAAAACAAGAGAAATGGTTTTAGTTTATTTGCTTGCATAGATTTCAGACAGTTATGCTAGATGAGGAGTTTTCCAAGAATAAGGGAGGGGCAAACTAATCGGTGTCAGACTCTCTGCAGGGAACAAATATGTTTAACTTAGTCTATGTGAAGTTAATGTTTTTATCTACATCAAAGATGTGAGGGCAGATGCACACTGCATTGAGGACTCTCCCTCAGAGTTCTTTTGGTTCAACTAGGTGGGAAGTATTGAGACTCATCTTTTGAGCAGATGACAAATTGCAGAGGAGATTAAGGTGCATATTTGGGTCATTTCAAATTTTTAAATTTCAAGCTTTTATTTAAATTTTAGTTAGCATATATGACAGAATTGGTTTCAGGTGTAGAATTTAGTGATTCGTCACTTAAGTATAACACCCAATGCTCATCACAAGTGCCCTCCTTAATACTCAACACCCATTTAGCCCATGGATGCATGTATCAAAATTAATATTACTAATTATTAAATTATTCTGATTAAGATTTATAATTGAATAATTATTAATATTATTTGCCTATATATGTTCTATTTTTCAATTTACAACTCTTAATTTCAGGGATTGAATGACATGATGAGCTAATCAATCAATCAATCCTTTCGTAATCTCTCTTGAGAGCACATGTAGTATCTTACGGTTACTGAATACTATGGTTTGTAGTTGCTTATTGATATGTTTTCTTTTATTTTTATATCCTCTAAAATATATCTTTTGTTTTCTCTCAAAATTTAAATATATTTTCTCCTTCTATTTTCTTTTAATGAAATTGTCCATTCTATTCCAAGTCCTTTAAAGTTTGAAAAATTGTTTGAAATGAGTTCTTTAATGAAATTATTTTCCTTTAGCCTCTTGTTTATTTTTATAGTTTTTGTCAGTTCTTAGGTATTCCAATGATTCTGGAAATTCTCTAATGGCTGGATACAGCTTTGACCCTTTTTAAACTTCACATATCATGTAGGACCTGAAATTATCAGCCTTTCAGTCAAATAATTATTTCCTTAATCACTCAAGCTTTCACATTTTATTCTTGATTTATATTCCTGCCAAATGCCTGATAAAGCTTTTCCCTCTATGACATATTAATACTATTCCATGTTCTTTAATGTCACTTCCGTAAATATTCTAAGGCTCTTTGATGTAACTTTTTTGATTACTATGGATATGTACATTGGTTTACTTTACATATGAATATTAACAGTATGTAGTAACTATTAACATTTTACTTTAAAAATGAGACTGCAATAAAGTAGGTTAATTGGAAAAGAAAACACATATTACTGTACTTTCTCCATTATCACTGACTTTTTCTTGCTTATTATCAACAAGTATTTCATTTCTTATTAGTAAGTTTGAAAAAATATAGCTCATCTTTGTGAAATTCATACTTGAAATGCATAAATATAGTATTCAAAAAATCACAATCATAATATATGATAGTTATTTGGAAAAATACTTTTCTAGAAATAGAATAAGATTAAATTACCATATTTTTACTCTTAAATTACCTCTGATATATTTAGTTAAAATGTTAATATTATTATCAACATATAGAGTTATAATAAAGCAAGTCTTCAGAATATCAAAATAAAATTGTCTCTAAAATTAACATGCAGTATCTTACGGAGAATATTGTAAATTAAACTTAGAAACATTCCACATCCCCTAAAGGCTCAGTATATTCACAGATCTTCGCTTCACCTCCTAATTCTTCTCTGAGTCTTGACACATTCCAGCTTCACAGTCATCCATCAGGTGCCCAGATCTTCACATTCTCCTCCACATATTCTCCCAACACCTTTTGTTGACTTGAGTCGAAGCCTGGCTGATACCTGATGACACCATTTCTCTGGCTGTTTATTATTTCAAACTCCAGCAACCTCCAACTCTAGGCCAGATCCTACCAGTGGCTACACATCTATGTATTCAACTCCCTCTTTTTCAGCAGCAACCTGGACATCTCACACACATCCCGAATGCAAACTTTTCAAAAGTAAACTTATAATCCCCTTGCACAATTCCCCAACTCCATGTCAATTGCAAAACTAGCTCTTCATCTACTTCTTATTTAAGAATATGACCCCACCACTCATCCAGTAGTCATGCCAAATTTTGGGTCATCTTTGACAGTGGCTTCCTTTTTATATCTCAGATCTAATGTGTCAACAAATCCTACTCATTCTAGGTCCTAACTCTTTATTGACAACGTCTCCTGCTCTTCATCTCTTCCTGCTACAGTCATAGTACAGGCCATTGTTAAGGTTCGTTTGGAACACCCCAACAGCTCACTAACTACTCCACCTTCCTCAGTTTCCTCAATTCCTGCCCTCTCTGTGTCTATTCTCTTTGTGGAAGTCAAAGTGATTTTTTTTTATTTTATGAACTTTGAGAGAGAGAGAGAGAGACAGATACAGAGAGACAGAGAGAGAGGGAGGCAGAGACAGAGAAACAGAGAGACAGAGAGAATCCCAAGCAGGCTCCATGCTGTCAGTGCCATGCTCATGAACCATAAAATCATGACTGAGCTGAAATCAAGAGTGGGATGGTCAACTGACTGAGCCACCCAGGCACCCCTCGAAGTGATTTTTAATAAAAACAGAAATATAGTTATATCACCACCATGCTTACCTATCATTAAGTTCCCTTTACTCTTAAGGTAGAAATAAAGCCCTAACATAAGCCCAGGGATCTTTCTGGTTTGGTATCAATTTAGTTCTTCATACTTTCCTTGAGTCAAGCACTCTTTCACTCTTTCTGCTCCAATTATACTCACCTTCTTTGTGTTCCTAGGAATTCCAAGCTTCTTCCCACTTGAGACATTTGAACATACTCTTCCCTTTGGACATACCTTGTTCTCCAGGTAATAGCACATCTAGTTTCCTCACTCCCTTCAGGTCTTTGCCAAGCATCAGCTTCTCAGTGAGTTTGTACTTGACCATATCCCTGCACTCCTATCCCTCTTCCATAGTGCATCTTTACTGCTAATTACCATAAAACATACTATATATGTTATTTATGTATCAGTGTACTGTCCTCCTTCAACTCAGAATGTGAGCTCTTTGAGAGCAGGTCTTTCTTATTTGCTCATTGCCTTATCCCTAACTCCTAGAAGATTGCCTGCCAGTGAGTAGACACTCAATAAATGTTTCTCGAGGAACTAACAAATCTTATTTAACTCGAGTTCCTGATGATATTTGAAGTTTGTATTTTGTTAAGATGAGGAAGCTGACTGCTAGCATCAGACACCGAGAAAGAGGCAGAACAGAGATTAGGATCTCAGCTGTTTGGCCAGTAAATATTCTGGTTGATGCCCTCATATGCACTTGCATGAATCAGGAAAATAAAGTGTTCCTTTTCACAAAATGGTTACAATTTTACATGGGCATCCCTGGGGCACTCCATTTCCCTGTTGCTATCTCATAAAGAAACAGATATCAGTATTATTTACCTTGGCATTGATGGGTTTCTGCCTGTAATTAGTCATGTGTGTGGTAAAATTTAGCTGACCCGAGGAGCATTCTCACCCCTGAAACATCGAAATACAGGAAATATTTGCATTTGACACAGTGAAAATATGGATGCTTCCTTTTCCAGTTCAACACATCCTAATAGGTGTAAATTGGCTTAAAATGGGATTCAGACATGTGTTTTATCTCTTCAAATATTGTGAACTTTTAAAATAGACTTTCCCTTAACAGGAACACAATTTGCCTTGCCAAGAATTATGTTATGAAATGAAAACTTTGGAAACTGCACGCTACATTCCATATTTATAATAGCGGAATTCCCACAAAACATTGTCACAGTTACGTTCACAAGAACTACCACAGCAAATACATTATTTCTTTGGAAAAACTTACTGTATTTTCCCAAACACAAGATCACAAAAGTTAGATAGTTATCCAGTTAAAATTGGTGATTTCAAACCTTAATCTTTGGTCTATTTTAATACCCAATTGTGATAAACAGAAGAATGTCCCCCTCAAAACGTCCATGTCCTAAACCCCAAACCTATGAATATGTTAAGTTACATAGCAAAGGATAATTAAGGTTGCTGAAGAAATTAAGGTTTCTAATCAACCGACCTTGAGATGGGAGGATTGTCCTGGATTATCTGAGTAATCCTGATATAATCAGATGGGTTCAAATAAATGGAAGAGGGAGGCAGAAAAGAGTCATTGTTACAATGATGTGATTGGCCATTTTTGGCTTTGAAGATGAAAGGAGAGCTCAAGACAAAAAATATATGAAAATTTTGGAAGATGATAAACGTAAGAAAACTTACTTTCACCTGGAGCCTCCAGGAAGAGCAAAGCTCTGCCAACACCTTGATTTCAGCTAGTAAGGCTCATTTCAGACTTCTGACCTCCAGAACTGTAAGATAATACATTTGTGTCATTTTAAGACTCCAAGTTTAAATCTGTAATATTTTGTTTCAGCAGCTACAAAAAACTAATACACTGATATTTAAGGTATAACCTCAAATGGCACTCAGAACAGTAGTTTTCATATACAACTTTTGATTCATAACCTTTGAATCTGTAAGCAATATTTTAGAGTAGAAATGCTATTAGTGTATACATCTAGAGTTAAGTCTATAATTCTGAATCAGTAAGATGTCTGATCCCTGCAGGCAGAATCCCACATGTATTCTGTGAAGATATAGATACACCAGCCCATAGCTGTCATCGTAAATAATGACTTCTCCTCTGGATTCTGTATCAAATACAAACTTCTCTAATAAGAATTCTTTGACAATAAAGTGTGTGAGATACCTAGTACCCCTGTGGTGACGTTTTAGTAAGACAGGCATGCTATTGAATATCAATAGGCATTGGTGGGAATATTAGCTGTATGTAATTATTTTCATCTGTAAAAAGGGTATAATAATAATATCTACTTTGTATACTTGCATGGATTAAAGACAATGATTCTTGGAAATAATTTCAAGAAAACATACACAGAAACAACTTAATATAATTTAGCCGTTCTTGTCTTAATTTCAGAAGAAAATATTAAAATAATAATACGTGCAAGAGTCAGGTGGGCATGGATTTAAATTCCGATTATTGTATCAGTTACTAGTTTTAGACATTTGCTAAATTATTTATTCCTCTAACATTTTCTTTCTTCAGCTCTAAGATGTAGACCCACTCACCTATGAGATAACACACGGCTGGCATGTTAGGTGGTCAATATATTGAAGTCAATGTTATTAATAATTGTTATCACAAGTACAAAATTAAATTGAATACATATCTTCTGGTTAGACCAATTAATTTATTTTGTCCTCCAACAAATGAAAGCTGAATAGAAATATCTTACATGTAAAACAGGGTTTGAGATTACATTTTAAGTCCAGCTTTATCTTGAGAAGAGATGTCAAAAGTGATAATTCATTAAGAACTTTTTCTCCCTATCCCCATTTCAGTTAAAAACTATTGTGTATTGAACTCAGTTGACTTGAAACTTGGGCTTCTACTGTATTTAGTGAATGACAAAAGCATTCAAATCATCTTTAGAATTGCCTTTCAAACATGTAAAGTTATTAAAAAGGTTTTATGTTATTTTTAATTGTTATTTAAGTAAATACACTGCATTGCCATTTTTTTAAAAAATTAAGCAAAGCAGAATTATGGAGAAAAAATTTCAAGTCATCCAAATCACACCACCCAGAAGTGATTCTTATTTACATTTGTTGACCATCATTTTAGAAATCTTAATTTTTATATGTACAGAGAGATACCAAAGCCCATTTTCTATAGAATATTTAATTTTCACTGTTGGTGCTGCAGCATAAAAATTCCAATAGCTATGATATCCTTCTTTCCGTTCTTTATACACATTTTATAACTAGTACTATCTTAGAAAAATGTATAGACTTATAATGAAAGAAGTTACCACACTACAGTGTTATTAGAAATTATCATTTTAAAATATTCTCTTTAGATGTCATTAGAAAGGTGTTAGAAAAGATAACATTGTATTCTTTTACTTCTATAAAATTTTCAAAAAATCTCTTTCCCTTTAACTTTGAATTTACCCTTTAATGACCATTAGACTACAATTTCCCTAACGTGTGTGTATGTGTGTGTGTGTGTGTGTGTGTGTTATTTTCAGAGAAGGGCTCTTAAAATTCTTATCTTTATTAAAAAACAAAGCTTTGTAAGCCCATTCTCAGGGTCAAATTTCCAAATTTTGTACATAAAAACTATCAATGAAATCTGTAGGTGACGCCCTTCAGCCCCACATTAAGATTATTGATGGAGCAGACACATGTGTAGAAGAGGGAAACTGCATGGAATTTTTGATGTTGTGTAGCGAGCTAGGCTCAATTCCCAGATAAATGCCTCCTTTCCACACATAAGACTTCCGAAATGTGAATGTTTGAATTTGTTCCACTGCAAAGTTGCAAATTACCATATCATAAACTTTCCCAGTCATTCATGAATTGTCCAAACCAAGAATGCAAATGAAAGGTTTTATGGCATTTCATTACAGATATTTATATTTGCACTTCTGGCATGATTTCAAGAAGTTGCTTTGAATTATTTAAAGAAAGCTATAACTCTGACTTTTCAGACTGCTTGAGAAAAATAAATTCACTCTTGGTGACTTGATAAAAATCATTCTCCTGAGTTTGCAACTCTGCTGGGCAGGTTCTGGATCTTGGCTAGTTCAAGGCAGCATTAACTTGTGGCTACACATACTGATTTCTCTGAATCACCATGGGCAAAGTGGCCAACTTTCTTCTTACTAGAGATCTCAAAAATGTGCATTTAAACTTGAAGAATATGAGCCATCAGATAAATTTATTATTGTGCTTGAGAATAAAGTCTGCTCGCTCTGAGATTAATAATATCTGGATGTCTTGAATTTTTATAAACCATTTTGACATAGTTGCTCTACGTTTTACTTTGCAGAAATGAGAATTTCAGTGGTGTGGAGAATTGCAGCACACAGATGTTCAACTGCCAGGAGTTGAGCATCAAAAGGAACAGTAGCAGTGGAGAAGGGCTGGCTCGGCACATGCCTATGTGATTTTCTTGTGCGTTTTGATAAGGGGGAAGATGGTAGTACCATCAACCAAGATACTGAGATGATGAAGTCAGAAAATGGGGAAATTCCAGAATATAGAGGAGGAGTTGCTGGGCAGATAAGTCAACAGTAATTTGTTAAAAATTACCCACTTTTGTTTTTTGGTTTTTTTGATGTGCAAGGAAGGAGAGCATCCAGTAGAAAGTGATTATGCATCTTGTCCAAAGTCCGTCAGCTAAAGAAAGTGAAGTTAAAAATTAAAACTCACCTTTTTTCTGGCCCCAAAATCAGTATCTTACCCCATATACTGGTTAAATAAAATCATGTATGTAAATGAAATAATCATTGAAAGGCATGTAACATAAGGAAACAATGAGATTAAGGTGGAACTCTGGAAAAGATCAACATTTAATATTTGGGAAAGTAAAAGAATCTTTTGAAGATCATTTAGAATTAGTCTGGATGATATTAAAAACCAGACAGAGTGATCTCTTGAAATCACAGAGAGCAAACAATCTCAAGCTGAAATGAGAAATAGTCATCAGACGGGTGCAGGAAACAAGAACACAAAATATTTTATCCAACTTCAATAATGAAATGGAATAGTGTGAAAAAAAATTAAAAAAGTGAACTGAGGACTAAAAATTGCAGTCTAGAACTAACTTCTCTGTGCCTCAACATTTTCAAACCCCAAATGAGTAGTGTGTAGACAAAAACACTGATCATCCTTACCAAATTTGTAATAGTCCAGGAAGAATTCAAGGCATGGCTTTAGGGAAGGGAGAAATTTTATATTTAATTTTGTTAAGGAATAGGAGAACGGCTAAATTCTATGACTAACTACCTTACCTTTTAATTAGAGCTATTTTATAGCCAATCCCAGATTGTTAACACCTTCTTTTAGTTTGGGTAGTCAATTTATTTCAATATAAATATACCATTTGCACTGTAATGCTCACTTATCCCAATAACAACAACAACAAAAAAGGAAAATTTAAAGAAATTCTAATGAACAAGGAAAAATAACTGAAATTTCTAGAGATAGACTCCATTTTATTTTTTGCCTGCTTAGGTGATTTCTTTCCTCTGGTTATTATGTTAAGAATATTTGATCCCATGAGGTTTGATTTTGTACTTACTACATGATAAATGCTTACTAGAAATAGATATAGGTCAGATATGTTTATAATAAAATTTCAATACTCTTGAGTGAACTGCCATATTAGCAAACACTGAGTAATAATTAGATTACTCATTCATATTGTAAAATGAGAATCAAAATGGTTTTCCCATAGGGGGTGATATTTCAGTATCTCTCATGTTTGAGTAGGGGAAGATTTAACAGTAAAAATAACTTATAAGCATTGCATTTATTGTTTCTTAAGTGTAATAAAATCTTATACAGAGCTGAATTAGATATATATGGTCTATTTCTTAAAACAGTTACGGCCCAAAATATCTTTTTCCTATGTTTCATTCTGTACTAAAATGTAATTGTTTCTCAATTTTTGATTCTAAAATATAAGATTAATTGTCTAACCTAAGATATCTATAGAATTGATAAACAATGGTCAATCATAATACTTGCGTTAGGACGTGATTGTAGGAAAAAATAGAAAGATTCTATACATAAATTTCTTTATGGAAATTAAAACTTTTTATTAGCATATGAAATGTAGTATGAAATCCTGAACTATTAAAACCTATATAAATTAGTTTACACAGAAATTTTCAAACTTGTATGTCCATCAAATCTGTTTTCCATAATATCTTTCAACATACAGTGGAATTATTGATACAAATAATGTAATTACTAGAGTGTGAGTATAGCCCCCTTATTAAAATTTATTTAGGGGCGCCTAAATAAATTTAGGCGTGGCTGAGCCTGGGTGGCTCAGTCAGTTGAGCCTGACTTTGGCTCAGGTCACGATCTCACGGTTTGTGAGTTCGAGCCCTGCATCGGGCTCTGTGCTGTCAGCTCGGAGCCTGGAGCCTGCTTCAGATTCTGTCTCTCCCTCTCTCTCTGGCCTTTCCCCTCTCGACCTCTGTCTCTCTCTCTCAAAAATGAATAAACATTAAATTTTTTTAAATAAATAAAATTTATTTATACCCCCTAGATGTGGGTTATACCATACCAATTTTGGGGAAGGCAATGTAACCCATTTTCTGAAATTCCTATTTTTATTTCCTAGATTACCTGAATCATTTGCATAGCAAAGGTGATCATCCTTATAATTAAGATTTCCTATAAGATACAATTACATCATGATTCAGAGTGTCATTTGCTAAACTAATCATAAGCATATTTTAGTAAAAAAATATTACTATATTCCAATTTTACAAATAGAAAGCTAGGACTTCTCATTTCAGAGTATATTGGCAAACTATTAGAATTCTTCGAATTAACAACAATGTTTTTCATTGCCACTGAATACTAGACAATGTTTTCCATCTGTTACTCAAATGATTCTCTGGCATACAAAGACAGTAATTTTGTTCTGATTCTTTGCACACAGTTAAGGGAATCTATTGCAATATGATATATATGAAGAGTCACATGCACTGGGAAGATGTGTATATTCCTCAGTATTGCTTCTTTATTCAACAAGAGAAAAAAATGGATTTTATACAATTCAATATTTTTTAAACTTCCAGATTTTAGAGGGGTATGAGTATACTATCTTATACCTATCATGTGCATTTATTTCCAGGATATTTTAACAAATTTATTTCCTTTCTCTCTCCTTTCCCCTCTTACTTGTAAGGAGCACATCTCTATAGCAGTATCCCTTAGAAGACACATTAGGAAACCTAGTATCCATCATTTCCAATTATGTTATCCTTATTTTTTTTAACTTAGATGTTTTAAGTTAATTTTTTCTTTACTTAGTAAAATACATTTTTTTTAAATTTTTTAATGTTTATTTTTGAGACAGAGACAGAGACAGAAACAGAGCACAAGCGGGGAAGGGGCAGAGAGAGCTGGAGAATAGAATCCAAAGCAGGCTCCAGGCTTTGAGCTGTCAGCACAGAGCCCAATGTGGGGCTTGACTTCATGAACTGTGAGATCATGACCTGAACCAAATTTGGATGCTTAACCGACTGAGCCACCCAGGCGCCCCAGTAAAATATTTCTTAACATCAGATCATATGGGTTTAGTCATAGCAAACTGAAACATTATTTTGGATTCTGGAAAGAAAGATGTGAGTTGACAAATATAACTGTGTTGTTCTTGAAAACAGAATACATAAGGGTTTTAATTTAATTCAACTATTTAGTTTAATTTTCTATAATGTGATAACACTGTTTACAAAGACTGAATTCCAATTTTTATGTTTTGTAGTCATGCAAAATTATGTGATGTTTTATATTCAGAAAGCAAGTGTGTGTGTGTGTGTGTGTGTGTGTGTGTGTGTGTGTGTGTACATGTGTGTTTGCGTGTGTATGCTCATATATGAGCTTAGGTGCTATTGAAATTACTTATAGATAAACTATGTTGAAGGTCTGCCTTGCAGTCTACATAGAATGTCTGTGAAAGTATACAAGACTAGTTTTCCTTTTACATTGTTTATATATTACCCACTAGCAGATAAAACTAGTGAAGAGTTTACAAACTGGTTATAAATACCTTGGATTTGGCTTTATTCCTCTCTAGATTCCCAATCCCTCAAATCCTAAGGCATAATATACTAATAACCCAAAGCCCCTGAGAAAGAAATAATATCGAATTTCTTTCCATGCAGTCTAAATTATGATAATAAGGAACCATATCATTGAGTGCACTTACCAAGAAAATGGATTTTGAATTTATCTTGAAATGATAATTCCTGGGGGCGCCTGGGTGGCTCAATCAATCAGTTAAGCATCTCTTGAATTCAGCTCAGGTCATGATCTCGCAGTTGTTAGACTGAGCCCTGCATCTAGCACTGCACTGAGCATGGAGCCTGCTTAAGATTCTCTATCTCTCTTTCCGTCTGCTTCTCCTCTGCTTATGTGTGCACATGCAAGCAAACTCTCTCTCAAAAAAAAAAAAAAAAAAAAACACTAACTTACCCATAAACATTTACAAATTCTATTCTTCCTCACTTTCTAAATCTCACTTTCAAATCTAAAACAGTTGTTTGAAGAAAAAAATCCTTCTTGTTAGTGATGGTCCTAAAATGTCAATACTCAAAAATATTTACACATAGCGTGAAAAAAGATGTATAATACTCTCAGGTATATTGAATTGTTTACATTTACCAATATAACAGAAAACAGGAAGATTGACATAGAGTCAGATAATTATTTGGTAAGTAAGAGAGAGCCAAAACTGAGTATTCTGGAAGAAAATGAAGAAACAATTTAAAGAGGATTTTGAAGTTTTAGAATCATACGTATAAAAACTGAATTATAAACCAGTAGTGAACATAGACTAAAATGAGTTCAGAATGAACAGTAAATGGCACATGGGAACTCAATAAACACCAAATGAGTGAGCCAATTAACATATCATGGTAACTTCTCATTATTTTAGCAAAAGAAAATAAAGATTAGAAAGATGCTTGCAAGAGAGAACCAAATATAGAAACCTCCAATCTTAATTATTGATTTATATGAAAAGAAAGAAAAATATATAGCAGAAAAAAAAGAGATTGAGGATAGTCATTCAGAAAGCAATGTAAGGGTGTTTGGGTGGCACAGTAGATTAAACGTCTGACTCTTGACTTTCACTCAGGTCATGATCTCATGGTTCATGAGATCAACCCTGCTTCGGGCTCTGTGCTAATGGTGTGGAGCCTGCTTGGAATTCTCTCTCTCCCTCTCTGTCCCTTCCCCATGCATGTGTGGTCTCTCTCTCTCTCAAAATAAATAAATATTAAAAAAGAAAACAATATAAAAATAATACATTTTAATGTCAATTTACAAATAAAGATAAATTGAGTTGGTAACATAAAACTGAGATTGGGGATAAAGTTGAGAGCATTAAAATATCAGGAAGATATTTTTACAAAGGAACTCTATGCATGTTGATAAAATATAATGTGTAGCACTCCAAAAATAGGACATTAAGGATAATATAGGGGCACCATATACTAAATTTCAAATAAGAAATGACACTTTTAGAATTTTCCAGACAAGAGGGGGTTTCTCACTCAAAGTCGTGATAAAGAAGAGATTGTGAAGATGTCAGTCATCATGATGGCAAGCCAAAGCCGGGTAGAAATTGAAGTTAGAAAATAGCACAAAGCCATGTAGAAAAGAGAAATGTCCAATTGAGCCTGTTTTTAAGGACCATAAAATTTACACAATTGTTGAACATATAATACCATTCCTAAGAATTAATCATGAGACTATGAAGCAAATGCATTTTAACTAATAGTTATCCATGTTAAAAAATAGTAATATCTAAGATTTTTAGAGCTTAAATGACAAAGACTCCAAAATGTTATGTGTACAATTAAAACTCATTTATTTGAATAAAGTCCAGAATGAAAATGAAACATTTAACTTAAGTAAGCAAACACATATAAGCACATTTATTAGATAGATTGACAGAAATATACAAACTATTTTGAGTTGAAGTACATTTTGAAAGTCTAAGTGTTTGTGTTGTGTGTTTTATGTTAAATAATAATGCATATTATAATAAAACTTGAGCAAAGGGCAATAAAAAGTAAGGGCATCTATAGTTCTTTCATCCAGACATATCCACAGAACTTTTAATATTATTTTTATTTTAATCACACTGTAGGTGGGTGACAGATTTTTTTTTCTTTCCTTTACATCTTGTACACAGTCACTAGAAACATCCTGTTCTGTTTTATTTACAATATAATAATTATTTTTCATTGTGATTAACATTTTGATATTTAGTTTAATCATTCCTCTCTTGGGGTGCTAGCGTGGCTTAGTTGGTTAAGCAACAGCTCTTGGCTTGGCTCAGGTCATGTTCTTGCAAGTTCGTAGGATCCAGTGTTGAGCTCTGCCCTGACAGAACAGAGCCTTCTTGGGATTCTCTTCCTCCCTCTTTCTCTGCCCTTCCAACCCTCCCACCTCTCTCTCTCAAAATAAGTGACTTGAATCATTCTTCTGTTAATCACAATTTAAGTTGTACGCATTGATTTGTTCCTATACATGTCGTAAAACATCGTATTTTATCCTGAAACAGCAAGCTGGTCTATCAGGAATCTTGCCACAAATACATTTTGTTCCCTAACCCTTGTCTAAAAAAGAGCAGATGAGCACTGAAGAGACGGAGAACATGGAAAATGGTGAGGTGTCTATCTCCTATCTTTGCTTCAGAACCTAGATCTGATTCCTAGGAGGAACTACCAGGAGAATGTGACATTTGAACCAAGAAGTGAATAACAGGAAAGTGGCAAAGGCAACTCCTGCAGGATAACCTGTAACAGTATGTGCAGGAGCCCTGAGAAAAGACCCAGCATATGGTGCTTGAGAACCAGAGAGGCCAGAGTGTCTGATGAGCAATGAGTGGGGAGGAAATACTAAGAAGTATGTAGAAAAGGTGAGCATAGGCCATTTCAAGTAAGGTATTTGGGTTGCAGAAACAAGATTATATTTGTCCTAAGGGAATGATATGATTCATATTTAAAACAGTAAGACTATGTTTTAGACATTTGAAAAAAGGTACACAATGCTAATTTTTTTTTAATGAGAGTTAAAACAGATTCACTTAAAAATTAAAAAATAACCCAAGTCATGTACAGATGTGGGAAGGAAATCTACTTCTTCCTTAAAAGGAGCATATAAATTGGTGAGGTTTTTTTGTCTAATAATTCATTTATTAGCATCGTCCACAAATTCAACTCAATAGGAAAAAAATAACTGTTTTTCATACCTGTTTAAAATTCATCATTGAACACAAAATGTTTCTTAGCCTTAGCATTAGCTAATACCTGAGCAGTCTGTAAAATTTCTTTCTTTTTTGGCGGCAGCGACTGCAGCCAACAGAAGGGAGCACGTACTATGCCCGTCCTAACCTCTGCACACGTGCAGTGGGTGCGGCCCATGACACCATGGCCACCTATGCTAGTCCAGCCCCTTTCCTAAAATTTCTTATTTTAATTAAAATGATAAAGAAGTAGAAATGCCTGTGTAAAGTAACACAAAGAAAACTAACATGAGTACAAAGTAGTTTAATCTGCTTAAAAGAATTGAAAGAGTCTATAGAGTTTCGAGGGAGTTCATGACACATTTCTCCTCCTTATTTTTGTGGTAAAAATATGTAGATATCTAATAAACAGTATAGTAAAAGAATATGAAGAATAATTAGTCATATTGTCACAGTTATTAAGTGATATATGTATAAAATTCAAAAGTTTAATTCAAAAAGAGTAGCCACAGTAATAGTTGACCTGGGTATGAAAGCAGATTCCTGGTTGAACAGATGTTTGTAGCACCATACTTTGGGGATGCAAGAGGTTAAAGGGTTGGAAAGTATAGAAAAGACGATATTAAAACTGTTGAATCACTATATTGTACACCTGAAAGTAATGTAACAGTGTATGCAAACTAATAAATATTCTATTTTTTTTTAAGTGGAGGTCGTTAGGGTGTGACGTAATCCAACATGACTGGTGTTCTTATCAAAAAAGGAATTCTGCCACAGACACAGGCAGTTACATTGTAAGACTATGGGAAGACACATAGGGAGAAGGTGATTTGAAGATGAAGGCAGAGGTTAGAGTGATGCATCTACAAGCCAAGGAGTGACAAAGATTGCCAGCAAATGATCAGCAGCTAGGAGAGATGCGAGGAATAGAGATTTTCCCTCATAAAGAATAGCCTCCAGAACTGTGAGGCAACATCTTTTTGTTGTTATAAGCTACTTAGTTTGTGGTAGTTTGCTGCGATAGCCCTGGGAAACTAATATAATAACATATTTTAAGAGGAAGTGGGTGGGCACTGTGACATTTATCACTAACAACTTATTTTAATGCCCTAATCACTCTTTCCATGTCTGAATTCACTGCTTAGATCATAACCTTTGATTACATTTTTGATTATTTTGGAGATATTATCTCGGAATCAGTGGCTTTTAGTAGCTGCCATAAATCATAGAAGATAATGTTGTAAGTAAACAGCATTTAATTATAATCTGTTTCTCAATTATTGTCTAGATGTTTTATTCAGTTATCAAAAAAGTATTTCAAGGGGCTACTATGTTCAGCATTGTACTAAAGCTTGGAATGGTGAAATATTCCCACTTTTTAATGTAGAAATGATGAGGCAGAGGACAATATCTGAATGCTTATATTTATGGGATGCCTAGCCATATCAGTAACAAGTTTCACTTTCCACTCAAGGAATCTCACATTATCCTCACTAACTACTTATAATGTACCAGAAATTCATCTCAGTGGAGTATACTGCATCCATTTATTCCACTTTTTTTTTTTTTAATTTCCTGGTAGGCAGCAGTTAATGCATTTAAAGTTTCTTGAAAGCAGATCAGAAATATACAGTTTCTGAATTGGATCATATTTATATCTTTCAGTATTTATAGTTTCCCATAGTTTTGTACACCACTTCTTTTGTTGTTTGTTTGTTTAACATTTGTTATGCCAGTGAAGAGCCAAAAAAGGAAACATGTACATTTGGTTACAGGACTTTGGATGGCAGCAGACAGTTGAAGAACAGAAAACTGGGAGGCAAATACTAAAATGAAGAGAAGTTGCCACTAAAGACATGTCAAGTAAGTAGTCGCTGTGACTTAGGTCAAAAAGGTTGCTGTCTGTTTTCTCCTGTAGAATTTTGATGGATTTCTGTCTCACATTTAGGTCTTTCATCTATTTTGAATGTCTTTTTTGTGTTTGGTGTAAGAAGTGGTCCAGTTTCATTCTTCTGTGTGTCACTGGTCAGTTCTTTTAGCACCATTTGCTAAAGACACTGTCTTTTTTCCATTGGATACTTTGTCCTGCTTTGTGGAAGATAAGTTGGCCATCTATTTGTGGGTCCATTTCTGGGTTCTCTATTCTATTCCATTGATCTTTGTGTCTGTTTTTGTGCCAATACCATACTGTCCTGATTATTAGAGCTTTTTAATACAGCTTAAAGTCCAGAATTCTGATGCCTCCAGCTTTGGTTTTCTCTTTCAACATTATTTTGGCTATTTGCAAAAATGAACTATTGGGACCTCATCAAGATAATAAGCTTCTGCACAATGAAAGAAACAATCAACAAATCTAAAAGACAACAAACGGAATGAGAGAAGATATTTTCAAATGACATATCAGATAAAGTGCTAGTATCCAAAATCTATAAAGAACTTACCAAACTCAACACCCAAAAAACAAATGATCCAATGAAGAAATGGGTAGAAGTCATAAATAGATACTTTTCCAAAGAAGACACCAAGATGGCTAACAGACACATGAAAAGATGCTCAACATCACTCATCATCAGGGAAAGACAAATGAAAACCAACATGAGATACCACCTCACATCTGTCAGAAAGGCTAAAATTAATCCAGGAAACAACAGATGTTGTCGAAGATGTGGAGAAAGGGGAACCTTTTGCATTGTTGGTAGGGATGCAACTGGTGCAGCCACTCTGGAAAGCAGTATGGAGTTTCCTCAAAAAATTAAAAATAGAATAACCCTATGACCCAGCAATTGCACTACTAGGTATTTATTGAAAGGAGGGATAATTTGAAGGGGCACATGCACCCCAATGTTTAGAGCAGCACTATCAACAATAGCCAAATTATGGAAAGAGCCCAAATGTCCATCAGTTGATGAATGGATAAAGAAGATGCGGTTTATATATACAATGGAATACTACTTGGCGACGAAAAAGAATGATATTGCGTCATTTGCAACAGTGTGGATGGAACTAGAGGGTATTATGCTAAGCAAAATAAGTCAGTCAGAGAAAGATAGCTATCACACAGTTTCACTCATATGTGGTATTTGAGAAATTCAACAGATGAACATGGGGGAAGAAAAGGAAAAATAAGATAAAAACAGAGAGGGAGGCAAACCAAAAGAGACTCTTAAATACCAAGTACAAACTGAGGGTTGCTGGGGAGATGTGGGTGAAAGGATGGGTTAAATGGTTGATTGGCATTAAGGAAGACACTTTTTGGGATGAGCACTGTGTGTTATATGTAAGAGATCAATCACTGGGTTCTACTCCTGAAACCAAGACTACACTGTATGTTAACTAACTTGAATTTAAATTAAAAAATTTTTAATTCAAAAAAATTAAAAATAAATGAATGAAAGGAAGAGACCTGAGTCTTGCTAGTACAGTCAAAATACCAAAACTTGTTTCTTTTCAAAATTCTTTTAGTATTTTCCTTGGGATTTTTTCCTCCCTTATTAGGTAAAGGATGAAAGAAGAAGTGGAAGATTTTCTTAAGTATCCTCAAAGAGTTAAAAATATAATTGATGATAAAACTAAGATGATTCTACTTCAATCTGAAGCATTAATATGATGCATTAATGAGAAATATATAGCGGTAGTTACATATAATTTCATAATGTATATCATAAGTATGTATTTTGATATGGTAATCCTCTTACTTAAAAGCATTTAGCCAATCATTAATTGCTTCACTCTAAATTCTAAATGTTTAACAGAACTTATTAATTCTAGTAGACTTTTTGTTGAATCTTTGGGATTTTCTATGTAGACATTATATCATCTGCCAACAAAGACAATTTTATTTTTTCCTTCTCAATCTATATACTTTTCATTTCCTTTTTTCTTTTTTTTTTTCTTATTGATTTAGCTGGGTCTTCCAGTATGATATTAAATAGCAGTGATGAGAGAGGACAGTCATACTTTTTTCCTGATCTTAGTAAAATAGTATCTATTTTCTCGCCATTAAATATGAGATTGTTGAAGGTTTTTTTCTTTTAGGTGCTTTTTACAAAGTTGCAGATATTCCCCTCTATACAATAAATTTTCTGAGAATTTTTGTGTGAGTACATGTTGGGTAGAGCATACAGTTTTTACATAAATTGTATCTACTTGTAAACATAAAAACGTTTTAACTCTGTTAGTTTAATTTCTGTTTTAAATGATAACTTTGGCTATCAGTCGAAAATAGTAATCTAAGTGATTTCAGTTTCTAAGCTTTCCAATGTTACATCTAAGTTTTGGGGTCTCTCATATTATGAAAGTATTTGGAGGTAGCTCAGTCTGATAATAGATGCCATCTATCCCTTTTGCCATGAGCCCAGTCATCTATTTCCCCTTGGGCCTAACTGAGGATGGCCTTTTCCTAAGTAGCCTTTGTTCCTCTCTTTTGGTCTATTGAGTTGTGGCCAGTTTCTGCTGTAGCTTTCTATGCTTGAGGACATGGGAATTTTTCTGTTCCATTTAATTTACACTGGGAAATAGGAAATGTCTATAAGGTTTTCTTAGGCCACATTCTAAACACAACTACTTCTTGAAGTTTGCTTGAGAGTCTGTAGGGCAGGCCATCAGACTGGAAATTAGGGCAGGGTTTCTATATTATAGTCTTGAGACAGAAAGAATGTCTTCTTCTCCAGCAAGCCTATTTTAACACTTAAATATCCATCCAATATTTGAATTATTGGATAAGGTCCACCTGTGTTATCAATGATAATGTCTCTTACATAATGTCAACTAATTGTAAATGATACTCACAGCTAGAAAATACCTTCGTAGTGACATCTAGACAAGATGCCACTTCAAGTGTTTGACCAAACAACTGGGCACTATAGCCTAGCCAAGTTGACACATAAATTTATCCATCAAAGCATCATTATAATTTTTCATAAAGTTTTCTACAGTATATTTTAATGTTACATTTTAGTTTCTAAATTTGAAATTGTTTGCACCTTTCATGGACACTTTTCTGTAGAAAACTGTATTTTTAAAATACTCTCATACAGGTTCTAAGGAATTTGTAAACTCAGAGCCACTTCTGCTAAATGGAACATACACCTAATTCTATTATGTTGTATTGAAATGTGTAAATATTTTAGCTCAAATATTTCCACAGGTACTACTTTTTGCTCCCAATCAGAGTGGTTTTCTTCAGTAAATATTTTTATAAGATTAAGTTTTTCAAGTAAGTTTTCTTTTTTTATTATTCCATTGAATGTTTGACAAATTTAGATTCTGCAAAAGCATGGAATAGGATTTTTCAGTGAAGAAGCATTTTGAACCATTGTTACTTCTTTCTAAAAAGAAACATAACAAAAAGTAAATTATTGTAGATTATAAACATTTGAAGAATATTCAGACTCTTTGTACTTTCTACAGCTGCCCTATGAGTCTCTGTTTTTTAGGATATATGTAATATACCCCTGTCCTATAATTTCTCAAAGACATCTGGGATTTTATGGATTTTTCATGCCATAACATGGGTTGGAGAATAACTGGCTATTACACGAAGTAGCTGGTATGTCAGCAATATTGAATACTTGCCCTAGTACCTCTCCAGAACAGAGGAGTTCCTATTTTTCTTAACTTTATTTAGTCAAGAATGCTATGCATGACAGTAAAAAGAGGTCACTAGTATCTCCAAGGTTACTATCATCCTTATGTTTAATGATCTCATGGAAAAGACAGTACATACAGCACATATATGTATGTGTGTGTGTGTGTGTGTGTGTGTGTGTGTGTGTGTAAATCTTGGGGAGATTTACTAATTGATTTACTCCCCTGGGTTGTTCATCCCTGAACCAATTGGTGTGACCAGATGGACAGGATTTGCTGATTGGCTAATCTTTGCCAAGTGGACAGCCCAGTTCTTGGGAACATGGGACCCTGAAATTGACAGCTCAAATAGAAAAAAGTTCTCAGTTGGAGAGGATCCTGGGGATAAAAAGTACCGTAAATTCACTATAGTGTACTGGTAGGGGAGCTGTCTAGAAACCGGCCTTGATAGAATAGAGAGTATATAATTGTGATAGTGGAAGGATGTTGTTTAGTTAAGATGGGAAAGAATAAGGATAATCTTTAAATTCAATCAGTTTTAGATTAATAAAAGGAAATTCTAGCATCAGAAATAAAAAGAAGAAAACTCTTTGTAAACTGGTGTTCTACACAAATTTTTCATATTTTTCTTTCTATACCAAAAAATAACCATTAAACTGTATTTTGCATGAATCATGTTGCTCTAGGTTTGCCTGTGAACTGAGGCTAAAGGATAACAAATTACCCTAAGTTCCTTGACCCTCTACTTCCTATTGATTGTGGAATATTTGTTTATGTCTATACATTTTGGTATTTATACACTGAAAACTTCGGGAAGTAGTCATATACTTTACTCAATATAAACATAAAATGAAAAATGTTGAGGCGAATAATATACATAGCTTAAAATCAGCTTCTGTGTCTTTTTACTACTTGCAATTTCTGGAGCTGGAAGGATTTATTTATATACACTTTTATTTCAGTAATTTATAAAGGCTGCTCATTACTGTTGAGGACATTCAGAAATGTCCTTGACAATAGAAAGAAATTATAAAGGCAGCAATACATTTGGTTAAAAAGGGTATAAAATGACCTATGACAGCTAATACATTTGTGATAAAAAGAACAAGGTCACAGCAGTGAAAATCAAATATAACCACAAAGGAATTCTCTTCAAAAACAGTAAAACATAGCTTTTGGAGATAGTAGTCATTAGCTACAGCATTTAATGATAGAGAAGAGATAATGTTTGGGGAAGATAACTAGTAGAATGCTCTGATAAGGGATGGGACATAAAAAAATAGTTTAAAGTATTTAAGTGTTGCTTAAAAGGTTAGATAAAATGAATCAGGAATCTGAGTCATAGATTTAGGCCTGGTTCACTAATTCACTGCATGACTTGTGTCAAATAATTTCACATATTAATTTAACTTTGAGAAAGGAAGCCTGGGAGGTGGAATCATAAGGGTGTTTTAAGAGGCCACATATTGAAATTATTTTGTGATGGAATCTAGGCTGACAGTTTAAAAAAAATATGACATAATGGAAACTCATGACTGTAATGAACATAAATGGAACTAAAACATGACCCATTAAAGGTGATGTAAGCAGAAAGAGTTAGGGGTCCCCAGAAAAAGAAAGACAGACATAGCTTTCTTGGCATAAGAAAAGTCAGATTAGGCAGCCAGCCATTTTGTGAAAACATTTAAGAACAAAGAGCCACTATCAGGCCAGGAGATAGGCTAATCCTATCAAGGACAATAAATCATTGGTAAAACTCCCAGTGCTGGCTCAAAAGTGAAGATTGACCTGAAGTGCATTCTTGAGTTATCTTTGCAGGATCTAAACCCCTTTGAGCACCCAAGATACCAGATGACTAAATCCAGAGTATTGATGATGGCAGACCCTTGCTGGCCCTCCTGACTTCTACCTGGACTAGTCACCTTAAGGTGACTTTGCCCCAGTTCCATGCTGAAATCCCTATTGGGAAAGTCCCTTCATGAATATGTATGGCCCTTTACCCTGAAACCTCCCCATTTTTGTTCTTTGAGGAGACTCTGCTTTGGGGAATATCCCAAGTGTTCCTTTTTATTTGTTGCAAGTAAAACCCTTCCTTTTCCTATTCTTTGGTTTGGCTGTGTCTTTTGGCTCAACACCCACCAAGAGGTGAACCCAGTTTCAGGTAACAGTGAAGGGACATTAAATATCAAAATGTAATAAGCAAGAGTCATTTCCCAGGATCTCAAACCATGTTACATCAATTTTTATGTATTACAGCAATTGTTATTAGGTATAAAAATAATATGATTGCAGACCATTTAGAATACATTTTGTGTAAAGGGAAACCATGCTCTATTTGGATTAGGGATTTTTCATTCATCCATTGAAATAATTTATGGAAACTAGACCAAATATTCAAGGGTTTCTAGGACCATTTAGAATAATATTATTTTCTCAAAGCTTGTGATCAATTTGATATTTCTGAAGTAGATATAAGTAACTCTGGACTTTATAAATGTGCATTATTTACTTCTACCTCTCCTCTGCCTATTCTTCTGTAATAACTGCCTGGCTCCAAAGGATTAATATCTCTACCTTCTTTCCTTAGCATGATATGCATGATCACCTTCAGAGCATGCACAAAACAAATGAGCTGTTTTCCTGGGATAGCACCATGCTATATGTCATATTTCATGAACTGTCTAGCATTTTTATTTAGGGGAGCCATAGCATTAACCCACTTAACATGGATAATTAAAAGCGGACTACCTGGATCAAATAGTCAAAACTCCAAGACTTTCAAAACAGAAAAAAATTCATTATGTTCTTTCTTTTATCAGAATCCTCAATTGTAAAGTCTCCTTCTGTTAACAACTTCTAATTTCTTACATCATAAATTATACTGAAATTCAGAAGTGTAACTATTATGGTAGAATGTCTACTAGAATTGTCAAGAGGAATGTGTACTCCTGAGAGTGTGCCAGTGTTCTGTACCTGACTTTATAAGCTTCTTTATTGTACATCCTCAATGTTTTCGCTGGGGAAGGAAGATACATTCAAAATAATAAAAATAAATGAAAAAAGAAGGAAAAAGGAAAAGACAAAAAAAAATTTATGAGTGAATTAGTGGACAATGACAGAGGCATCCGGAAAGGAAATAATCCATGTGATAGGTGGTGCTGATGAACACAGGCATTAAAATTTTCTCATTTCCTGAAAAGAATCCCGCTGATATTCTCTATTTATAAGAAATGTCTATGGAAAATCAAGTTATTAATAGTATCCAATAGGACTGAGATAGCCCAAAAACGAAACTGAAGAGGGCATTTAGGTGAGTAGTTGAGGGCATAACCACAAACTTAGAACATTAATGGTCTTGTGCATTAAACTATGAACTTTGTGCTTTTTCCAAAAAAAATTATACAGTGCTTCTAAATACATTTAACTCAAAATGTTGGTCAAATTTGTGTTTTAGAAAGTGGGCCCTGTATAACTATGGCATTTTGCATTGGTTTTTGTAAGACAAAGGAAATTTCCTAATATTGACTGAGAAATGTATCTTAAGACCAGATCTTCTATAACTATTGAGTGCTGGGCACATGGTGAAGACACTTTAGTGAGTTAATTGATTAATTACTTAATGTAGAAAACCTTTCAGGATATAATCATGCTTCTGTGTCAATACTGTGGACAGAAAATATAGGAATTGAGACCATACAATAAATGCGAATAGCTAAAAGAACATAGGTATTACCTGTTGTTGAACTTGATTATGAAATATCTATGTTCTCTGTATAGCTCGAGAGAGAGAGAGAGAGATTTTTATTTTTTGAAAGTATTACTTATTCAAACCAAACTCTTTTATTTCCTTTTCAATGGTATGCATCTTAATGTATGCTCCATTTGGTGGAGCATACAAATATAAAAATAAGATTATTTTAGAAAACTTACTTTTGAGGTACACAACAGTCTGGACCATGGCAATAGCTACAAAGCCACTTCTGAGGTAGGGTGTATATCGAAACAGAGATTTTAAAAGGGGAGTAGATCAGTCTGTCTTCAGTCAACAAACACTAATTCACATTCTGTGAGAGAATGTCAGTTCTAGCTAGCTAGCTTGAGATGATATGTTGAAAAATATGTTATCAATTTCTTTGAATTCTTCAATGGTTGAGATTCTAAATAAAGAAGGATTACTACATTTTCTTCTAGTTCACTCTAAAATAAAACTGAGTTGACTACTCAATTGAGTCATAAATTGTTTTAGGTAAAATATTTCTTTTCTTTTTCTTAAAGACATTATTTCTGGATAGAATTCCTTTATTCATCTATGATTCCAAATGAAATTTTAAGTAATACATTTGTGTTTTCTTTTTTTGTAAAGAAAAGCATGTAAGAGAATTTGCTATGTTTTAACTATCATTGCTTTGGCAAATCAAGAGCTAAAACATAACTTAAACATATAAGATAAAACCCATTAAAAATTAAGAATTAAGTAGGTTTTCTAGACTGATTTGTCCATGGCAGCCTTATTTGGTGCCACGATATATACATATACATATATATATATATATATATATATATATATATATATATATATACATATATATGTGTGTGTGTGTGTGTGTGTGTGTGTGTGTATATATATATATATATATTTTTTTTATGATGAAAATGTTTAGAATCTTTACTGATGGGGCACCTGGGTGGCTCAGTCGGTTAGGCACCCAACTTTGGCTCAGGTCATGATCTCACAGTTTGTGAGCTTGAGCCCTTCATTGGGCTCTGTGCTGACAGCTCAGAGCCTGATGCCTACTTAGGATTCTGTGTCTCCCTCTATCTCTGCCCCTCCCCTGCTCACACTCTGTCTCTCTCTTTCAAAAATAAATAAATGTTAATTTTTTTTTAAATTTTTACTGATAAATTTGATAACAGAACAATGAAACCATGCCCACTGCTAACATACATACATACTTGTTCACTTAGCCATAATTCTTAGGTCAGAGTGGCAAAATGTTGGAAAAACCTGACTTTGTAAGGCAGTCTCATCACTTTTATTTTGTTCTTTTGAAGTTTTATGAATGCTTTGTTTCTGCATTCCTTAATCCATTTTAATGAACTAATAGAATAGAAGTTTGGGCCCAATCAACTGGCCTGGGCAAATCTTATTTATAAAGTCCCATTTATAAATTCATACTATAATAGAGTAGTAGGAATAATCTGCCCTTTTCAAGATGTAAAAACAGTTTTAAAAATAATTTTCAAAAAAATATATTTTCAGACACAATTTGGCCATATATTACTGATTAGTTTTTTTATTGAACTTCTGCATTTATTGACTCCATACATTTATTGTCTATATTGTGAATAATAATGTATAAAATAAATTTTAGAATGAAATTAGACTGTTGTTATAATCAAAATTATAAATAAATTATAATTTTACTGCAAACACAGATTGATATAACACAGCAGTTCTCAAATGGGAGCAATTTTTTTTTTCCCCCTAGGGGGAAACTTAGTGTCAAGGTTGAGAAACCCTGGTAAAGTAGAATATAATTTTTATTGAAATTTTACGTAGGACTAACTAATAAGCAAGTTAATGCTATTTCATTACTTCTAAAAAGATCAACTATTTCAAATATACAGATAAAATTCTAAGATACTGCTCTACATCTAAATGGATTATAACTAAAAATCTCAAGGTTTGGTTAACCAAAGATACAGTTTCATACTAACTGCTTAAATTTTGTCAGTTATTTATTGAGATCTACTTTAATGGTCAAAGGAATAATCTGCCCAAACAAAACAAACAAAAAACATACTCGTTCTTTTGTAAAACTTCTAGAGAAATACCAAAATAATCAGCTTAGATGCCCCAGACTCTTTTTCACAGCAGCCTCCCTACTGCAATGTTTATCCTGCATGTATGTGTGTATGTATATAGGTGTGTGATATATCACTTTGAATTTTAGTCATTTTAAATCAGGTACATTTACAAGAAATAATTTAGTCTTATAGAAAAGTCTTTTAGTCTTACAGACACTGAAGTCTACAAAGTAATACAGAGGCAAAATATAAGAACTAGAGGCATCCAGTTCTGTGTATTGATAGGACAGAAATAGTGGGTGAAATTCACTGATAGGACAGAAACTTGTAATTAACAAGTGTCAATGCTAATGCTATGGTGGTAATCATTTTTCAATATGTAAGTCTATCAGATTAACATTCTGTATAACCTAAGCATGCATAATGTTATATGTCAATGGTATCTCAATAAAGCAGAAAGAAAAATGAAATAAAATAAAATATTCTAGGTGGTCAAAAAGAGGAAAAAAAAACAAGAAAAATGAAAGACAACAGCAGCCAACAACCTCTTTATCCTTCAAGATGGAATTCAGCACATGTGGCAGTTTGACCATGAAATGGAGTTCTATGCAATCATTAAGAAGTATGAAGGTCTATATTTGATATTAACAAATTAAGCAAAAAAGCAAATTATTAAGCATCAAGTCTACTGTGTTTCTCTAAAAAAAAGGACTCAATTTATGCTAATGTAAGGAATTTCTAAATTATGGCTGCTTTTGTTCTCCAAATGCAGGACTGAGTGGGCAGCCATGTGTTTTGGAAGGACTTACAGTCGTCAAATGTGTAATTGTTTGTCCTTTTTCAGTTTATCACAAATAGAACTACCATATGATAACAAAAGCCTCCTAAGTGGAAAAATTTATGGCTATTTTCATTTATCACTGGTTCTGGTTTTTAAAGTAATATTTTCTATTGAGGAATATAAGAAATCTGATTTCCCAAATCTATCATGGATTTTATGTTCCTAATATTCATGTTATAAATGTAATATTTAGTGCACAACCTCTGGCCTGCAAGAAATATACATATTTGCATTAAGTATTTTCCCCTTAAGTAACTTAAATATAATCTTTCATTCCTTAATCTGTCCGATTGGTAGGACATTCATTTTTAGCCACTGCTGGGGCTTCTCTTGCTTCCCAGGGCTGTGCTAAATTTGTAGTTTTGTGAAGCATGACTTCTTAGCTGCTATTCTGGTTATAGGTTTGTTCATCCAGCAAAGCAAGTCCCTTTAATTGAAGAGGCACTGCCAGTTTGTTGCAATCCTGGAACAGCCCTGTGGTTCAGGTCTGTATTCCTCAAACGTGTCATGTCGTCCTAGCTTTAGGGTCATGCCAACTCTCCAGTGCACTATGCAGAGTGGGGTGCTGGATTTGGTCACCCAGGGAGCTACTGACACTTGACTTTTCCACACATTGGGAAGCAAATCTCTCTTCTTCTTGGCTGCCATCAAACTCCTCGACGGTCTTACCTCTAGGAGTGTCTGGGAGAGGAAACCCTGAATTCAAAGAGCTTTTAATTTAGTTCTGCAGAAAACCTGACTCTTAGAATTACAAAGTACTGGCTCCTTCTTGAGAAGAAATAGAAAACTTTGGGAGAACAAGCAAAACTTATTGTCTCCATCACATTTTCTACCAACCAAATGAAAATAATTGTTCTTTAGAAAACTTTTGATGAAGCCCTTCCATTGAACTGGAGTTACTGAGTAGACAAGAGTACTTGGCCAATAAAAAATATGAAAAACCATGTATTCCTTCCAACTCCTTTAAGTTAAAATATAAAAAATCATTATCAGAGTTTGAATAATTGCACATTTAATAAAAATCCCATAATAAAAAAGTTATCACATCCACAAAATAAAATATATCAATAAAAATACTTTTTCATAATGATTTGTTATACTATGTAAAATATACAAAAATATACAAAAATATACACATACAAGTTGTTCTTTTTCAGTAGGAAAATTTATTCCATTTTCTTTTGCACTTGTATTTATACCCTACCATCCCCTCACCTTTGCCATGAGAGTTTTACCTATTTTTATGCCTAGAAGTCCTTTGTTGGTAAACATATTATGACTTGCAGCGTCAAAATTTTATAAATAAACTGAAATTATAAATTTATTTTATTTACTATTGCTTTAAGTTTCCAAGTGTTACAAACGTTTCTTCTGGTAAAGAAATCATTTCAACTACTAGTAATACAAAATTTCTCAAAATACCTTAAATATATTGCATATTTTATGAAAGAAGAAATAAAATGTTATTGAACATACATCTCTTAATGCACTTAATGGGGCTTCCCCCACATTCTTGCATCTGTGAGTGACCATAGATTATTAATAGAATGAGATAGAATTCCATGTCAGATATACTCTTATTTTTCTCTTTTAAGTTTTGTTCAAGTTGATAAACTTTGTTCACATAAGTAAAGTAACTAAAGAGATTTGTTACAAGACAGGTCAGTCTGTTCCTTAAACTTGTCTGAGTTCTATCTTAAAACACATAATTGCATATCATCAAAAGAATTATTCTTTTAAAAAATATATTAGCCAGAAACCCTGTTATTTCCTCTTTTCTGTGTTCTTTTTGTTTTGAAGGCAAATAATCAGAAACATCTGACTTTGCAAAGAAGGACTTGTTATTCATTAGTTATTCAGGCTATGGAAGGCTGAGTGTACCCATAATACTTGACGGAGATTTAGCAAACAGATTTCACTTTGACTCACATGGCTTAATACAATATGCTCTGGGTTGAAAAAAAAAGGTATTACTAGTTTTGCTAAATCTTACAACAACATCATTTTTTATAATTCATCTTATCACGTGTAAAAATCCAGAATTAGCAAAATTATAACCACCAAATCACTAAATAGTATTTAGTGAGAATTTATTGTATATACACTTTTAATAAAGTAGAGTAAAAGTTCATGAAATGGGTGCTTTTAAATTCAAAGACATTACAGGATGGTTTATAAAGCGAAATGGGGAAATTCCTTAACTTTTGCAGTAACTGATTATTACAAGGGATTTCCAGATGGCAGAGTATTGATTAAAAGTCATTATCTCATACCATTTTTTTTAAATTTTTTTTTCAACGTTTTTATTTATTTTTGGGACAGAGAGAGACAGAGCATGAACAGGGGAGGGGCAGAGAGAGAGGGAGACACAGAATCGGAAACAGGCTCCAGGCTCTGAGCCATCAGCCCAGAGCCTGACGCGGGGCTCGAACTCACGGACCGCGAGATCGTGACCTGGCTGAAGTCGGACGCTTAACCAACTGCGCCACCCAGGCGCCCCTCTCATACCATTTTTAGAAAGGTAACTTAAATTTCTCTTATGGTTATCTTTACAATGCATAATAAAAGTTAAGGTTTGTAGTTTGGCTTATGTGACTTAAATGTTTCTTTTCTACTCACAGAGTACTCAAGCCCAATTCTTCTTTTTTTATATGTCATTTTAGCACACATGATTCAGGTAAGTTTTCATTACAACTGGGGAGCTAAAGTTTTAGCTTGATTTATAGAAAATGTCCACAACATAATCTAACTGAGAAGTCATCTTTGTGGTCAAATACACTTAAAGGAACAACAACAATAAAAAACCATGCAAAAAAAAAAAAAAAAAACACTCAGAAATGAATTATGGAACATTTTTTGCCAGGCATGTTAGTAGAAGTTAATTCGTGCAGATATTTATGCACGTGATTTATATCTCTAATGAAATTAAATAATCTCTTTTATTATCATAAAACAAAAGAACAACAACAACAAACCCAAGAGATCAAAATGTTGTTTCTTGTTACTTATTTTGAAATAATACAATATAATGTGTCCAAATTTTTTAACTGTCTTGAAAACAAAGTGTGTAATAAGGACACTAAAGAACACCAAAATTAGACACACTTATGCACACATTTTGCCACCACACCTGGAACACACACACACCTAATGACGTTAGATAAATGGATGAATTTCAGTTGAAACATAGGAAATAAAAAGAATGTAAAGGAAACACCAGATGTTTCAAAATGATAACAACCTAGACCTGATATATTATATTCCTCTTTTTAGAAGACTTTCAAAGTGCTAAAAAATATTATTTTTTACCTTTGTGATTTATTCTCATTTTAGTTCGGGTATCGTATCAGTGCATATGTATATAAATTCCTTTCTTGTAAAATCAAGTTGCTGTATTTGATAAAGCTCATCACCTTGATAAAGGTCTTACTGTTCATTGCATTATGGTCTGTAAGTGTGTGAACATAACACATGTTGTATACACATGAGAATCTGACTCTGAATGTATTTCCTCTAAAAAAGCAAGTGATTTGCAAAGATTAATTTACTAGCAGTTTAATTGACTATTATTTACTTATATAACTAAGGATAATAAAAGCCATCTTAGTTCAGAGTTTTATAATAAATTGTAGAAAGCTTCCAATTTCCAATTGTATATGTGATGTATGATGATATCCAATTTGTTAATCATTTATTACATGCCATGTGCCATGCCAACACTTACAAGCATTATCACAGTTAATACTCATTATATCATTCAATGTAGGTAAAATGACAACCCTTTTCCAGATATAGGTGATGGAGACTCAGGTATATTAAATAAACTACTTATTTGCTAGTGAGGCAGATTTGCAGTTCCATCCTTGGCTCTCTGACAATAAGGTATCTTTTTCCCCCCACTAAATCCTATTGAGTTTCACGGTAAAACACATTTTGAAGGAAAGAGAGAGGAGTATTTTCATTACCATGGGCCAAATGAAGCTCTATGTGAAAATTTGAGATGGACATAATAGAAAATGGCAAATAATACAATTCTTTGTGATGCTTTACCAGGCAGTGTATGAACAGCGCGGCTGCTGTTGGCATCCACTGAATGAGTCTCTCCTTCCCTGGTGCTTCTTTGCAGACAATCATAGCTATGAGGTTGACCAAAAGACAACAACAAATGCTGGTGAGGCTGACGTTTCTCTATAAGCAACATGCTCTTTAATTATACAGTCCTTGAGGGGTGTTCATGTGTGTTCTTTTTCCAGCTCCCTCTGTTTTTTTTTTTCCCCTCTATTTCTTTTAAGGGCTAGAAACTAAATTTAGCAGGATAAATTTACTTATTTTGTTTGGCAATGACATTAACAGTGTACTTCTCACAACACAAAGACACCCAATTGTTTCCAGGTCAAGGTTTGGTTTTCAAGTTGTTTAAGTTATATTTTTCTTCCCTGTGCAAATTATTTATAACAGGCTTACGTATATTCCTTGACAATAATGATATATAAAATGGAGAGAGTGTATGGGTTCCATTTAAAATTGAATAACAGAAATTTGGAAATAAAAAGGACCGTATGATAATCTATTTTAAGTTGTTTATTCTCTCTCTCTATCTCTTTGTAGTCCCTAACTATTTGAGATTCTAATAATAGCTATGAACTCCTCTCCAAAAAATAAAAATAAAAATGCACATACAAACTAAATTTTGCATGTAGTTTCAGGGAAATTCCTGAGATGCATCCATGAAATATCCACTGGTTTAGAGTTAGTGATCCAATCAAATCAAACTAACTTTAAACTAAGAAATTAAAATTTCAGAAGACAATGTATCTATCACACAGAAATAGCATCAAGATTTAAAATGAGCATCTGTATTTTACCCCAAGAGTTCTTTTGCTATTCTACCACAAATATGTATATTGCTACATATTTGTATAAACCTCATAAAACTTTCATATTAATTATATCCATTTTAATGGTCATTTTGTGTCCAGATACTTATACTAACCCCATTCATATCCACCCTATGCTTTTTAGAAGACGAGAATAAAAAGTAAAATATGTTTTTACATTTATTACATAATTTTACCACCTAGAAAAATCATTACATTTGGAGACTGAGTTTATCTAGGAACAGTGATTCTTACGTTGTGTATTGTATGCCAAACTGTTATAAGAATCTTCTCGTCCCCTAAATTTAGCAAGTGAAAATGATCAATTAATACTTTTAAAATGTGAAACTATATAAATGCCTTCAATATTGTTTTAAGTTTAATATTTGCAAAAAGAAATTAAACTGCTAAGTAAATATGATTAGTGAAATTAGAAAAGCAGATTACTTGCTATTTATAAAACTTTGTAAATACTTATTCACCTAGTTCAAGCAATAGTAATGTCAGCAGCAACAGAGTTCCATCAATTTTCAAAGACAATGTACAAGGGGAAAAATTCTAATTTTCAAAATCATGTAAAGCAACATAACCTCAAATTATTTTGTTTACTTTTATTTTAAAATATATGAAAATTATTTTAAAATATTCTAATAATGTATACCTATAGGTTTATATTAACTCAAAAACAGCACTTATATTTTAGCATAATTTTATCTACAGATTGACGATAGAATTAGAAAATATTCACTGACTGTGTCACTCTAAACATTTTAAAAGTAACATTTTTTATATTTTAAATAATGTATTCTCTAAGCCGCAGATAACTTCAATTTACTAATTATGCAAACTAGGTATGTGACAATCTTGTTCTATATTTAATTAATGAACATAGGACCATTATGACCATTGGAAAATAGCAAATGTCCAAATATATCATAATTATGATATATATGTGTGTGTGTGTGTGTGAATCCGTTTAGATTATAGATCCCAATAACAAAAGATATGAAGTTCCTCATCAGTATGTTAAAAGAGTTCAGTGGATCAGCAACTTTGAACACTCAGTAATCTCTTGAAGTCACTTACAGTACATTCAGTAGCATTAAAGTGATCAGAAAAAGTAACATTTTGTAGTGATTTTCAATTTGACATTTCTCCAGTTTCAAACATGTATCTGACGTTTTTTCTTTTAATTTTTTTTAATGTTTTCATTTATTTTTGAAGGAGAGAGAGAGACAGGGCATGAGCAGGGGAGGAGCAGAAAGAGAGGGAGACACAGAATTTGAAGCAGGCTCCAGGCTGTAAGCTGTCAGCACAGAGCCCGATGCGGGGCTCGAACCCCCAAACTGAGAGACCATGACCTGAGGCCAAAGCCGGATGCTCAACCGACTGAGCCACCCAGGTGCCCCCATGTATCTGAGCTTTTTACACTTAGAAATCAAGGATAAAAAGGTACAAGTTTTTGTTTGTTTGTTTGTTTGTTTTTGTTTTTGTTTTTCTGGTAGGCAATGTTTCTGTGAAATATGAGATACTTTGCTATTTCCCTAGCAGACACTTCTATATAAAATACGAAAAACCTTCTACATTATTCCCAATGTTGTCATTTAAATCTTTTGACAAATGTTGCTAGGGAAACAAAAAAAGATAAAATGGATATGGGATATCGAGGAAAAGACAAAAGTAATTATAACAGTACAAAATTATATTTAGGAAATAGCAAAGATCAATATGTCAGAAAATATATTTGGAAACTATCAGAGATTAAATCTTTATTTTTAAACTGTTTTAGTGAGTACAAATGCACACTGTAGAAAGGAAGGTAAGTAGAGTAAGTTTATTATGACAATGGCTGTCTAAATTGCCACTGACATTGGAAACAAAGAGGCAAGAATAACAACATACTTAGCATAAATAATTTCTTCAAAATTATAAGTGCATTTGAATATGGCATTTCCCAACTCAGAACCACTTCTAGGGATTTAGCAAGTTCACGACAAAGGTCAACATGATTTACTTCTTTTTCATCACAGATTACTTCCAAATTCTCTATTTTTGCTTGACTTCAGCCCCTACTGCTGCATTTGTCTTTCTTTGGAACTGTTGCTCTCAGTTATAAAAATTGATATTGTGGCAATATGCCAGGAACTACTTAGGTTTAAAAAATAGCTTCTCATTTAAATAACTCTGCTTACTCTTTCCCCTAGTCTTGCTTACTGGAAATGGGAACATAAAAAGAGAGTATGTTCCTGCTAAAGTGTAAAGTGGCAGGGAATGTTTCTCTGGTAAGGTTACATCTGCACAGTGACCTGTAGAAAGTGAGATGCTTGGGTGTCTGGGGAAGATAATTTCTAGACATAGTGGCCAGCAAGAACAAAGATGAGATTGGGAAGATCTTGGCTTGTGTGATTGGTAAAATGAAGATAGGTAGATGAGGTAATGAAAGGTAGTCTGGGCAGATTGTTTTGGTCAGTGGAAGCCATTTTAAGGGCTTTGATTTTTAGTGGCTAGGCACCTATTGTTGTGCACAGATGAGTAATGTCTGAGAACTATGTAGGAAAATATTTAGATGGAACAAGAATGCAAGCAAGCAGAATGGATAGGCTATAATTGTAATAATCAAAATTGATTGGGTGAAGGTGGCATTATTGGAAGTTGAAACTTGGGTGTACTTAGGAAAATATAGTAAGAAGGAAGGATTTGCTGATAAATGGAGGTGGATTATAAAACAAAGATAAGGGCCCTGGAAATTTTTTGGCCTGAGAGCAAAGTTCAGCCACTTAATTGTAGAAGAATTAAAAAGGAGCAGATTTGTTTGGTAGATGGATGAGAACAGAAATCTAAAGGTTGTTTCTAGACATGTTATGTCTCAATTGTCTATTAGACATCTAAGAAATGATGTAGAATAGGTAGTTGCAATTTTGAACCTGGAGACCCAAGGAGTACTAGAGGTACATTGTTTTGCAAATATAGGCATCTTGCATATCTGACACAATATGGAAATGGAAATATAACTGCTATTGTACTGCAAATGCAATGGGAAAATAACTGCTATTACAATTTAAAAATTGTAGCATTTATTGAATGCAATCTATTAGGTATTAAGTTCATGATATTGGCACATATTTTTTAGAAATTTCTCTCCATTTGTATTTCTTGATGAACATTTTTGCCTTTATTCTACGTTACATGACGTATGTATTTAAAACTGCCTTAAGTCATGTGGGGAACAAATTTTAGGGTAAGTATAGACAAATAAGACATTATTACAATTATAGTAGAACACATTCAACTAGAAAAAGAATTGGCTTATTAAAGCGATTAAAAAAATTTTTTTTTAACATTTATTTATTTTTGAGAGACAGAACATGATCAGGGGAGGGGCAGAGAGAGAGGGAGACACAGAATCTGTAAGTAGGCTCCAGGCTCCGAGCTGTCAGCACCAAGGCCTCTGACACGGGGCTCGAACTCACGAATTGTGAGATCATTACCTGAGCTGAAGTCGGATGCTTAACCGACCAAGCCACCCAAGCACCCCTTAAAATGACTTTTTGAAACAATTTAGTTTGCTCATATGTGTTACATGATTGGATATCATGAACTTAGAGTAGAGAGACCACATAGAAAAAAAGATAAGTCATTAGTGCTAGAATTTTACCATTTTTAAAATGTTTAGTTAAAAATAAGGGGTGCCTGAGTGGTTCAGTCTGTTGAGCAGCTGATTCTTGGTTTTGGCTCAGGTCACGATCCTGCGGTTCTTGAGACTGAGCCTCTCATTGGGCTCTGCACTGACAGCATGGACCCTGCTTGGGATTCTCTCTGTCCCTCTCTCTCTGCCCATCCCTCATGCACACTTTCTCTCTCTCTCTCTCTCAAAACAAATAAGTTAACATTTAAAACAAAATGATGTATTTGAATATTTGTATTTTCAAAAATTCTGTTTTCCTTGCAGAATAATCACAATTTATATGACCATTACACATTCTTCTCATGCTTGATATATGTCAATTTAATTCTTATAGATTTCTGTATGTCAATTAAAATACATAATGATAAGCTAAGATAACAAGTCATGTTTGTCAGACTCTACAAAGTTTTGAGGTAAGGCATTTATAGCTCTCAGTAAACACAGAATCCTTATTTTTCACAATTCAGGGGAATTTGGCTACTTATTAAAATTTCATCAAATCAATTCCTTATTCCTTACCTCTGTTTTTTTTTGTTTGTTTGTTTGTTTGTTTTCTTTGTTTAAGCTTATTGGACTACCACCGATACTTTAATATTAGATGCTTGAGCTCCACCTGAGCCACTGAAATTATTTAATTATAGATGATGTGAAAGAGATAGAAATTGGGCTAGAAATTGGGAAACAGGCATTTCTTTTGTTAGTTCAGTGACTAAATGTGTTACTTAACAATTTCCAAAATGACCAATATTGACATTATTTCTTCATATGTACATAAGTATATTTAAATATACATGCATATATATTTTATATTTGTACATAAAATTATATCATTTGATAGATTTGAACACTAGACAGTCATTACTTTATCAGTATTTTTATTGCCTTGTTTTTTTATGAGAATTAGTGTAAGGAAAAGTTATTATAATCTGGTAAAAATGCAGTATTTCATGTTTATCTGTAACTTTTTGTGTGAAAATGCCAAACCTCACAACATGTTTTTCTCATTCAGTGAAAATTACTTGTACACTCTGGACGAATATTTATGCTATCCTGTGAAACAAAATATATAGTAACTAATACTAAAGTTTTGAAAACATTTAGTTAAAGAATATATTGATACTATGATTGATTTATATTAAAAGTAATTCCAAAGAAATGTATACATTTTTCATAATTCCAGAACTATGAAATGCATATTGGATGTTGAATATTTTATTTTATTTTATTTTATTCATTTTTAATTTTTTTAATTTTTTTTTTCAGAGAGAAAAAGCACGAGTGGGGAAGAGGGTTAGAGGGAGAGAGGGAGAGAGAGAGAGAGAGAGAGAGAGAGAGAGAGAGAAAATTTTAATCAGGCTCCACACTCAGAGCAGGATCTGATGCAAGGCTGGATTCCATGACCCTGAGATCATGACCTGAGCTGAAAAAATGAGCTGGTCACTCAGGCGACTGAGCCTCCTAGACACCCGGATGTTGAATAGTTTAAACTGCATGTAAATACTACTGGTTACTGATATGCACAGTTGCCTTTCAGTATGTTCAGTTCACTGATATTGTCATGAAAGACATAAGACTTCAGTTATTATGAAGTTAAATTCAAAGACCTTCCTGAATTTGCTCAAGATTTTTACAACCATGGTCAAAAATATGTCAGCATTCTGGAAATGGTAAAAGATACTAAGTTAAGTTCCTCCTTTGAAAACATAATTGTTGTTTCTATGTTCTCCCTTTTCTTTTGTTAAGGATCCTGCTCTTTTTATAGAAAAAATGTAGAAATGGAGGAGCATATGAACTCTATGATAAAAGAAGAGTACAAAAAGTGTGGATTAATGAGTCTGATGGCATTACACCAGTTATTGAAGAGGTAACTAGTAAAAACCTAGTTTTGAACCAATCACTATGTTATTTAATTTGTTGGAGAGGAAGAGCAAATTGAGAGGATAGGATGGCCCCGTTTCCCTCACCTCAATCATATAACTCAGAACTTGAGAATCACTCTGCTAAACAGCTGCCAGGTGGAGAGTTATTGTCAAAATTGCAATGAATCTGTCCTAAATGTATCAGAAGAGAAAATAGAAAAGGTAAGCATGATGTTGCTGGGAAAATTATAGTCATTTTTCTGCTGATCCCTTGTTCTAGAAAGTTCAGGCTTCTTTTCCTGCACCATATTTTTTTCCAGGGACTTCCTCTTTCCATCCAGTCCAAGAGCCCACAGGTCTCCATAGATTCTTTGGAAATATTTATAGAAGCCAATAATTTGCCAGATCACTTGGTTCCTCTTTTCGAGACCTAGCACCCTTTGTTTATGCCCCCTTTTCCCCCAAGGAACAGAAATTTCTTAGCAATGGAATATATTCTTTTTTCTGAAAGTAATTGTTTCTCCAAACCAACCTTAGTTCATTGTCCCTTCTCAAATTCCAGTCTTAAAGGAAACTAGAAAACCTGTTTCTGAGTCCAGTTTTCTCCCTGGTGTTGAACACCATCAGCTGCGTGGGGTTTGGTCACATTCCTGCTTCTCAACAACAGTTTAGTAGAGTGCCCTGTCAGAGCATCCGGGGCACCCCGCTGGGCTGGTAGTCATGAGGCACTTAACTGCAACAATCCCTGGCCAAAAAGGACAGGCTGATGTATCAGAGGCTCTGACTTATATGTGGGGGCATAATTTCTAGTTCTTAAAAGGAACTAAGAATTAAATCTTAAAAGGTTTATTATGCTCAAAAGGGACTATTTTGATGCCATTCATGGTAACGACATCACCTGAGGTTTGTGTGGGTCATTCTTGCCCACACATGCACATGAGTGAATGTGATTCCCACAACAATCCTAATAGCTAGTAGTAGAAATCATTATTCTCATTTTATAAGTCGAAAAAGAGAAGTTCAGGGAATCTCAAGTTACTCATTTTAAAAATAGAGGTCATACATTTCTTGCAGGATTGTTAAGAGGATATAAATGATTCAACATGCATAATGCATTGAGCTAAAAGCACAGGTTTAATACAGAGGGAACTTAATAACTATTTGCCAATAATAGTATAATGAAAAGTAGTATTATGTTAACAATTCTAAGGACTAGAATTCCCATTTTCTGATTTGTGACCAAAAATAATTTCCAATATTCTTGCTCAGCTGTTTACCATAATTTAGTGCAATATTTGGCACGTAATAGAGATTCAGTAAAAGTTCTCTAAATACGTAGATGCTTCTAACACTTTGTATATATAAAAAAATAATAGGTATATCAAACAACCAAGTATTATAAAATTTAAATTTTCTTCTTTAAAACTGTGTATTATTTCATAACTGGAGAGCTAGTAATGGAGGAAAGGAAAACTATTGGTAATACAGAACTGCATAATTTTGGAGTTAGTTCATGCATGCAATTTATTTCATTATTGAAGAGTTACTTTTTTCATTTAAAAAAATTTTTTTTATGTTTATTTATTTCTGAGACAGAGAGAGACAGAGCATGAGTGGGGGAGGGGCAAAGAGAGAGGGAGACACAGAATCAGAAGCAGGCTCCAGGCTCTGAGCTGTCAGCACAGAGTCCGACTCGGGACTCAAACTCACAAAACGTGAGATCATGACCGGAGCCGAAGTCGGTCGTTCAACCGACTGAGCCACCCAGGCGCCCCAAAGAGTTACATTTTTTAAATCCATAAATGAGGCTTGTGGGGGGGGGGGACTTCAAAGCTGTCCATCTTCATAGTATGAATTTGCCATTATATTAAATTCTGAGAATTAAAGGAGGTTATTTTCTTAATATGTATAGTGTGCTTTTTTATGTTGATGTTAATTGATCCCATTAATCTTATGGGATTTTAAACTCTAATTAGAAATCAAAATTTTTGTTTTGCATTTAGCCAGTCCCATTGGGAGATATTTTATAAATAGAGTAACCATTTTCAAGTTCTAAGTCTGAAAAATATATTATTTATGTAATTGTTTTCTTTTGGCTATAGATACATGGCATAAGTTACATACTAATCTTTTGTCTTTTAGGTATGATCAGGATTTGGTTTTGTAACCTGACTTTACCAATCTGGTATTTGTAAATTGTTGGGTGAATAAGTATGAGTTTATTCACCAGAAAGTAAAATTCACTGGTCTTAAAATTGTAAGTAATTGTTTTACATTTATTTAAGTTTAAAAAAATGATGACACCAGTTATTGGTACGATTCATACATAGCAAAATATATTTTCCCATCAGGTTTAATACATTTTTTTTCTTTCTTTCTTTCTTCCTTCCTTCCTTCCTTCCTTCCTTCCTTCCTTCCTTCCTTTCTTTCTTTTTTCTCTTTCTTTCTTCTTTCTTTCTTTCTTTCTTTCTTTCTTTCTTTCTTTCTTTCTTTCTTCTTTTGTAATTCTAATTGTTTTGCATTAAAAGTTCAGAAATAATCCCATTCATACAAAGGGAGGGAGATGAGGAAAATTCAGGTTTTGTCTCTATTTCATCACATCCTTCCCATCCATAGATTTAAGATACGAAAAAATATACCCTTCTCCCTCTGATGCTTACTAATTCTAAATTTAGGATAATCTCTCAATTATCAATGACATAAAATTTTGAGGTAATGGTAAACGTTGCAAGAAAAGAATAAAATTTATTATGACACTTGAGGATTGAAACCACTAATTGAGTTTCATGTGAGCTATGCAGCCCCTGAAACTTCTAATAAAATTTAGAACTTGTGGTATACCTAGCACTACATTAGGTAACAGCAGTGGTTACCACCCAAGGGTGACTTTGTCTCATTCAGGGACACTTAACCTTTGAAGGCCTTTTTGGTTGTCACAGCTGGGGAGTGCTGTTGGCATTGAGTTAGTAGAGGCCAACGATGCTGTTGAACATCTTATAATGCATAGGATAGCGCCCCCACCCCATGGCAAAAAACTATTTTCTGGTCCAAAATGTCAATATTGCCAACATTGAACACTAGGCTGCAGGGATATAAAGATGAAGTAAACACAGTTATGTATTAAATAATTGTATCTACTATATGCTAAACTCTATGATTGTCACTTTGCACAATGTTATCTTATCTTTGCACATTTATCTAAGGAAAGGCTTTACTTACAACTATATGGCTCTTATGTAGGTATGAGCAGCCTCTACTAGTTAGCAGTG
Organism: Felis catus; assembly: GCF_018350175.1. NCBI lineage: Eukaryota > Metazoa > Chordata > Mammalia > Carnivora > Felidae > Felis > Felis catus. The sequence goes on from NC_058376.1 coordinate 100,451,101, forward strand.
GGCAAAGCTTTACATGTTTTTAACCATGACCTTGCTACTAGGAAATATACTTCTTTTTCTTTTTTAATTTTTTTAATGTTTATTTTTGAGAAAGAGAGACTGAGTGCAAGTGGGGGAGGGGCAGAGAGAGGGAGACACAGAATCCGAAGCAGGCTCCAGGCTCTGAGCTGTCAGCACAGAGCCCGACGTGGGGCTCAAACTCACAAACAGCGATCTCATGACCTGAGCTACAGTCAGACACTTTATCGACCGAACCACCTAGGCACCCCTAGGAAGTATATTTCAATTGAATGTGAGTCTCATACAAGAGTTTGCCCACATAAAGACCTTTCTTAGCAAACAAGCTCAGCAACAGTCTTCATTCTGTTCTTTAGCTTTCTGTCCTTGATGTGCTCCCACCAGCACCTCGCATAGAATGCTTTTTCTGACACATGCAACAGTATTCTAGCAGAAATATTGACCAGCTTTCTTGTCAGCTTTGATTACAGGTATCAGAATCCTAAACTTCAGGTGCATTTCGAAAGGGTATAAGATATTGGTTGCTCTAGATTCTTTTTTCTAGTTTACACAAGGTGGAGGGCCTGAAAAAAATTTATCTAGCCAATGTACATATCTTGAATATCTCATTCAGCAATGAAAAAAAAATTAAATGCTTATAATGCTAATTAATGAACTCTGTGATATTTAACAGAAATAAGGATAGTTGAAGCCGTTTGAGAAGCTTCATGTAGAATGTGGATTAAATCTTTCAAATATTAATTTACCACTCTGGGGGTGAGTATACATTTCTTTTTTTTAATTTTTATTTATTTTTATTTTTAAGTGTATTTATCTTGAAAGAAAGAGAAAGCACACACAAACAGGGAGGGGCAGAGAGAGGGGGAGGGAGAATCCCAAGCAGGCTCCTTGCTGTCAGCTCAGAGCCCGATGCTGGGCTTGAACTCACGAACTGTGAGACTGTGACCTGAGCCGAAATCAAGAGCTGGATGCTTAACTGACTGAGCCACCCAGGCACCCTGAGTATACATTTCTGATCAGTTAAATATTGTGCACATACTGAGATATTTTAAAATAAATAATAGCGATCTTATACCTCACAATTACTCATTTTACTGATACAAAAGTTGACGTACAAAGAGCTTAAACATATGCCTGTTATTACTAAAGTAGTATACTACTGATCAAAATATGATAAAGGCTTGTTTAACTTCAATGTTCTCACTCTTACACAATATATCACTCCTTTTATAAGAGCTAAACACCTATGTGGGCAGATAGATAATAACAATGCAGTTTAATAAGTACAACTGTAGTGTTTTTCCCCAGGATATAATTGAAGCAGATACAATTGCTACCTAATTGAGTTGGAGGAGGAGAGGGGAGAGCTGAATGTAGACGGAAGGGGAAGGGAAAGAAAAAGCAGATTCAGAGAAGGTAACACTGGATATAACGGAGTTTTCTCTCTGTGAAGATAGAAGATGAAGTAGCACAAAGTTAATTTGCTGCATTAAGGAAGTTGGCCAGTGTACTATAGCCAAAGGAAAACGTTGAAGGGTTTTAAATGAGAGATTTGCATTTTCAATAGATCTCTCCAGCAAATGCATGGATGATTGATTTGAAAGAGACAAGGCTGGAGTCAGTGCAGTCAATCAGAGGGTTGTTGAAACCCTCAGGGGAGAAACACAGTCTCTAAAATTGGAGAGATATGGGTTAGGTAAGGTTATGGGAGGAATGGATTTAAGAAATATGTGTAATATTAAAACTTTTGGGCTTTGTGAATGATTCAATGGATTGGGGTGGGACAAAGCTTGAGAGAGATGCCTCTAGAATTGCTTTCAGATTTCTACTGTAGGGAAATGGTTGGCTGCCCATAGAAGAGCAATGAGCTCTGTTGCGAACATATCTAATTGAGTTGCTCAAGGGTAGCCACTGAAAGGAAAACATTCATACCAGTTTCTTTGGGGAAGCCTATAAAAATTTGTATAGAAAGTTTATTCCTGTTTTCCAAACAGTGTCATGTTATTGCTACATAAGAAGGCAACATGTTCTATAGGCTCATGTTCTCTGTCCTTACATAGCATTTACCAGTGACATGGTATGAGCCACTTATTTTTCTTCTGGAATAAAACTGTCAGTGGCTATCAGCAGGTTTTCACACACATAATTAATCTCATTATTGAAATAATGGTTTCCCAAGTGGAACTCATCTTCAGTTCTGCAGCCTAAAGGGTATCCTAATGAGCTATTAATTATTCAGAGTGAAATTGAAAACTCAGGCCAATGAGAGTTGGTGATTCTATGCAAATGTGCAGTGAGGTGGGGTAGAATTATTCTTAATATGTATATTTAGATTGAGATGTAGATGTACTCAAGGAGTTACATTGGAATTCTGTGCCTGAAAATTACAATTCTCAAATGTTTTCCATGTAATTTATATGACACTATTGCTAATATTTCTGGCAGCACTCAGTCCTGTGGTAGGTGAGAATAATAGAGAAAGCTTAGTATATACCACAAGCTCTATTAAGTGTTTTACATTTAGTGATCTACATTCATAACAAGCATTAATGTCATACCACTTAAGGGAAATGATAAATTTGAGACATAAAGAAACACAAAGTGTACAAAGTCACATTATTAGCTCATGGCAGAACTTGATTCACACATAGGTATTCTGGTCCTGGAATCTCTTAATTGACAAGATAATGTTATTGTAAATATTAAAGTTTGATCTCCTCTGAATAAGAAAAGCATAAATAAATAAGATACAAGTATTGATTTTTTACTGTGATTTGTACTTTTTATTTTACTCTACTGTGGATAGTCACAATCTGTGTATCATGACATTGTTGTTCAAAACATGGAAAATATTATTGGGGCATGGAACAGTTTAAAAATTACTAAAAGCAAAACAACAACAAAATAGCTTATATAATACAGTGCTATCTATGATATGCAGTCAGTGTGCAAACAATATTTGAGAATAAGTGGAAAGAATGACAATTGGTCAATCTGTATTATCTACATAAAATTTGAATAAACAGGAAGCTTGGATAGAATTATTTAGTATTATATATTGAGCATGAAAACAGTATTTGCTATGAGCAAATAATTGGGTTTTAGTATTATTATTCTTTTTTTAATTTTTTTTTCAACGTTTATTTATTTTTGGGACAGAGAGAGACAGAGCATGAACGGGGGAGGGGCAGAGAGAGAGGGAGACACAGAATCGGAAACAGGCTCCAGGCTCTGAGCCATCAGCCCAGAGCCTGACGCGGGGCTCGAACTCACAGGCCGCGAGATCGTGACCTGGCTGAAGTCGGACGCTTAACCGACTGCGCCACCCAGGCGCCCCTAGTATTATTATTCTTGAGCATTTTTTCTGATATCCATCCTCTTGGGTTATTTCAATTTATGTGTATATTGCAAAAATATATTCAATTATATATGAAAATACATTGCAAAGTATAAAGTTAAAGAAGAAAATAAAATCACCTATAATTAAACTATTCAAAAGACTGTCACTGTTAACAGTTTAGTGAATATCCTCATATTTCATTTTTTTTTTCTTTAAAAACTATGTTAGTATCTTACACTTGTAATGAGCACCGGGTGTTTTATGGAATTGTTGAATCACTATAGAGTACACCTGAAACTAATATTACACTGTATGTTAACCAACTGGAATTTAAATAAAAACTTAAAAAGGGGCACCTGGGTAGCTCAGTTTGTTAAGCGTCTGACTTTGGCTCAGGTCATGATCTCACGGTTTGTGAGTTCAAGCCTTGTGTCAGGCTCTGTGCTGACAGCTCAAAGCCTGGAGCCTGCTTGGGATCCTGTGCCTCCCTCTCTCTCTGCCCCTCCCCCACCAACTCTCTTTCTCTCTCAAAAATGAATAAGCATTTAAAAAAAAAAACTTAAAAAAACCTATGTTAATATCTTATGATAGGAATTAGGAACCACTTGGTATCAAAGTTGTTGATACCAAAACTGTTTTGATGGAAAAGTCACTTAGTAGGTTAGAAGTTTGGTCTAGTATTCTAAATTGATAGAACTGCACCCTAGTTTGTCTAAGGTTGAGACAAGTTTGTAAAACCTTTCTTTAAGTGTATCAATTTATTATAAACTCTTCTTTAAAAAAATGTTTATTTATTGGGGTGCCTGGGTGGCTCAGTTGGTTAAGCATCACGCTTTAGCTCAGGTCATGATCTCATGGTTCGTGAGTTTGAGTCCCGAGTGGAGCTTTGGGCTGACAGCTCAGAGTCTGGAGGCTGTCTGGGATTCTGATTCTCCTCCTCTCTCTGCCCCTTCCCTGCTCATGCTGTCTCTCTCTGTCTCTCAAAAATAAATAAAAATTTAAAAAAAAAGTTTATTTATTTATTTTGAAAGAGAGAGAGAGAGAGAAAAAAAGAGTGAGCAGGGAAGAGGCAGAGAGAGAGAAGGCAGACAGAGAGTTTCAAGCAGGCTCCACACTGCTCAAACTCATGAACCGTGCGTGACATCACGACCTGAGCTGAAACCAAGAGTCAGACGCTTAGCTTAACTGACTGAGCCACCTAGGCGCCTCTATTCCAAACGGTTTCTGATAAAACTGTGCCCTCTTACCACTCTCAACCTGATTCACTGACCAAACTGACGACACTGTAATTGGTATCAGTTGTTATACCAAGTCAAAGTTATGGGGTGTATATTATAATAAAAGAAATAAGATCGCTCTTTTTAGTTGTTGTAAATGCCTCCTAGTGATAATAATTGTCAAAATTATTCATCAAATGGGGGCGCCTGGGTGGCGCAGTCGGTTAAGCGTCCGACTTCAGCCAGGTCACGATCTCGCGGTCCCTGAGTTCGAGCCCCGCGTCAGGCTCTGGGCTGGTGGCTCGGAGCCTGGAGCCTGTTTCCGATTCTGTGTCTCCCTCTCTCTCTGTCCCTCCCCCGTTCATGCTCTGTCTCTCTCTGTCCCAAAAATAAATAAACGTTGAAAAAAAAAATTAAAAAAAAAATTAAAAAAAAATTATTCATCAAATGAACTGTGGGACTCTGTAAGAAATCTATGCATGCTTTGGCTCCCTTAGATTTTTTTCAATAATAGTTAATTCCCTGGGTTCTTTCTTACTACCAAGGTAGGCAGATTCATTGAAAATAATCATGACTATCCTGCAAAAGTGATTTCTGTAGATTGGAAGTAAATTTTTAAACAAAAGTTGCTAGTAATGCATTTATTCGGTATGAGACAATCAATACCTTGATGCTAAGATGATCAATTTTCTATCTAAGGATAACTAGTAAAATTTTAGGACACAATAATATTATTATATACTTCAAATGTGACAGTGTTACATATGCAAAAGAGTAGGTTTAAACAATAGTAAGAAATATGCTTCTTTTAAGTAAATGCCTTATTTTATTTTCACTTTTAAATACATACTATATACTGGGGTGCCTGGATGGTTCAGTCATTTGAGCATCACACTCTTGATTTCGGCTCAGGTCATAATCCCAGGGCCATGGGATTGAACCCCATGTCGGGCTTTATGTGAAGTCTGCTTGAGATTCTCTCTATCTTTACGCCTCTCCCCTGCTTAGACACTCTCATTCTCTCTAAAATAAGAAAATAAAAATAAAAATAATTAAAAAATAAATTTAAAACGTTAAATATATAACATACTGTAAAATACACGAATACTGTGTTCAGCTTGATTAATTTTTATATACGTTTATACCTTTATAACACTGGAATATAATTTTAATTAATTAATTAATTAATTATTTAAAAAAATTAAAAAAAATTTTTTTAACGTTTATTTATTTTTGGGACAGAGAAAGACAGAGCATGAACGGGGGAGGGGCAGAGAGAGGGGGAGACACAGAACGGGAAACAGGCTCCAGGCTCCGAGCCATCAGCCCAGAGCCTGACGCGGGGCTCGAACTCAGGGACCGCGAGATCGTGACCTGGCTGAAGTCGGACGCTTAACCGACTGCGCCACCCAGGTGCCCCTAAAAAAAATTTTTTTTTTTAAAATGCTTTCTTTATTTTTGAGAGAGAGAGACAAAGTGCGAGTGGGGGAGGGGCAGAGAGAGAGGGAGACACAGAGTCCAAAGCAGGCTCCAGGCTCTGAGCTGTCAGCACAGAGCCTATTGCAGGGCTTGAACTCATGAACCATGATATCATGACCTCAGCTGAAGTCAGGTGTTAAACCGAATGAGCCACCCAGGCTTCCCTGGAAATATAATTTTTAAATAATAGAAACTATTTAAGTCATAATTTCCTTTCCAAAAAATGAATTTCATGAGAATTCTGTTAGAAGTGCAATAGCTTGGCTGATATAGTAAAAGGTGATCAGCAGTATTGCACAGTGAAATCATAGTCCATATCTGTATTCATTAAAACCTGAATTAATTCCTAGTGAAATATGATCCCTTGGTAACAATTACTGAAAAAACTTAAGCAGTTAAATATGGAAAGCCTTTCATGAGTAATGTATACTTCCTTGACAGAAGATTTCTTTAAATGAGGATAAGATTTGAAATATGGAATATTATTTTTAAAAACTTAATTTGATGAGTTTCTAGGAACACTACATGAATCAGAGATTATCTCTAGCTTCGGATTCATAGCTCTAAGATCCCTTCTGGGTTTAAATGCTTTGGGCTGCTTTCTGACTTCATCTGATTAGCTTCCAAGAGGAGATGCTAAGTAAAAAGTAATAGCAAAGGTTTATGGAGCGCCTTCTAACTGCACTAAGGACGACTGGACCCTTATGCAGATTACCTTGTTTCATGACCTTGCAAGGTAGTAAGACAACAGGTTTGCTTCTTTATATGTTAGGAAACTGAAGTGGTGAGCTAGGGCCATTTCCTTCAATTAACAGAAAGTTATTTGAATCAGAAAATTGGAAACTTGTATTACACAGAACCAAGGGCAATAATCAGAATGGGCCTGGAAAGCTGTCAGGATCTTACCTTCAACTCTTTTGTGTGTGTGTGTGAACAAGGTTCATCTACTGTTCCAACCTATGACTTAAAAAAAAAGAAAAAGGAAAAGGTTTTAACCAGAATATCTTTACAGAAAATCTATGGATCTCAAACCTAAATATGCAAGACACTTTAGGAATCCAGCTGTTGAAGCGATTGTAGTCAGTTACCCGTTTCAGGGAACACGTACCTGACCATTTGGTGTGTGCCTGTGTAGCAGTGCTACTTTCCAGGTGGTAGTATTAGTGACAAGTGTAATGTAAAGTTACCTTTCACACTGAGCCTTAATTTGCTAGTCATGTACAACCCGATGTCCTCAGGTCTGACTGGAATCAGAACCCTTATCCTTCTTACTACACTTTACACATTACAGATTCAGTAGCGTATGTAAGGTGATTTCTTTTTTTTTTTTTACTCAATTGTTGAATTATTTTATAGTTTACTATTAGCTATAAGATTGCTTTGTGTTTTGTGTACATGTTTCCTCTTGAATAGGACACTAAACAAAATACAAAACCCCTTTCTTCTTTGAACTTACTGGAAGAATATTTAAAACCATATCCAAACAAATCTGACTTTAACCAGGATATTTTATTAAAAATTGGATAATTCCTCAAAGTACAACAACCTAGAGGGGCTCCTCAGTGGTTCAGGCCATTGAGTGTCCCACTCCAGCTCAGGTCATGATGTTGTGGTTTGTGAGTTCGAGCCCCGTGTCAGGCTCTGTGCTGACAGCTCAGAACCTAGAGCCTAGTTTGGATTCTGTGTCTCCCTCTCTCTCTGCTTCTCTCTCTCTCTCTCTCTCTCTCTCTCTCTCTCTCTCTCTCTCAAAAACAAATGAAAAACATTAAAAAATAAAACAACCTAACACCTTCATATGTCCTTCTAGAATTCTTATATTTTAATGAGTTACAAATTCAGTTTGCATTGTAACCTATTTGTCTTTTCACTACAATGGTCTGGAGGTGGTGGCAGTAATGCTTTTAAATATTATTCAGGGAACTGAAATTAGCAAAATAAACAATATCTAGTAACCCCTCCCACACTCCATTTTTTTCCTTTGCATTTCTCTTTTAATTTTTTTTATTATGGTAAAAAAAAACATATAACAGGAAATGTACCCTTTTCTAAATGTTTATTTATTTTTGAGAGAGAGAGACACACAGTGTGAGCAGAGGAAGGGCAGAGAGAGGGAGTCACAGAATCCAAAGCAGACTGCATGAACTGTCAGCAAAGAGCCCGATGCAGGGCTCGAACCCACGAGCTGTGAGATCATGACCTGAGCTACAGTCAGATGCCTAACCAACTGAGCCACCCAGGCACCCCAGAATATGTACCCTTTTTATAAAAATTTAAGTGGAAGTATGGTGTTGCTAAATATAGGCATATTATTGTACAGTAGATATATAGACCTAATTATTTTGCATGATTGGAACTCTATATTCATTGAACAGCAACTCGTGTCTAACTCCTTCCAGCTTCTGGCAACCACCATTGCACTTTCTGTCTCCCTGTTACTACTTTAGATACCTCATATAAGTGGGATCATGCAGTATCTGTCCTTCTGTGACTGATTTCACTTAACATATAGTGCTTGAGGTTTACCCATGTTGTCACATATGGTAGGATTTCCTTCTTTTTAAAGACTGAATAATCTCATTATATGTACACCCACATTGCTCTGTATATCAACCATCCATGGAAGTTTAGGTTGTTTCTGATTCTTGGCTATTGTGAAAAATGCTTCAGTGAACATGACAGTGCAAGTATCTCTTTTGAGATACTTTTTTCAATTCTTTTATATAAATATACAGAAGTAGAATTGCTGGATCGCAGAATAGTCCTATTTTAGTTTTCGTGGAACCTACGCTATTTTCCATAGCAGCTGCATCATTTTGCCTACCCGTTAACATTTTCTATAGCTTCCATCCTCCACATACTTGCCAACACTTTTATTTTGCAACTAGCTCAAATCCCTTGACAGTCATAATTGCTCTTAGCCATGTATTCTAAGAACCTCAGTCCTCTTAATAATGGTGCAACCAAAGGACATAGATGGAGATCCCTAGAATCTTACTTCAGTGCTGTGGCTGGTGTTTGTTCTCCTTAGGCAGTGTCCACAAAATATTGGTTATTAAATATATACAAGCATATCTTATTAAACATTCAATATATACACAATTATATATATTATATTATATTATATTATATTATATTATATTATATTATATTATATTATATTAATCTGTGTGTAGGAGAATGCTTCAAACCTTCATCGAAGCATTTTCAATCTCATGTTAGGCAGATGTCTAACGAGCTCTGTTCTGGTAATGTTTCATCCCTACCCTTCTGTGTGCTTCTGTGGCTGGGAGAAAACCGGTTGCACTTAACCCCTCATTCATTTAAAGATGTTTTTCTTGGGGCACCTGGGGGCTCAGTTAAGCGTCCGACTTCAGCTCAGGTCACGATCTCACAGTCTGTGAGTTTGAGCCCCACGTCGGGCTCTGGGCTGACAGCTCAGAGCCTGGAGCCTGCTTCAGATTCTGTGTCTCCCTCTCTCTCTGCCCCTTCCCCACTCATGCTCTGTCTCTCTCTGTCTCAAAAATAAATAAAAACATTAAAAAATTAAAAAAAAATAAAGATATTTTTCTTTATTAGTTGAATCTAATTAAAAATAAATTGAAAAATAAAAAATGCAAGAATTTACAACAGCATGGCAGCCAGGAGTTCCTTATCAATATTAACTTATTGGATCTAGTAGTACTTACATTTCGGTTTTCCTGGAAGATACTGTTTTACACCAATGTCTGAAACTCAGCAATGCATCATTAAGGAATCATAAAACTATGTTCTGCATCCTTAGAGAAGGAAGATAAATATTTAATACAGGTTACAGATTTTTATTAAAAGTATGTAAAGTAATAAAAAGTTTTAGGTTTAAATAAATTAGAAATGAATAGCAAGATTGATACTACGAGAATGTTAGTTCAATGACTATTGCTTTCACTTGGTAACTAAGTGTAGTATGGAGCATTTGTTTTATTTTTGAAAGACAGTTTTTTTCATAGCAAGAAGTCTGAATCCAACCCTTTGGGGAGGTTAAATACCCTATAGTCACCATCAAGAGATAGCATAATAATGAATTGCATATACGTATGGCAAATCAAAAATGCAAACTCTTTCATTTTAGTATTATTTAAACCATGCATATATATCTATGGTTATGCATTGCTATGACATAAACAGTGGACTACATGTCATTTCAATGTTCCCATAACTGGTATGTTGGGGAATAATAGAACAAAAATCCAGACAAAACAAATATACAAACAAACCAACATATTTCACATCCACACATCCACATACATACTGACAAGTTATAATAAAATAGTATTCTATGTTTCAATATATAAAGTAAATGCTGGTACAAAGAATTGAATAAGTAACTTTACAGAGTGTTTTCTCAGATGCTTCAATTTAACATGCTGCTATGGCAATTTTATCTGGCTCAATTTACTGTGGATAGTATTACAGCCCAATGATTATGATCATAACTAAAATTTATAGCCAATCTAAAGAAATGTATGTTATTAAAATGTTTTTAAAATATTTTAAAATAGAGAAATAGCCCTCGTCTACCTTGAGATGCCTACTTTTCACATACCACTGAATATCCTGCTGGGCATTTTAATTGTAAATACATGCAGTGGCTTCCTCATCTAGTTGTTGGGTTTTGTTTCTTTCTTTTTTACAGTGATTGGATTGTGCTACACACTCATTTTATTTTATTTTTTCTCACTTGAAATAGTGGAGAATACTTCCAGGGAAATCATATGCTAGTTCAGTAAAGAAGACCTTCAGTTGCCCATTTGCTGTTGATACTTTAATACCTCGCTTGAAAACTCACAGAGTAGTGTGGAGAAATGGAGTTGAATTTATGATGGTTCAATCCTTACCAAATCTGTGCTAGAAAAAAATACTACTTAGGAAGGACAACTTGAAGAAAATGCAGCTGTCCCTTTTGAGATTTCTAAAAGATGTTCTTTGGATTTAGCTCATGATCAGAGTGCTACTTAGCCTATGTGTGGTTTGGAATTTACTGAACTTTGCCCCCACATAGTGTTTCAAACAATGACCCTTTTCTGTCTTTGTTGTATTTTCTATAGACTCGTCATTATAAAGAATTCTTCATAACATAGCATAATAACCATTTCATGAATATTCTTGAGTGGGAAATGTGTTTCTACTGATTAATTAGGTTGTGTTTTCCTTATGGGTGTAAAGGATTTAATCACAACTATGTCCTACTTCATGATGGTTTGTCCATATCCCAAAGATTTGCTGACTTCCTTTAGCAACTTTTTATAACTTGCTTATAAATGGCATGGAACTTAAATTTTAATACTACCTCCCTTATTTTTTCCTTCACCTTATTTTTCTGTTACATTTTTACCTCCTTGAATATATTTTGTAAGCTATTTCAAATCTCTTTTATATTGAAGCAAGGTAAAAATAATTCCACAGAGAAAGATCTAATTAATAAAAATAGTTCTTTTGTTTATGTAATATAATAATAACTGTAAAGAAAAAATCCCACATTTTGGCTTTTGGGAATTAAGACCATTGGTAATTTATTTGGTTTCTGAATGTGGCTTATGGGAACAGAGGTTTGTGGATGAGGTATGTAGTTATGAGGTTTATGTTGCAATGAATGTTAGCCACAAGGCAAACTTGCACTCAAATTCTCTTGTCAACCTCTTCAATTTGGTTCCTGTATCTATTTAATACAACTCTAGTAAACTTGATAACATTCTTTGGTTTTAGGGATTACAAAATAAAGCAAAACAAACAAAGCAAAAAAATGCTAAGACTTATTCTACATTTCCTGCTCTGGACCTAGAATTTTGCATTTCTGTAAGTAGTCATAATTCCCTTTAGTGAAAAATGATATTTAGAGTCTGCCATCTGGATGATAGAGTATTTGTTGCTCATAGAATTTGTCACCATTCCTAGACCTTTACAATGATCAAAGCTAGGAAATATGTATGACATAAAAGAGGAAGTATGTTAGGAATTACATTGGTATTTCAGTTTAAATTTAGCACTGTAACAGGGCACCTGGGTGGCTCAGCTGGTTAAGTGTCCTACTTTGGTTCAGGTCATGATCTTGCAGTTTGTGAGTTTGAGTCCCATGTGGGACTCTGTGCTGACAGCTCAGAGCCTGGAGCCTGCTTTAGATTCTGTCTGTCTGTCTGTCTCTCTCTCTCTCTGTGCCCCTCCCCCATTCATGCTCTGTCTCTCTCTGCCTCTCAAAAGTAAGAAAACAGTAAAAAAAAAAAAAAAAAAAAAAGGTTAGGACTGTAGGGTTTTGCTTATCTCTTTAATATATCTTCGAATTTTTCTTTCATCCACTAAAAATATTAGTTTCTAAATATTAATGTAATTATTTATTTGGTATGCTTATTTCAAAATGAAGACATTAGTATTACCTCTAACAGTATTACTGAAAGTTGTTTAAGGTTTGCTCTTCCTGCCCCAGTTATTTTTATTCCAAGTCTATTTATTTTGATTTATTTTATAATCAAATTACTGTTCTTTAAGGTCACTTGAAGTATTTCTTCTCTGTGTGATGGAATCACCAACTCAGGTTTATTGGTTTTATTTTTCTCATGGTTTTTAGGGATTTTTTTCTACTTTGATTTAATTTGTTTTATAATTATGCAAAACCTTTATAAGCTCCCAATGCTTGATCTACACAATAGATTATATTTAGAGGAGTACAGCTTCTATCTATTACCTAATTCTCAATTCTGTCCTCCATATGACCATTTTATTCACTTAGTGGTTTCCTCTTCCATTTGAAATAATTAAGCAATTGTACATAATTAAATTTTTTTCTGAATATACTTGTAGCCATAAATAGGTTTTAATCATATTCATACTTTATTTTATTATAACATTAGAATACCATGGGGCTCACAATTGCCCTAAATGAAAATATTTTTTAATTCAGTATTTCTGGGATGATAGAAAGTCTAAAGGCAAACATATTTATTATATATATAATATATCTCACAGATGAAGGAGGTAAATTGTTAAACGCCCAGTCTAAGAAAACTAGTAGCTAAGCACAATCATTTTTTTTGATCTAAAATTAAGGGTGAGTAGAGTATAACTAAGATTGATTTTCATACCTAGTTTATGAAAGTCAAGATGAAATGTCACATAGATAAATGTTACTGAGATAATTTACCATTGTATCACACATACACATGCAGATAAATAAGGATAAAATAAAAAGAGAATAGGAAGTAGAACCAAGAAAGACATAAAAGGAGAAAGAATGAGAGAACCAAGGAGAGAAAGGGAGGGAAGGAAGGAAGGAAGGAAAGAAGGAAGGAAGGAAGGAAGAATTGGTTAATTGGAAACCAAGAAAAGATGTGCTTTTAAAAAATCTGTTCCTTAAGTTTCTGCAGTATTTATTGAATGCAGACTAAATATTTGGCTCTGATATTCTTAGCAGCTAAAGGAAAAGGAAATGCATGATTAGACATAAGATTCAGTCATTATCATAAAAATTAATATCAGTTGCTCCTAAGAAGCCAAAGTTTTCCTGGCCCCAAGAACATAGTATCTCATAAAAGAGACATTGAAAGATATGGCAGACAATATATTTGGCACTGTTGCTACAATAAACATTGCAGTGAGTATCAAATGGTTGATGGTTGAGTGTCCTGTAGTAAAAGATGAGAGCAATGGGCCACTATGACAGCAATCAAAGTGTGGAGGAGTGTACACCTTAAAAGTTCTCATCACAAGAAAAAACATTGTAACTGTGTGGTGATGGATGTTACCTAGACTTAGTGTGGTGACCTGTTTCTCTATTACGTACAATTTATTTTTTATTGAATCATTATATGGTATACCTGAAACTAATATAATGTTATATGCCAAGTACATTTCATTTATTAAATAAGAGAAGAGGAAAACTGGGGCAACAAAGAGACACCAAAGATGAATACTTATGGAAAGACCACGCGAGGACATAGCTGGAAAGTGGCCATCTGCAAGCGTCAGAGAGAGGTCTCGGGAGAAACCGAACCTGCTGACATCTTTATCTTGGACCTTGAGCTTCCAAAATGATAGGAAAATAAATTTCTGTTCATTAAGCCAAAAGAAAAGAACACTAAAGAAAAGGGAAAGAAAGGAAATGTATGGGTTTTGAAGGTACATCTTTTGAAGGAGAAGAATAATCTAGGTGTATTCATATTTTAATGTTATAAAAATCTCAATAGTATATAGTCACAAATATGTACACTTTATAAAATGAATAGATTGTACATAATTCAATTTAATGTTACTATAACTACTAAAGAATCCTTAATGGCCTAGCAGAACTGAGAAACACAGAAATATTCTAGTACTTAAGTTTCAGAGATAATAAAGGTGTTTAGTAAAGATAAAAATTGTACTGACAAAATTAGGCAAAGGCATACATTTCTTAATTCTCTTTTTTATTGTACCATGCAATTTCTGTCATGTACGCACTGGGAGATTTTGACTCTTATTTATTAAGAGAGTAATATATAGGGGCGCCTGGGTGGCTCAGTAGGTTAAGCGTCCGACTTCAGCTCAGGTCACGATCTCACGGTCCATGAGTTCGAGCCCCGCGTCAGGCTCTGGGCTGATGGCTCAAAGCCTGGAGCCTGCTTCTGATTCTGTGTCTCCCTCTCTCTCTGCCCCTCCCCTGTTCATGCTCTGTCTCTCTCTGTCTCAAAAATAAATAAACGTTGAAAAAAAATTAAAAAAAAGAGAGTAATATATAATAGCTTGTATTATTTATGTGTATCATTAAAATAAATGAAAACTAGAAAATCCATAATCATAATTTCAAAGAGAGTCAAATAATTTTGCATGCATTGTCTCATTTGATGCTGAAAGTAATCCTGAGTGTAACATTGGTGGCCTCATTTCTTAGATTAGAATCAGAGAATCAGAGAGATTGTATGGTTTCTCACACTTATAACCAATAAATAATAAGAAGGGATTCATATTGAGGCATTTTGATTCTAAATTAAGCATTCTTTCTATGAATCTGTAATTTTCAGTATCATAACAACTTAATCAATTGGTTATTTGTTCAATTAAAATTTATTGAACATAGTTTGTACTAATTATGAGTTGATGGGTAAAAAACACATAATTATAACATTTAATTTCTGCTCAATAAAAATTCACAGTATATTAAGGAAATAAAAGGACACTAATCATTTTCATACCAAAGTTAATTATCCAATATTCTAGTAATTATTCATATTCTGTTATAAATTTTTTGCATCATGAGTGATATCCAATGGTAACTCACAAAAATTTTCCTGAGCTAGCATTATTCTAGAATAATATACATTTAATTTACTTTAAGATATAAAAATGTATGTTTATCACTAAGCACAATTACTGGCACTGAGGACAATGAGTAGTTATAATAATAGTAAAAATTCTTAATATTTTTTATAAGAATGGTAGGAACCATTTGTAATTATTATGTATGTCTGTTATAATGAAACATTACCTTGGTTAAACAATATATGCTGAATGGAAATTTTTCACAAAGAAGTATTTTCTATCTTTAAAAACTTGTATGGACAATTTAAGAGGTCAAGTAAGAACCATTGTGAAATAGGCTGAAAGGAATAAGGGCATAATTCATCATTTACATATTGTATTACTAAAGTGCAAGACTTTTTTGAACTTTAATGAATGCTACACTTGTCTTTAAAATTTGCAAGTGACTTTTCCAGTCATGCTGCATGTGGGGTCTGATTCAGAACTTCCATTTCAGTAGACTATAACATACATTTAAGTGAATTCTAGAAAAAGTGGTCACCTGCATAAGATATAAGGGGGATTCTTTTTTTTTTTTCCTTTTCCTTTTCCAATTTAATTTAGTCTGCTTCATTTTCCTTGCTTTGGCACCTTTCCCATTTTTTCCCCTATAATTAAATACTTCATCAGCACAATGCATGCTTCTAGGCACCCACTTTGGAATCAAACAGACCCAGTTACAATTTAGGATGTGATCAAAACTAGTTATGTGACTATGGGTAAGTTACAGCTTTCTGATGATTCATCTTCTTCTCTGCAAAATGATTATTTAACCAAAAAAACTCACATAATTATTACAAAAAACTTATTTAGCATGTGTGGTAGGGGAGGGAGGGGAGAGACAGACACAGAGAGAGAGAGAGAGGGAAAGATCCTTCTTCCTTTTCACATACAATCATATTTTATCTTAAGAAAAAGAATAAAAATCAAGAATTATGAGTATATTTAGATTAAGAGTAAGAACATACCTGTAGTTTTGGACAAACCGATCCACTTAGTAAATTTTTCCTGGCTTATTTCAGTTAATCTGCCTCTTGAAGTAATACATATGTTAGTAAACAAAAAATGATTATTTTACTAACAATGCTGTAGCTCTACATTGGAATAATCTTTTTGTTTCTTTTTCAAATAGTATAGAGAAATGCAACTGCATTTTTTATACATTTTCAATCTCTCATGTAAGAATTTTTCTCAGTAAAATGTTTCTTGTGATCTTCATAATAAAAAGCTTTATATTTCATTGTATTTATGCCTTATTATTAGAAAATATGCTGAATACTTCTGTAAAGGTACATATAAGATAAAGTACATAGTTATATGGGTTCCTTATGTTTGCTGAGTCAAAATTAGTAATTTTTTCATTATCATTTTATTAATAGACTTCATTTGTTCCTTAAATCAATGTGTATTTTCAGCTTAATATTTGGAAGAAGATCAGCTTTGGAAAATTCTCCCATTATTGACAAATATTAATAAAGGAGGGGAAAAGAAAAGGCAAATGATGAATTAACAATGAAACAAATTATACAACTGAATTTTAGTCAGTTCTCAATACATTTTTGAACTAGTGGATAGTGACTAGCTGTCCTTTTATCCTTCTTGTGGCAGAAGCAGAACAAGGGAAAATGAGTGTCGACTGCTTTAGGTTAGCACTCAAGGAAATCGCATGGGTACTGAGCAGAGAGGCAGCTTGACTAGAACATATATGAGAATGCTGTTGATATCTGTGTTGTAGTGATAATTTTCTTCCATGAGATGGAATAAATTGCTCATTGCTTTTATAAACTGATTTATCTTGATGACAGTGTGAGTTTTTGTAGCATCATAAAACAAATACATTTATGGTAATTTATAGTTTATGATTTCTTTAAAGAAATTAATGTACCTTTGACTGTTGTGTCATTTCTTACAATGGGAGGTTGTAAAAAGAGATGCATATGCAGTTAACACCCTACTTTGAAGAGAGGAGTGTTTAAGCATATTGAAGCATGTTAAGAATGTGGTAGTATTATGTTCTCAAGGATATTTCTACCTTTATTTTAGGTTCTCAATAGATAATCCGATTGCTAATGTTCACAATATTTTTTTTTCAGAGTTATTTAGCATGGATTGTACTCATTCACAATTTGTTGGCTACATGAACAAATTTGAGCTTTCCTGAATTCAAGTTCTTGAAAAAGAAAGACCTACATCAATTACAGTGAATGAACAATCAAGAAAGCACACCTGCTCCTTCTTTTAATTTTAATGATGTGAATAAGGTGACTAAAACCTAATTATTTTGTATCTAAATATAAGTCTGGGTAATCTAGATGTAATGCTTAAACAGAAACATAAAGACTATTTTGACCATCTTTCTACAATTCTTATTCAACTAATTTTTACTTATTTATATTCCATTCAGTTATCATTGTCATGCCTTTCTGTTATTTATAAAATCTCTCCTCAAGACTGTACCAATAGCTTCCTAACTGGTCTTTTTAAATCTATACTCAGTCTTGTTTAGTATCATTGGTCACATTTTCTAAAATATTAAATCCATAAAATCACTCACCTTGTTTTTTAAATTTATTTATTTTGAGAGAGAGCGTGTATACACACCCTTGCTCACAGGAATGGGTGAGGGGCAGAGAGAGAGAGAGGGGAGAGAGAGAGAATCACAAGCCAGCTCTGTCAGTGTGGAGCCTGACATAAGGCTCCATCTCATGAACTGAACCGTGAAATCATGACCTGAGCTGAAACCAAGAGTCAGAAGCTTAACCGACTGAGCCACCCAGGCGCCCCCAAAACTCACCTTGTAAAAAATCTGCTGGGAGTCCTCAATATCTGTTGGGCAAATACCCTGTGAATCAGGTTGGAATTCAAGGATCTTCATTACTTGTGCCCAACGAACATTTCTAAAGCGTGTGCCAGGAGCAAATGTTTAATATCAACACTCGGTTTAGTTAGCAGCCTATTTCGTAAGTTTTGAGCAATATAGTAGAACAGCTGTAGTAGTGGTTGTTGTAGCAGCTCTAATGTCCACTATTTATTTATACTAGACATTCCATAACATTTATCTTAGTCAATCTATTCAAAAGTCTTTTTTAAAGAGATTATTATCCTCACATTATAGATGGGAAAACTAAGGTTGAGAAACGTTACTGGTATCTGGTCCTAACTCATGCAGCTAAAAGTAGCAGAGACACTTTGCATCTAAGCCCATTAAATGCTGAATTATCTTCCTAGTGAACAGTTAAGTCTAAGTAATTTTTGACTCAATAAGGAACAATTATTGAAGACTAATTTAGCCTCTGTACACTTAGCATAAAGTTAAATTCATTATGTTTGACTTGTTTTCTGCTATTATATTGTGTAAATCCCACCTTAAGTGAAAGTCAAATTCATTTCTAGAACACTTTGATTTTTTAGAAAATCATTCTAATGCTTTAGTTACCATATTCCATTTTCTGGAGTCTAGCTGTTGGATAATTACTTGTAATTCAAAAACCTTGCAAATATAATTCTACTAAGAGACATTGGTATCAAAGTTACTTAAAATGATTTAAAAACCTGAGGAGCACCTGGGTGACCCAGTTAGTTAAGCGTCTGACTCTTGATTTAGGCTCAGGTCATGATCTCGCAGTTGGTGGATTTGAGCCCTGAACTGGGCTCTGTGCTGACAGTGCAGAACCTGCTTGGGGTTCTTTCTGTCTGTCTCTCTCTCTCTCTGCCCCTCCCCTGCTCTAGCTCTCTCAAAATATATAAATAAACTTTCAAAAATAAAATAAAGTAATAATAAAAAACACCACTCAATAGCCACATGACTGTTAGTAAATTATTTATTTTCAGTATTGCTTTACTCTTTTACCAAATGAACTGGTTGAATCAAATGGTCCCAGTGTTATCTTCCCTGTATAGTATAATTTATTGTCTTTTATTGGTAGAAGTATGATACAACAACAAACCCAAATCACTCCTAGGTAATAATTGTTTTTTTATTATTATGGAACAGAGATGGGTGAGTGCATGGAAAGACAGATAGACGGAATGTACTGTTGTCTAGAAATAATAATAAATATAAAGAGAAAAGATGAGGGTTTTTTTAATGTAAAATTTAAAGAGAAAGGAAAAGAAAGAATATTCAGAGAACAAGGTTAATGACTGAAGGAGACTAGAATGCAAACATTGGTTGGGAGAGTTAAGGCACTAAAGTCAAGTATCAAATGTGGCTTATTTCTCTTATCTTTGCATATTTATCAAACAAGTTATGCTATTTGCAGTTTAAAAATAGTATTTGGGAAGTGTAAATATACAGTAAAATTCATAAAAATCTAAACATTCTATTACAACCACAGTAGTTTTCAATCTCTAAATTTTTAGTGTGCATTTCATCTTTTTTATAATAAAAAATTTCAAACACATAGAGAACTGGTATAATGGACTCTTTTTTTGAGTGACACTCAGTTTCAAAACTTATCAGTTCATAATCAGTCTTGTTTCATCTACATCAACCCCAACACCCTACCACCACATCCTCAAGATTCCTTAAAAAGGCCTCCACCACTAGGAGGAAAAGAAGGCAGCTGCAAAGAAACAGGAGGACAAAGCCAAGAAGAAGCATGATAGGAAATCTAACTACCTGGATGAGGCAGAGGACAATGGAGGTGGAGAGTGGGTAAATTTGGGGGTTAGGGGAAGTGCCCCTTGTTAAGGAGAAGCCAAAAACGTTTGCCAATGGAACAGAGATCACCCATGCTGTTGTCATCAAGAAACTGAATGAGATCCTGCAGGCATGAGGCAAGAAGGGAACGATCAAGGAGCCTAGATTAAGCTGCTAAGGCTGCTAGTTCTGTTTGCATCTGAAAACAACCTGGGGGAGGGTGTCATAGTCAAGATCAAGTTCAGTATCATTGCCTCTCTCTATGATTACAATCGAACCTGGCCACGTACATTAAACCTGAGATGTGGCAGAAGTACCTGGGCTGCATCAATGAGCATCAGCTCATCAGGACATCCTGTTTGCAAACCCCAACATCTTTGTTGGAGAGAACATTCCGGAGGAGAGTGAGAACCTGCACAATGTTGACCAGCTACTGCATGTCTGTGGCTGTATCCTAACCCTGGTGGAAGGAATGGATGAAGAATTACAACCTCTCTTGCTCCTGGGTTGTATCATAGAGTATTTTTGACATTAGATGAATTCATTTATATTCATTTTAGTATATATCTGTAAAATATATGAACTTAATAAAAACTTATCCCCCATACTATTGTCATCCATAAATAAATTTAACAATAATTCCTTAATATTCAAATATCTGTTTTGTATTAAATTTCCCCAGCTGTCTTACAATTTTTATTGTTGATTTATTTAAATCAGGTTTCAAATTTTAAACAGTATCATTGCTTGATTTTTTTTATTATGTCTTGTTATGTTCTCACTTGCTTACTTATTTCTAGTCTTAAGTCAAACTATCTCAGTTCTTTCACCATGCTGTACCATTTTCTTCCAGAAAGCCTTTTCTTATCTTCAGTAACCTCATCTGGAATGACTTTCCTCCATTTTTTTACTTGGCTAGTTATATTTAATCCTGTGAGTCTCATTTTAAATTTCAACCGCTTAAGAAGGAATTGTCTATTTACTTATTGTAAAACCTGATCCCCCTTCTCTCAACTATCTTTTTCTATCTATACTCACTGTGTATTTTTAAAAGCACATTATCTCTTTATAGGTATTCTATTTATCTCTTTTCTTATCTTTTGATTTGGCTTCCTGCCGGAGCAGAAATCATATACATCTCATTTTTCAACAAATCCTCAATGGTCAGTACTGTGCTAAATTTATATAAACTCTCAAGTGTGATTTGTTTAGTGAAGGAGTATATAAAGCCCTTACTTTCATCCTATGGCATTGTTGTCCTACATCAATAGAATGATAGAAACTGTCCAAGGAGAGAATTCTTTCAAATTTCTACTTTTCACTTAGAATTTCACCATATTTTAAACTATTTTATTCTCTCCACCTTCAGAGAAATGCTTAACTCAGCTATCTGAACATCTGGTCTCTGGTCTTGTCTCTGCCCAACCCTGCCAGGATTTCCTTTTGTGTCTTTAATTTCTCTTTTCTTCTGGTGACTCTTTCTACTTGGCTTCCAAGAAACCAAGAAATTCAGTCATTGACTCTGCTCTCCTTTTTTCTTGCCCTTCTATATCTACTGCTTTAAAACCATAGGCTATACCCTGTACTATTTTACAACCTGCTTCATCATCTCACATGGTCTCTGCTAACAGCCCTCACTAAAATGTTTCTAAAAAAATTGATTTATCAATCACAAACCTCTCTCTTAGGGTTTATTCCAGCTAGCCTTTCTACTGCATTTGACTCTGAGGCTGTCCACTTGAGATTCTTGTGGCAATCTTAGTCTATTGTGTTCTGTATCTTTTGATATTTCCTTTTCTTTTACCTTACATTCAAAATGAGAACACATTTTTATCTTAAATCCTAATTTTTTAAACTGTTCTCTCTCAACATATACATCTACTTGAATGTGAATCTCTGTATAGAAGTTCCTTAATGATTATGTTTTATATACACATAGTTCTCAATAGATGTTTGTTAAGTAGAATTGACTTGAAGCAGTAGGTCTTATTTCTATCCTTTGTTCTTCCATATTTGAATATGTTATGAGGGACTAGCATGGCCACCCCAAAAGTAGTTGCCTCATAGATTGAATCACTGAGACATAATCCAAGTCAATGAACCCTTCTTTTAAAGATGATATAGTAGTCTGCAAGAGAAATTAACTATTTTCTCTAAATTTCCTACATTTGATAATCACACTGGTTACTGACTGGTCTGCTTTATGGAGGAAGGGAAATATGAAAAAGAGTGCTAGAGTCCATAGGGTTTTATGCAATAACCATGTCTTTCTTCTAATACTGAGTAATAAACGGTGGTTTAAAAGTGCAACGGTGAATGAAATTAGGTGAATAAAATCTTATTGATACATTGTGAATCCAATTTAAAAAATTCATATAAGGTAGAGTCCCAGTCCTTTACCACACCCCAAACACCTCCCTCACTGATATTTTTCAAATGTTCTGAGATCTGAGACATTTCCAGATATAATTGTGTCTGGTATGTTAATATTGCTACTTCTAATGAAATTGTATTATGAGGCCTCAGCCTTAAATGAGTTCTTTGGTATTTGTGGTTTCCAAATATATATGGAGATTCTAAAAGCCATCGCATAATCCTTATACGGAGAAATATAATGTGTGTGGCTAGTAAGAGCTGCTTTGTACATGGAAGGATAGAGATTGCATCAAGACAGTAGAGTAAGCACACAAATCAAACCCCATCTGAATCACAGGAAATATTTTAGATAGAGTCTATCAGCTGTAACATGGCAAGTGTCATAAATAGAACAGCCTTTCTTAGGTATGTTTAAAAAACAGAAAGTAGGGATGTGAAGTCACAGCCTAGATCTCAGAAGAAAAATAGAACAATTCCAGGCCCAGAAACAATAAATACAATGAGCAAAGGGGAGTCCTGGGATATAAATGAAGATAATTAAAATATTGTCTTTAGAAGAGCTGACCCCAGCCTTTCTCTAAGATTGGATTAGTGAGTTAGACAAGGGAACTGATAGATTGTTAAGGAAAAAAGTCTCAAATTCTCAGACATGTCCTTCAAAATGCATAAGCTGTCTTTACAAAAGTCAAAGATATAAATACTAGAAGAAAAATAATAAAATAAAAATATAAAGTGAAGTTTGGAAGCTATATCTGTGTGATAGAATAATCTTTAAGGACAGTAGAGAGAATACAGAAGAACAAATAAGAAAAAATGGTAGAAACTATTTCTCTAAGTTGAAAATAAGCAAAAATTTTAATTTGATAGAGGTAAGTTCATTTATATTTTTAATGTTTTGATATTATTGCCTGATACAAGGCAATTGAAGTTGTTGGTCATCAGTT
This sequence comes from Felis catus, assembly GCF_018350175.1. Classification (NCBI taxonomy): domain Eukaryota; kingdom Metazoa; phylum Chordata; class Mammalia; order Carnivora; family Felidae; genus Felis; species Felis catus. The sequence continues at coordinate 100,474,420 of NC_058376.1, forward strand.
TATATCACCTGGGTTAAAGATACTGGTAGAATTGTTGAAATCAAATATTATATACTATTAATATATAAATATTAATATATAAATATTAATATATTAATATATAAATATTAATATACAAATATTAATATATACTATATAATATATTGTATTTACAATTATCACAGTAAATAAAATCATTATATATAAAGTATATTACATAAAAGATGTTACATAACAGCCTAATAAATTGGAGCATGATAGAAGATGATTTTATTTAATATATCTAGTTTTATACCTGTTTTGTAGTATTGAAGAATGATGGTGCAGAAAAAATAATATAGGTCCTGTTGCACATTAACTGCCTTAATTTAGCTATAAAAATTAGATTTTATGGTGCAAAATTGCCTTACATCCAAGAAAAGTTAGATTTATAATGGGGTAAATTTTTTAAACAAACAAAACAAAACAAATATAAGAAATGGCAAAAATAAACCTGATGTCCCAATGCTCAAATCAGGATTTATTAGTAGTTTCAAATTAAGGTCTTTGAATTTTTAAAATGCATAGCACTCAGTTTTCATCATGTGATGTGTATACTTACAGGAATTAATAAACAACGTAAAAACATATTGGCAAAATCTATAAATAGAAAGTAAAATTATGTATAGCAGTCTCTATCAATAGTTTAAAGCAGAATTTCTCAAACCTGAATGCACATTATCACCCTCTGGGGAGATTTAAAAAAAGTATCACTGCTGAGGACGCAGTCCCAGAGATGCTGATTGAATTGGCCTGGATGGCATTCTGGAAAGACAGTTTTCAAAAGCTCCCTAGGAGATTCTAATGTTCAGCCAGGGATGAGAACCAGTGGTTGGAATTAATAGTATGGATTATTAGTCAATATTAGCACATGTATAAATATATAAATAGATTTTATTTTACTCTTTAAAACATTTAGAAACCCGCTTTAGGACAGAACCTTACATGTTCCCTAACATACTTCTGCTTCTGCTTTTGTTACCACCAATGATGAGGAACTCATAGTGCCCGGAACCCAGTAGTCAATGAAATAATTATTTGCTGAACTGTGAGTTGAGCTCCTTCCTGACATTACCTAATGCACCATTCCTTGTAATACTCCTCTTCAGTGTTTTTAAATGTAGAGAGGTCCTTTCCCATGTCATAACCAGCATAATCACCATCCATATTTTCTGCACTTGTTATGGCTCTATTAAACATAGAATATTATGTTTACACTCTATTTCCTTCCCTTGGGATCCTCAATTACTTAGATTTACCTATATATTCATTTTCATTATAGCAGCTCATCTTTGACTCACTTCTTATATATCACTCTTTGTAACTTCAGGCTAGGGAAAGAAGAAAAACATCCATGCTAATCTGAGAGAAAAAGCACAGATACTTTTGCACATGAAATAAAACTTATGCTAACTGGAAGAGCAATTGATTAATTTTTAATTCTCATGGTGAATGTTTTTAATTGTAGGTATTTTGGAGGAAAGCAAGCCATAGGCAAGTTGGAACTCCCTCCCTTTTCCATGGCCAACTGTCTGTATCCCCACCTCTAGCAGATTATAACAACTTGGGAAAAGAATTTACCTTTTTATGGTAAGGAAGCAACAGAAATGGACAAATGAGATAATTCTTAGACATCTTATGTGTTAGATTCAAGCATGATCTTGTATGTGTGTGTGTATGTGTGTCTGTGTATGACAAATTACCAAAAACTTAGTAGTTTATAACAGTATAGATTTATTATCTCATATTCCTCATGGATTAAGAGTTAGGCACGGTTCCCTGTATCCTCCACTTAGAGTCTCACAAGGCTGCCATCACAGTATTGACCAGATTGCATTCATGCCTGGAGACTTGACTGGGGAAGACTCTACTTTCATGCTGATTTAAGTTGTTGGCAAAATATCACTTGCAGTTATATGATTGAAGGTCCCAACTCCTTCTTGGCTGTCAGCTGGAATCAGCCTTCAGGTTCTAGAGACAGCTCACAGTTCCTTGTCACATGGGTTTCTTCAACTTGGCTGCTTACTTCAACACTACAAGGAAGTTATCTACCACCAGCTTGCTAAAATGAAGTCTTACAGCATATAACCTAATATTAATGGAGTGATATCCTCTTCCCTTTGCTGCATGCTGTTGGTTACAAGATAGTCTCAAGCCCCTTGCCTACTCACAGGAGATTATATAAAAATATGAACACAGAAATGAGAATCATTTAGGTCATTTTGGGGCGTATTTGCCAGAGGTTTGTTTTTTAAAAATTTATTTAAATTTTTATTTATTTTTGAGAGAAAGAGAGAGACGGAGTGTGAGTGGGGGAGGGGCAGAGAGAGGGAAACACAGAATCCAAAGAAGACTCCAGGCTCTGAGCTATCAGCACAGAGACTGACACAGGGCTCGAACTCATGAACCATGAGATCATGACCTGAGTCAAGTCAGACTCTTAACTGACTGAGCCACCCAGGTGTCCCTGCCAGGTGTTTCAATAACCATAAACTTAGGTTATTTATGTAGGGAAAGATGTTCATACTTACATTATAAAAAAAGTGGGTGGAATACTAGGGGAAATTCCTAAGAATATAAAATCAGTAAACTCTACCAATCCTTCCCTATACATAAAATTAGCAAGTTTGCCTCTTGTGTGATTCAATAAAAGGGAGTCAGTAGGCCCTGGGACATATTGTTTCCTATTCCCCATTCCTGTACATGCTTGAAATCTGACCCCCTGTGCATTAAGTTGGTAAACTCTCATCACTGTTCAGTGTGCATTTACTTTGAAGAAACATGGGTAAATTATTATTCATAAAATGAAAGAAGATAGAATAGATTGGGCTGGGGTTACAAATTCTCCTTCCCAAATTTAGTGCTTTAAAATAACAAAGGTGGGGCGCCTGGGTGGCGCAGTCGGTTAAGCGTCCGACTTCAGCCAGGTCACGATCTCGCGGTCCGTGAGTTCAAGCCCCGCGTCAGGCTCTGGGCTGATGGCTCAGAGCCTGGAGCCTGTTTCCGATTCTGTGTCTCCCTCTCTCTCTGCCCCTCCCCCGTTCATGCTCTGTCTCTCTCTGTCCCAAAAATAAATAAATGTTGAAAAAAATAACAAAGGTATAAGTGTTGCTCATACTCCATATTGATTGTAGTTCATCAGGGCATTCTGCTTCCTGTCTTCCTTACTATCTGGAAAATTCTTGGTCTCCTGGCAAGGGAAAGAGTATATGGCAAACTGTACACCTAGCTCTCAAAGTTTTTACTAGAGGAGACACATGTCACTTTTCCTTATATTGACTAAAGTAAGTTACATGGCCACATTTAATTTCAAAATGGTGGACCATGAAAGAGAATTGTAAAGAGATGATGTACTGCACTGAAGACTAGTAAAGAGGGCAGGGTATTTCCAGTTAGAGATGGGAAGCCAGATCACCCTCCAGATTGGGAAGAAGTAGACATATATGCTTTCAGTGTTAAACCAGCTAACGATGAGTTAATACAATCTTTGTTTACTTAAATTAATCCTCTTCTCCAGTTAAATAGACAGCTTGGGGAAGCTCAAGGGCAAAGGACTTCCTTGTTTATAGCACCCTGCTCCTGTCTACGGTCAAGCGTCCACTTACCGATGTACCGGTGCTGCTGTCATATTTTTCATTTACCTTTAGAACTCAGGTATCTCTCTTCTTCTTCAGTATATTGTATCATTTAAAATTATGATAAACATAAATTATTTTGAATCAAATTATGATGTGATATCATTTTCACTGAAGGAAGAAAAAATATTTACATAATTTCAGGATACTTGGAATTATGAAAATTAAATGCTATTTATTTATTTATTTATTTATTTATTTATTGAGAGACAGAATCAGCACAAGTAGGGGAGGGAAAGGGAGAGAGAGGGAGACAGAGAATCCCAAGCAGGCTCCACACCATCAGCATGGAGCCTGACATGGGGCTCCAATCTGCAAAACTGTGAGATCATGACCTGAGCCGAAATCAAGAGCTGGACACTTAACCAACTGAGCCACCAAGGTGCCCCCCAAAATTAAGTGCTTTTTAAAATAAGATTTTTTGTGTTCACCTTGGTAGCATGTATACTAAAATTGATATGAGATTAGTATGACACCTGCTCAATGTTGACACAAAAATTCATGAAGCATTTTGTACTTTTGTGACAACAGTTAACAATTATATATTGGATACATGAAATATGCAGAAGATATATCATAAATTAATATTCTCACCACACACACTTGCACATAGAGGTAACTATGTGGAAATGATGGGTATGTTAATTGGCTTAATTGTAGCGATCAAAACATTATGCTGTACACCATAAAAATATACAGTTTTTGTATGTGAAATATACCTTAATAAAGCTGCTAAAAATAAAAAAAATAAGATTTTTTAAAAGGTAGGTTTTGTTGTTGTTTGGGATTTTTAGTTTCTAAAATCTTATGGAAGAGTTATGCTAAAGTCAGACACTGCAAATGAAAAGGACATAATTAATGTTCATCCTGTGTGAGATATTTCATATACTCATCTGAATTTATGTGCTAATAGAAAAAACTTAAGTTGTAATAGATAATTTTGGTTATTTTTAAAAAATATGTATTTTAGTTTTCACTTTTATCTTTATGTGATGTCATTTTCACTGCATGAAGGAAAAATTTTTGCATAATTATTATTTATGTCAGTTGGGAAAATCTGATTTAATTTTCTGTGAACAACCAATTCTCTGTCATTCATGTGCACTTCTGAGACCACTGCTATAATCTGTAATGAGAAGAGTGTTGTTTTTCTTTGATGATAGATTTTACATCCTTTTGATGATTGCTCCAGCCTTTTTCTCTGAATTTCAGAGAAACTCCAGAAACCTTAGATTCATTTCTAGGTATTGATAAAGGATTAGAGGAAAGGAAAAGTAACCATTCCAAAAGTTCTGAAAACTACCTTTTGTCTAAAACATTCAAACTCCAGTAAATCTCTCAGACAAATTGCTGAGCCCAAGATTCACTTAGAAGAACATCTCAGTGCTTCCACAACAGTATGGAAGTAGTTATGTAGCATTTTCTCTATTAAAAGGTAATTTTTAGTAGCTGCCCAGTGAGGACTGAAACCCTCAATTACCCTAGTTGTCGGGAGTGCTGAGGGCTAACAGCTCTCAATTCATCCCCTCTCCAGGAATTGTTCTCAACTGAAAAGATCTGCCTTTCCTACGCCCATGTCCCCTTTCCAGGGCAGTTTGCATTAAATGACTGGTTTGTAAAGGTACAGGAAAGGGAACTCCCTTGTCTTAAGACAGGATTATTCTGCAAGACTGCCCCAGCTCCAGAACATCTTCCGCAACACGGCCTTACTCTTTTCCCCTCATAGTTGATCCTCAGAGCATTTTCCAATAAACTCACTTTATGACAATGTCAGAGTCAGAGTCTGTTTTCCAGAGAAACCTAACTGTGATAGGGGAGTATAGACACACAACAGAAGCACAAACATTCATTCACACCATTTTTTTTTAACAATTCATCTTCTGGGAACAACCTTCCGGTTAGCACCTCCGGTGGTGCAAAATGAAAGCACTCAGAGATGTTCAAGTACATTCTAAAAATTTCTTTTTGAACTTCCCACAAAGAATTAACAATTAGGGATCTAAACTCTGCAGCTTTATTTGCAACTTCTAGACGATCATGTGCTATCAAGATGAATGGCTTTTTCTACGGTTGGGAAAATAGATTCTTCTGTTCAAATAGAATGTTTCTGAGCTGGCGTGGGAACTGCCCATAACTAACCTATAGGTCAGATTTTTAGGTAAGTCTGATGATGAATTCCTATTCTAGAGAAAGATATTTGAAAACTTGTAGCATCAAGCAGCAATGAAGAGTCCATTACCTGGACTCCATTATCTGCATATCAAGTATATATCTAGGCTCCTCAGGCATATTACGAAGTTTGCATCTATCTTATGTTTTTAGTGTTTCAGAGTAAAGAAACTAGACTGGAATTAGAATAAAACAAAATAAACTATTTTCTTTTGGTTTTGCCTAAACTAGGAAGTATAGCTAAGTGGTCCTTAACCAGTGATTTTGCCCCTAGCGAATTTTTCAAATTTTCTGGAGACACTTTTGGTTGTCTCAACTCTGAAAAGAGGAATGCCATTGGCATCTAGTGGGTAGAGTCCAGGAATATTGCTAAGCATCCTACAATGCACAGTGCAGACCTTCTAAACTAAGACTTATCTGCCCCAAAATATCAATTGGTTGAGAAACCCTGCTGGAAGGCACTCACTAATGAAGGTAGGGTCAGAGTTACTCCACTTCTTCAATGGAAAACTACTAAATTAGCCAAACAATTTCTGTAAATGTGGCACTATTCTATAAACATGTCCATGGTTTATTTTGTTTCTTTCTTTCTTATGCTACAGACTTCCAAAGATCATACAGCATTTCCAGATTTCTTAACATCAGCAGCTGAAGGAAAAGTGATGAAAATTGCAGAAATGTATAAAACCGTGCTGATCTCATGGTTGATGGATTATAGAGTATAAGAGATATACACACAACACATATACAAGTATATATTGATATAATTTATAATTTTGTTCTTTTGTGCATTAGAGATTAGGTGAAAGTGAACTCTTTGGCATCGGATAATCATGTTGGCAATGTGACCTCTGTGAAAATAAGAGTGCACATTTTTCCAGCAGTCTTTTCTTGTAAAAATGCTGTTGGACTGCTGCTATAATGCTTCAGTTCAACAAATATTTATTGTGCTTACTGTAGATACTGTTGTGGAGTTTGGATGGAGTAGCATATCACTCTGCCTGGACAATTTACATTTTTCTACATGGCTAACTACTTAGAATTGGGACTAATCTGTGTCTGTTTAAACAAAGTTAAAATTTATTCCCTTTTTATAGTCTGATTTTGGGGAAACAAAAAGAAGACTTCACTTTTTTAGCTTAAGCACCTCAGGATGAACTTTAGAGAAGTCAACTTAAACATATATTTGATTTTAAAATGCTACTTGCAGAAAGCTAACTGATAACCAGTTAGATCAATTTGATTTTTTATTTAGCTAAAGAAATGATCAATACTGTAAATCTTGTGATAGTCCATTTATGTAGTTAGTTAGATTACAAGACTTGAAGTTGTTAGTCTAATTGTATTACAGAGATTAAAGGCAAAGAGCCAACCTCAGATTTAAGAGTTGATTCTCTACCAGGAATTAAACCTATCTCTGCCATTTCCACTACAAGCCATGATACTGTGACCTAGATACTAACTTTCTCTATAGGTGTCATCAGGAATTTGATTTTCTTCCCTGTGAAATTTACATTGCCCACAAAAGATATTTGTTAAAAGCATTCTCCACTTGTTACCACAAAGATGATTTAGAGGTCCCCTGAATGATCTTATGTCACCCTCTTTTTTAATAGTTTACAAGATCTTGATTTGATGTTTTGAGTTGTTTGTCCAGCTTAGAAAAGACAGGCCATCGAAAGCCAGGAGGAGCCTTCAGTTTGAACAAAAGATGCCCTTGTGGACAGTCAGGCAAAGGTGTCAAGTCCTCAGGGAATGGCAAGGGAAGAGAGCTCAATATGTCCGAAATTTACAGAAAGAGCCTCTGGGTAATGTTGCTTTCAGGTGGAGGGTCCTTTAGCCAGGTTCTAATAGGTCGCCACTGGATCTAATACTTCTTGCAAATGCCAGCAAGAAAACAACTGAGAATCATCTTATTTCCAGTGAAGTCCAGTAATAGATCCTAATAATAAAAAACAGGTGCAGGGGCGCCTGGGTGGCGCAGTCGGTTAAGCGTCCGACTTCAGCCAGGTCACTATCTCACGGTCCGGGAGTTCGAGCCCCGCGTCGGGCTCTGGGCTGATGGCTCAGAGCCTGGAGCCTGTTTCTGATTCTGTGTCTCCCTCTCTCTCTGCCCCTCCCCCATTCATGCTCTGTCTCTCTCTGTCCCACAAATAAAATAAAATAAAAAAAAAGTTGAAAAAAAATTTTTTTTTAAAAATAGGTGCAGAATATCCAAATTGCCTAAGTTCAAATATCAGCTCTAGTGCTGGCTAGCTATACAAAGAGACAAATATACTAACCTCTCTGTGTCTTGCTTTCTGTGCTTAACTGTGAAACTTGAAAATAACAGCACATTTGTGCTTGTTGTGAAGATTAAAAGAGTTTATGTTTGTAGCAATGACATTCTGAATGTTAACTACAATAAGGTAAATATTTTATCTTCAAAAAGCCTCTAAAATTAGAGAAATAAAATATACTTACATTTTGACAAATTTGTTTGAATTTTGTGTGAGTATGGTCAATAAAAGGATTCTAGTTAGTGTTTTACTCAAGGAATATTTTAAGAGATGTCAATCATAATAGTTGTTTTTCGGCATTCAAGATAAGCTATAGGAGTCAGGGTCTAGTAATACCTCAAATAAAGTTGGCTCAAAGTAAATAGAACCTAATTATTTATTGTCAAAAAAAAAGATGAAAATATTTTATTTATTTTTTTTTAATTTTTTTTTCAACGTTTATTTATTTTTCGGACAGAGAGAGACAGAGCATGAATGGGGGAGGGGCAGAGAGAGAGGGAGACACAGAATCGGAAAGAGGCTCCAGGCTCTGAGCCATCAGCCCAGAGCCCGACGCGGGGCTCGAACTCACGGACCGCGAGATGGTGACCTGGCTGAAGTCGGACGCTTAACCGACTGCGCCACCCAGGCGCCCCAAAGATGAAAATATTTTAAATGGAGTTAAATGTGAAAGTAATCTCCAAATCATAGAATTCTAGCATAAAAACTCTGGCCTTGGGATTAAATGGAGAAAATAAAAGGATTACAGTGTTCAGTGTTTTTGTGGATATAATTAAGAAGGAGTTCAGGATAAAATTCTAAATAGGCTCAAGAAGACTTTACATAAATCATAAATAATGCACCAAAGGAATTATGGATATTTGGGTTTCATAATTACACTCTAGGATTTTTTAAGGAAAACTGCTTGAAAAGAAATGATAATTCTCTTCCCAAAGCAATCTTTATTGTTCCTATTAGAGACAAAATATTATCCCAGTTGGATTATTTTAAATGAGCAGGATGATTATCATGTACATAGAAATTATTAGTGAAGATTAGACTCTGCAGTATAATACAATGGTGAATTTGAATTAGACTTGAGGTGCCTTTGCTTCCGTATAGCTACATGGGCTTGGGAAGACAATTCTTTTCTGTGAACATTTTGCAGATGTAAAGTGAATAATAATTCCTATCTTTACTTCATAAATTTAATTTAGAGTAGATGAACACAAATTTATATATATATATATTTAAAACATTAAAACAATGTCAAAAATAAATTATTATTATTATTATTATTATTATTATTATTATTTTGCCTGATTAATCAGGGAAACAAACCCACTGAGTCATCACCATGGTCATTTTTAAACAAATCAGATGCATACCAAAATAATGATAATTTAAAAATATTTACAGTTGACAGAGATTGATCTGACTGACCTCACATAATTCAAGTTTTAAATGAGAAAATCTTTTTGAAAATTTAAAGTTCTAAATTTCAGTTTTTATTTTAAGTTCCTTCAAGAACTTGCAATGTTTAATTCAAAATTCAGACAGTTCAGCGTGACATTAACTGGTTAAGGAATAAATTATAAGGGAAACTTGAAGTGATCTACACTAATGAATAAACCATGTCCTAGGAATATGGACCACTTTGGGAAATAAGATTTCAGTTTACTGAGCTTAATATTGACAAATATAAATTCTCCAGTTTTCTAAGCATTATCCAGTGATTTTTATAAGGTTGACTTCTTTTCACATGATTATTTTACAGGAAAGGGAAATCATCAAAAACGTGGTTGACAGCTCATTTTCAAATAAAACCAAGAAGAGAAAATTATGTATATGGAAGGTCACAAGTAAGACTAATTCACTGAATTAGTCCTAAGAATGAGAATCAATTTAGGCTACAAAAAATTTGTGAATTCTTTCTCCAAAGAATTTTACTTTCTTTACACTTTCTGAAACTGAAATATATGTTCATGTCACAATTTAGAGCAAATATTTTATTGTTGCATATTATAGAAATAATTGTTTCATATGCAAATATTGTTGCATATTATAGAAAAGATTTTTATTTGATGCTCCAAAATTTTAAAATTTCCCTCAGTGAGGTGGGCACGTTCAATCATTGTTCTATTTTCTTGATTCCTTTCTCAGTATAGATACCAGGGTTTCTGCTAGGGCAGATAACAATTCATACTTAACTAATCTGTTTTGCTGTCTATGGAATTGGAATTTGTATTGAGAATGCAGTAATTCTGTGTAGATTGTGTCAGCACTAGAATGAGAATTTGGCCAAAGAAGCAGAGGAGGAAAATAGAGAAAGAGAGAGAGGGAATAAAACAAACGAACAAACAAAACCGGAATCAAACTCAGAGCTTGGCAGGAAAAAGAAACCAAGTAGCTCTAGAAAGACTATGTCCTAGTAGATTCCAGTTTTGGGCAAGTCCCAACTATACTTTCTGCTCTTGGTTTAGTCATAGTACAGCCTTTTCCCTTATATTAAATTCCCTTATCTGTTTAAGCCATTAGGAGTAAATTTTAGTTACTTTTAGCAAAATAACCTGCCTCTGTAATAAAAGACACTAACTTGCTCAGTTTACACATTTGCAATTAAAGAAATTGATGTGCTCAACCTAAAAGCCAGATTCACAGGTCACACACTATTTGCCATTGACAAAGCTGGATTAGGACTCAGCTAGTCCATTGTTGCTTTTTTTGTTCAATGTTCTTTTCGTATTTGTGCATTCAATTTGCCTTCACATTATTTTTCTATTTAGGTCCCCATATTATCTTTATCTTCTCACCCCCCCCACCCCGTTACATATCACATAGCCTAAATCTAACCCTGTGCACATCAAGGATAAAGTCTTATAATATGGTGAAGAAAAATAAACCCAAAGCAAAATACTGCAAGTATTTTATAAGTCTTCAATTAGAGCAATGCAGTTTTCAGAATATATATATTTTTTAAAGGTAGAGTTTTTAATTGACAATAAACAATAGAACCTTCCTGGAGGATGGAGTATTGCATTCTTAACCATTATTTCTGGGCAGGGGATCTCTCTGAAATGTAAGAAATTATATACGATGTATAGCTTGTTAAGCTGTAACAGAAAAAAGAGAACAGAGATAAGGATTCACTCATTCATTCATTAACAGTTCTTACCAATTTTCTTACAAGGGAAGACTACAGATTTAGGGCAGAAGGAACAAAATCCAACCAACAAGCATTTTTAGCACTTTACAATTAAGATCAAAGCCTTCTAAAAATCCAGCTGTGAATTTCTTTTAATTAGCTCGCTACTCAGTATAACACGTATTGCAAGTATTCCTCCTTGAATAACTTCCTTGAATAATGCAGCTGGGAGTATAGTCAGTTGAGCATTGATGCAGCTGGGTAGCTGAAAAGATGAAAATCAAATGTGAATTCTGATGAAGTAATTTCATTTTGAGCCTTTCATATTTCTTCCCCCCTAAATTAAAAAGAAATGAAACCTCGAGTTCAGCTGGTTCATTGCCTACTCTATGCCAATTCACATTTTCAGATAATAAGAGTATTTTGCCCAAAATGAATACTAAACACAAAATTCTATTTTCTCACCTAATGGTGAGAATTTTTTTTATATATGGAGCCTTTGGTAATTTGCTGTGATAATATAAAAGCTGACCTGCTTTGTGAAGGGAGGTGAACATGTTATTATTGCTAATATAGTATAATGTTGCTATAATTTCTCATTATGAGATGTTATCTTCTCTAAAAACATTCACTTATACTATGTTCAATGTCAATAAGAATTTATTGTGAAATAACTATAATGATTACCCTACGATAATCTTTTCATTGTGAAATAATATTAGCAACATTTCAGACTATTTTTCACAACACACTTATAATACAGTGAATGCCTTCTGGAATTTAATCAGCTGATAACATCATAACTTCAAACAATATATCCATGAAATTCTATTAGTAGAACAGAAATATCTCCATGTCTTACTTATATGTTTGGCAACCTATTTGAATTACAGTGTAGATTTTAGTTTTACCTCTCATTTGTTTTGTGTTAATATAATACTTACCTATATTAGACTTTAAATATTAGAATACAAACTTTTTAATTTCATTAACATATTTATTTTTTTATCCAATAAATATTTATTGATGACCTATTATGTGTCTGGTGGTATGTTAAGCACTTAAAATACAGAAATAAATAATTCAAGTTGGCTTCATATCCCCAGTGTGTTAGGGAAAGAGAGACAATCTTACAAACAAAATGTCTACATACCTACCTGATTTGCTAAAAAAAACAAAACAAAATGCTGGCAAAGATGTGAATAAATGGGATCACTTACACATTACTGGTGGGAAAACAAAATAGTTTGACCACTGTAGAAAAAAAATTTTTTTGGCAGGTTCTGATAAAACTAAACATGTTAAAACCCTATGACTCAGCATTTATACTCCTGAGAATTTATGCCAGAAAAATAAAAACTTGTATTCAAAGCAAAATCTGTACACCAATGTTCATAGCACTTTTATTCATAGTAGCCCAAAGCTGGAAACAGCCCATACTGTCCTTCAAAATGTTAAACAAAGTGTGATGCATGCTTACCATGGAATATCACATACATCAATAAAAACGAACTAGCTCTTGATCCTGGAGCAACTTGGATGAAAATCCAAGGAATTGTGCTAATGAAAATACCCAAATCCCAAAGGTTACCAACTGCCTTATTCCATTTATATAATAGTTTTGAAATAATACAATTATTACAATGGAGAACAGATTAGTCGTCAGTGGGAGGAGGTAGGTATTATTATAAAATGGCAATAAGAGACACTTGTCATAAACTGTTCAGTGTCTTGCCTGGGGTAGTAGATATATGAACACGGAAATGTGATAAAATTATGTAAAACTAAATACACACACTCAAGTGAATGAAGATAAAAATGGTGAAGATCAGTGGACTGAACAAATTTCAGTATTTTGGTTGTGATATTATATAATAGTTTTGTAAACCATCACTATTGGGAGAAACAGTAATGTGTATGTGGGATCTGTCTGTATTATTTCTTACAACTATATTAAGTATGCAATTAGGTCAAAAATTTCAATTGAAATAGTACAATGAAATGTGAGAGTTTTTTTTCACAGAATACTGCATAGGATAGAGTAGAACAAGAACGTAGTACATGAGCACTGCAACTACGTGCATTTTTTTCTCCATAGCTGATTAATTGGTTTGTTAACCCATTCATTCATTATGTATTTATTGTTCACCTAGTATGTTCCAGGCACAGATTGTATAACAGCGAATGAAATACAAATATTCTTGGCCTTGTGTTGTTTCTGTTCTAGTGGGGAGATAAATTTCTTTAAAGAGTAAAATGGGTAGTGTATTAAATTATGAACAGTTACATGAAAAAAAGTGTGGATTGGGGAAGAAAAATAAAGCAGGAGGGATGGGGTGGGGTAAGTGATAAATGCTTTGACATTTATTCTGAATGGAAAAGTCAATCTTGGAAAAAAATACCATTTTATTTTATTTTTGTTTAATTTTGAAGAACAGCATGATTACATTAAGTACACATATCATATGTTTCAAGTGGATGAATTTTTATTGAACCTATTGTTCAGTCAGCACCAAGATAAGAAACAAAATCTCAAACTACCCCCAGGTCATAGCTAATCTAGCAGAAAACATGTGAACAGATAAAAATAAAATTAACTCTTCCAATTCGAAGGGTATCTTGTGAATCTAGAGTCAAAAGATCTGTTTTTGAACACTAGCTCCATCCCTAGCTATTCTCATGACCTTCAGTTTTCTCATTTATTAAATGGCAATAATGAACTTAGTTTACAGGAGGTTATGAGCATCAGAGATAATAAAAAAATCTTAAGATTACTAAGATGTATATACATTGAAGTTATTTTTATTTTATTTTATTTTTTCATGTTTATTTATTTTTGAAAGAGAGAAAGCGCCACAATGCGAGTGGGGGAGGAGCAGAGAGGGAGGAGGACATGGAAGCAGGCTCCAGGCTCTGAGGTGTCAGCACAGAGCCCAACGTTGGGCTCAAACTCACAAACCCCAAGATCATGACCTGAGTGAAGTCGGACGCTTACCCAATTGAGCCACTTTAAAAAAATTTTTTTTTTTTTAAATGTGTGGTGCCTGGGTGGTTGAGCAGCTGACTTTGGCTCAGGTCATGATCTGGGGCTTGTGAGGTCAAGCCCCACGACGGCCTCTGTGCCTGGAGCCTGCTTCGGATTCTGTGTCCTTCTCTCATTCTGCTCCTTCCCCACTCATGCTCTGTCTCTCTCTCTCTCTCTCTCTCTCTCAAGAATAAATGAAACATTTAAAAATCTTTTAATGTTTATTTATTCTTGAGAGAGAGAGAGAAAATGCAAGAGGGAGAGGGACACAGAGAGAGAGGGCATTGAAGTTAGTTTTAGAACAAATAGAGCTTACACTCTCTTGGTAATCCATATATCACTTAATTTGTTTTTCATTCATATTTTTCAACACATACCAATTTAATAAAATGACTTTCTCTAGGTATGTGATTATAATTGGCAGATTTTAATAATACGTCTATTTTTAAATGTACCAGTTAAATGTGATCAAAGTTTGTATAAAGTTGTGTATTTTTTCCCAAAATGACAACTATTCATATCTCTGCAAAAGCATATGGTTTTTCAAATAAAATGTATGATGATCTGTGTTAAGTTTCTATTCATTTTTCCCCCACCTTAAGAGGTTTGGTTTCCCAGTGAAAGGATGAATGAAAAAATTTGTTATGTATACTTATAAAATTTAGTAAAATGTATTAACCTTTCTTCAGTCATTTCAATTTCATTTATATGATAAGATTTCTTTCTGTTATTCTATTTTGCAGGTATTATGTATTTCACAATTTTCTTCCAGAGCACAGTAATAGCACAATTGCCATGTTTTACTTCTGATTTAGGACTTATTTAAAACTTTCCCTTTTTTTAACAAACTGTGACACTGTGGTTTTTAATGAGTTTTTCATTCAAACTGAAAAGAATAGTGTAACCAAATAGCCTAAAATGTTTATTAGATTTAACTGTAGGATGATATTTTGCAATTACCATGTTTTGATACTGCTAGAATTTAAGTAAATATAAACCAGTCTTTTAGGATCATGGTAAATATGAAGTAGTGAAATGTGTCTAGTGTGTTCTTTCCTACTAAAGAACTTCTTAAATTAGACTTGGTTTATTTTTGTGTGTCAAATTGAAAAGGCACACAAGGTGGTATCGATAGCAATTTAAAACAGACACCAGTAACACAAAATAAGAACCCTTAATGGCAGAGAGTAATTGGATTCTAATCCTTCAGCAAATAATTATCAAGTGACTAGTATGTGTTAGCGGCGGGTGAGTAATAAGAAAATGGGGAAGCCAATATACTAAGTAATAACTGATCTTTGGTTGTCTTATTTCATAGGCTCTGAAATAAGCCAATCTTTTCATAATTTTATTATTTATATGAAATCAAATTAAACCAAACACTTTACGTCAACTTGTTTTTTCATGAATTATTAAAGACAAAGAGATTAGGTATCAGTTTTAAGTTATTCAGGATTTCCTTATGCATTTGATTCATTTCCTCATATTAATTTTGTGCATAAGGCAAAGGAAAATGAAGAATAGCTCATGTCCCATTCAAAGCAGGAATCATTTTATTTCCAACAGTTACATCATTTTAAGAGTTGTTTACTCTTGATGAATGAATTTAAGTAGAACCTGAGAGACAAAAAAAGATTTCTAAAATTAGATTCATTCTATGTCAATTAAGTGACAATTTCCTTCAACAATTGCACTTGATAAAGATGTATCTAAATAGCTTCAAACAATGTTCAGCACAAAATTTAGACTCATAATTAAATAGTGACAGATTTCTTTTCAATTTAATAGTATAATTTTTAAAACATTCCAAAATGTTTATATTGAGATATCATATTGACATGACAGAATTATATATGTCAGGAATGACCCCTCTTATTTTCAAAAACTAGATCAAGATGTATAGATTACATACACCAATGAGAACATTTCTATCAAATTGAAGTAAACCTGCAAAAAAAAATTGTTATCTTACATCATTCTTTTCTGGATAACCTTAGAATTGCAATTACGTACAAAGCCCTCTTCTAATGGAAATTTCTGAGACTAAACAAGGAAATGACAATTAGAGGCTGTTTACATTTAAGTTACCATGTTTGTGTTATACCTCCATTATCTTGTTCACAGGGATAATCTCCTGACTAAATGGCAGCAAAGGTTTAATTGTCTACAGTCTAGACAGGAATCTATGTGGTGGTGGACAGCAAGATTCCACTCAACATGGTTTCCCCGGACAGATTACTTACTCAACTGTAGATCATGGCCAAATAACATTTGTTATGATGTTTGTAATTTTTTAAAGTTTATTTATTTATTTTTGAGAGAAAGAGAGAGAGAACAAACAGGGAAGCGGCAGAGAGAGAGGGTGAGAGAGAATCCCAAGCAGGCTGCACACTGTCAGCACAGAGCCCAGATGGAGCTGGAAGTCATGAACTGTGAGGTCATGACCTGAGCTGAAATCAAGAGTTGGATGCTTAACCGACTGAGCCACCCAGGCCTCCCTGTTTGTAATTTTTTGAAAATGATTTTAGTTTGGCTCCACTGTATCGTGTGTGTGTGTGTGTGTGTGTGTGCATATGCGTATGTGTGTGTTAGGTTATATTCCATGTGAATTCATTTGCTCAGATCAGTTACTTATACTTTAGGATAGTCAACACATAATTGGAAAAACCTCACTTGAGAGACGCTACTTTAAGTTTTCTTTTTTTTTAAATATAATTTATTGTCAAATTAGCTAATATACAGTGTGTACAGTGCACTCTTGGTTTGGGGGGCAGATTCCTGTGGTTCATCACTTACAACATCCAGTGCTCATCCCAACAAGTGCCCTCCTCAATGCCCATCACCCATTTTCCCCTCGCCTCTACCTCCCCCACCAAGCCTCAGTTTTTTCTCTGTATTTAAGAGTCTCTTATGGTTTGCCTCCCTCCCTCTCCATTTTTAACTATTTTTCCCCCTCCCTTCCCTCATGGTCTTCCGTTAAGTTTCTCAAGTTCCGCATATGAGTGAAAACATATATGTCTTTTTCTTACTGACTTATTTCACCTAGCATCATACCCTTCAGTTCCATCCATGTTGTTGCAAATGGCATGATTTCATTCTTTCTCATTGCCAAGTAGTATTCCATTGTATCTATAAACCTCAAGAAACAACAGATGCTGGCGAGGATGTGGAGAAATGGGAACCCTCTTGCACTGTTGGTAGGAATGAAAACTGGTGCAGCCACTCTGGAAAACAGTATGGAGGTTCCTCAAAATATTAAAAATAGAACTCCCCTATAACCCAGCAATAGCATTACTAGGAATTTATCCAAAGGATACAGGAGTGCTGATTCATAGGGGCAAGTGTATCCCAATGTTTATAGCACCACTATCAATAGCCAAATTATGGAAAGAGCCTAAATGTCCATCAACTAATGAATGGATAAAGAAGATGTTGTTTATATATACAATGGAATACTTTAAGTTTTCAAGCTATCTATCTATATAGGAAGTTTTGCTAATTAGCCAAAAAAGGTCATCATTTTCTTATAAAAATATTGTAATCTATATTTTGCCAACCGGCTAAAACAGTTTTAGGACTGTTCAGTTTTAGGACTAAAACTTTCAGTTTTAGGACTGAAAGAGATGTTTCTTGTGACAAACCTCTTTTCCTCTTAGTCTCACATCTATTTCCAGCAGCTATTGCAGTAAACAATCCTTGCAAACTTCCATGCTGTTTATAATGACCAATATCCTATCAAATTGGATATCTCCTTTATTCAGTTTAAGAAAGAATATGAGGAAAGTATAACATACATCAAGAAAATATAGCCACTCAGTCGGTTAAGCCCCCTGACTTTGGCTCAGGTCATGATCTCACAGTTCATGGGTTTGAGTCCCACATCGGGCTCTGTGTTGACAGCACAGAGCTTGGAGCTTGCTTCAGATTCTGTGTGTGTCTCTCTCTGTCCCTCCCTTGTTTGTATGCTCTGTCTCTCTCTCAGAAGTGAATCAACATTTTTAAAAACTTAAAAAAAAAAGAATTTATAGCCACATCTAGCTGACTAGTGATCTGTAAAACAATATTTTCTGTCAGGTGTTAAGTTTTTTACATGCTCAATATGTTAACAAAATATCAGTGAAACCAGTTAAATAGGTGAATTTATTGTAGGATAACAGAGAACCCTTAATATGCTAAAGAATACTGTGATTTTTCAAAATGGAGATGCTACATAATGTATACATTACACTCAGAAACACACACATACACACACACACACACACACACACAGTGGGAAAAGAAGATATGGCAAAGGTGATAAGAGTACTTACATGTGACAAACTATATCTAGTTTCTAGTTTATCAATTCTCAAAAAGGCTACATGCTACATTTATAAATAAAAAAAACCCTCTGGTATATATTTTCATTTACCCATATTCACAGTTTTACACTTTTTAAATCTTTATTGTCAGAGAAACAATGACTTACTTAGGTTACAGTGGTTGAACCACCATTATCTTTATCAATTACTGAAGGATTTTGTTATGCTTCTCGGGAAACAAAGTAAGGATTATTTTTCCCGATTAGATTCCCTCAGAAAACTGGAAGGAGTTTCTGAACATATTTATTTTTCCCTGGAAAGATCAATGATATCTGATTAGAAATAAGGTCTATCTGAATTCCTCTTTAGAGCAACAGGAGAGCTGCGTACCTGACTTTTGAAAGCAGTGATGCTGAACTGGCCAGGCAAAATAATGAGGGAATGACTACTGATTTTACCAAAGACAGTGGAAAACACGAGAAGTCTCTGAATCACAGAGGTTTTCAATTTGCATTCTAGTTAACTAGAATCTAATTAACTGGAGATTAGCTAGATCTAGGTAACTCAACACATCTCATATTTTTTTTTCTCCTAATTGACACCTTTCTGTGTGATACAATCACCTTTGAATTTCCTACTCAAACTTTCCCCTGAAATGGAACTAATTAAATCACATGTGAACTCTAAACTAATTAATGTTTACATTAAAAGAAAATGATTTTCTAATTATAATAAAAAGGGGTCTGACTTCTGGGGAAACTAGGAGAACTTCACATGCCATGAGACATTCAACCATCTTCATTACTGTGCATAAAAGAATGCAAATCAGTCCACAATTTTCTGTTTTCCTTCTCTGTTTTGCCTTTCTCTTCCTACAAGACCCTATTCTCTCTAACGTCTAACTGATCTGTACATTTGCTCCTGAATATACTAATTTACCTGCTTGAGGTATTATGACCTATTTATGAATAGTGATGTTAGAATATATGTTATTAAGTTAAAGAATTTAGTATTCAATCCAACTTTGATGTCTTCCATGAATTCTTCAAACATATGTGTCTGTGGCTATCTCTTAGAGATAGGAAATAGGGTAGATGGTCCACAAGTTTGGTCTAGTAAAACAATACTCTAACTGAAGTTGTCTGGAATTACTCCAGTGTTTCCCTAATGCCCTGTGCATCGTGTGTGTGTGTGTGTGTGTGTGTGTGTGTGTGTGTGTGTGTATTGTGATTTAGTTGCCGGTATTTTAACAGATGAGTAAATTTGATAGTTTTGACAAATCTATATGCAATATAATAAATTATTTTCTTAGTAGGAAAGCATAGACATAACATTAAATTCCTGATCTTCAGAATAATAAAGAGACAGTTATTAAAAAAAAACAACTCATTCTTATGGTAGCATAGAGTATATAAACTGCTAAAGGTCTCAAATTTTTTAAAAAATGCAATATTTTATCTAAAATTAGCTTTATGTCCCATCTTATCTTTCTTATTAAATTATCCTTTGTAGTACTCTCTAGAATCAATTTTCTAGATTTTTCCCATTTAAGAAAAAATAGACTGGAGCCACTCTATTTAAATATTATTTGTATCCAATGCTTGCTTGCTTGGTAATACGGTAGACAAACTAGTTGCTGGGTATATCCACAGACACTTCCCATATGGAGAAGCTGTACTTTTGATTACACAATGTCTAATTCTGGCACCGTGGGTGTTGTAGCTGTAGCCAGATTCAGACATCTTATCAGATTATTGCAACTCACTGGTCATTGCCTGCATGGATGAATTCTTATTACAACATCACAGATGGCTGGAACAGATCTTCATTGATTGTTGGGATTAACAGTGCATCAACTTATTGTGACATGAACTGTTTTCACAAGGGAAAGGATAAAGTAAATGACCAGATGTAGTAGTCAGTTAATTTCTAGACATTCATATGAGAAGCAGTTGCTGAAAATCTATACTATTAAAAATTTATATTTATTTAGTTTAGTAAATACCAGGTAAGGACAACTTTTATAAAACTCATAGTGAACCAGAAATGAGAATAATTTTTAAGGAATGTAGTTTGATGGGTTGTTCCAATTTATCAATTAGCCTTCATAATACAAAGGAGATATATACATATAAATATATATATATATATATATATATATATATATATATACACACACATATATAATGAGAATGAAGTATGGATAATGTAACTATAAATATGGTGAATCCATTGTAATAAATATGGAAATAATAAATAACGGAATAATTAAGTCACATTCCATCTAGATTGTGTTCTCTTCTAAATTATTAGTTGAACTATAAGGCGCTTGGGGTTGTAAACAATATAACCAGCACTCAAATTTGTTATTTTATGTATTTGAGTTTGCACTCTTTTATTTAAAAATTTTTTTCAATGTTTATTTATTTATGAGAGACAGATAGAGCATGAGTAGGGAAGGGGCAGAGAGAGAAGGAGACACAGAATCCAAGGCTCCAGGCTCTGAGCCATCAGTACAGAGCCTGATGCGGAGCTTGAACTCATTAGCTGTGAGATCATAACCTGAGCTGAAGTCAGACGCTCAACCCACGGAGCCACCCAGACACCCCTGAGTTTGCACTTTTTGGTAGCAGTACAGAACTTGTAAAAAAACCAAATTAATTGGATAATGTGAAGTACAATCTGGATGAAAAGCTGACTAATTAGAAATATTTGCCTACGGATTTGGGATTCTCTTCACACCACCCCACAGCGTGCACGTGCGCACACACACAGACACGCAATTTAATTGAGTGAAAAAAAATGTTTTTCTTTTTGTCTGTGTGTAACTGTAATCAATGATATAGTAGTGTTCTGATAACAGGTAATAAAGTGATATATTTTGACTATGTGTGGAAGTTGTATGTAGGAAAAATGCACAATATTATGGAATTGTACAGCAAATTGTTGTGTAAAGTTCAAAATAGCATGGAATTATAAATCTTAAATCTGAAAGCATTTATAAGTGGTCATAATATTCATGCATGTAAGAGAAGCAGATGCCTGTTTTGCTAAGATAGTTGAGGTAGAAAAAGTTCAGTAGGATTTTTGTTGCAAGTAACTGATATTCAGAAACTAAATGGGAATTGGCTTAGTAAAGACATTATGGGGAGGAATGGGTGGGTGACTCCTGTCTGCAGGAGAGCCTGGTGTTAAGCTATTCACTGTTTTGTCTTTGTTACTCAGGCCATGTTTACATCAAGAATTTTTTTTTTTAACGTTTATTTATTTTTGAGACAGAGAGAGACAGAGCATGAACGGTGGAGGGTCAGAGAGAGGGAGACACAGAATCCGAATCAGGCTCCAGCTCTGAGCTGTCAGCAGAGCCTGACACGGGGCCTGAACTCACAGACTGTGAGATCATGACCTGAGCCGAAGTTGGACACTTAACCAACTGAGCCACCCACGCACCCCTACACCAAGAAAGTTTATGTGAGTTGGTATCAAAAGACCAAAAAGGTAGAATTTAAAGTTAGTTCTTTTTTTTTTAACTTCAATCCAAGTTAGTTAACATGTAATGTAATAATGATTTCAGGAATAGAATTTACTGATTCATCACTTACATACAACACCCAGTGCTCATCCCAACAAGTGCCCTCCTTTGTACATATCACTCATTTAGCCCATCCCCCAACCAACACCTCTCCATCAACCCTCCGTTTGTTCCCTGTGTTTAAGAGTCTTTTATGGTTTGCTTCCCTTTGTTTTTATCTTATTTTTCCTTCCCTTCCCCTATGTTCATCTGTTGAGTTTCTCAAATTCCACATACGAATGAAACCATATATCTGTCTTTCTTTTGACTGACTTATTTCATTTAGCATAATACACCCTAGTTCCATCCACGTTGTTGCAAATGGCAAGATTTCTTTCTTTCTTTTTCTTTTTCTTTTCTTTTTTTTTTGTTTTGTTTTGCATTGTTCAGTAGTATTCCATTGCATATACCACATCTTCTGTATGCATTTGTCAGTTGATGGACATTTGGACTCTTTCCAAAATTTAACTATTGTTGATAGTGCTGTTATAAACATTGTGCTGTATGTGACCTTTCGAATCAGCATTTTTGTATCCTTTGGATAAATACCTGGTAGTGCAATTCCTGCATTATAGGGTAGTTATATTTTTAGTTTTTTTGAGGAAGCTTCATACTGTTTTCCAGAGTGGCTGCACCAGTTTGCATTCCCACCAGCAATGCAAAGTATTCCTTCCCCTTTTTCTTCATCTTTGCCAACATTTGTTGTTTTCTGACTTGTTAATTTTAGCCATTCTGACAAGTGTGAGGTGGTGTCTCATTGTGGTTTTGATTCGTATTTCCCTGATGACGAGTGATGTTGAGCATTTTTTCATGTGTCTGTTAGCCATATGGATGTCTTCTTTTGAAAAGTGTCTATTCATGTCTTTTGCCCATTTCTTCACTGGATTATTTGTTTTTTGGGTGTTAAGTTGAATAAATTCTTTATAGATTTTTGACACTAACACTTTATTTGATATGTAATTTGCAAATATTTTCTCCAATTCTGTTAGTTGCCGTTTAGTTTTGTTGATTGTTTCCTTCACTGTGCAGAAGGTTTTTATCTTGATGAGGTCCCAATAGTTAATTTTTGCTTTTGTTTCCCTTCCTTCCAGAGACATGTCAAGTAAGAAGTTGCTGCAGTCGAGGTCAAAGAGATTGTTGCCTGTTTTCTTCTCTAGGATTGTAAGGTTCTTGATACCATGAGAGGGCAATGAGAGAGATGTTATGGTTCAGGGCAACAAACTGGGCTTAGACCCTGGGAAACAAGGCTAAGGAACCACAGTTGGGGTGATTAGGAGCAACACATCAATTGCAAGTCTTGATGAATTGCTGTGATCCTGTTATTATTAACCTACCTCTTGGAAGTAAAATTAATAAGCATTTTGGTAAATTATAATTGTAGAATTGGGGACAGAAATATCTAAAAGGAATCAGAAGAGTTTGAGAATTCTGGCTTCCTAAAATCTATAAAGTACTTCTTAATTCAATTTAAAAAGAAATAAACAGAAATGTGACGAACTCAGGCAGTTTAGAGAAAGAAACAAGATCCCAAGCCACCCACACTATGACCCAGAGGCTAACACAGAGAACACAAAGAATGGGCAGAGCATTCTAATCAATCAAAGCGAGTTCAGAATGTCACAAGCAGTGACAAAGTAACCAAAGCTTGATTACTGGCAAAGTAACCGATGTTTGGGGAGTGCCTAAACACAGGTGACCTGACATTAACTGCCAGCGTACTAAACTTTTGTAAAGGTAATAATACTTCGGAAAAATCCCAACTCTGGGAAACAGGAGTCCATAGTGGACTGCCAAATATGCCAGGTATAAAGGAAATACAAAAACCAATACCAGTGTGGTGTGGACTAAAGAACTAATATGCATTTTGGGATGACGCCTGAAAAGATCCTGTGAAAGAAAACAGAACCTGGAACACCAGAACCGAGAAACTTATTTGACCATCAGATAAAAACCATGAAATAAACCACATATTCATTCATTAAAAAAGGAAAGAAAAAAAGGTTTTTGAATACTTAAGATACGTCATGCACTGTGATTGATATTGGGGCTATAGTAGTAACCAAAGAAATATGTCCTTATAGAATTTACAGTCTAAAAGGAAGATAAGCAACAAATAAGTAATAAAATAAGAAAATAATTAGAAATTCTGCTTAGTGACAGAAACAAATAGGAGAATGTGAAAGGAAATATTTAAAAATGACCCAATTTAGATAATAGTGTCAGAAAATGAGCTTTCTGAGATAGTGACAGTTAAGGTAGAAGATGAAAACAGGGCGTCTATGGGGAAAAAGAGTGACATGAGGTGGGCAGAATGCCAGAAATGAAGACTGTTTCATTTTATGAGAAAATATAAGCCTTGTGTTAAAAAAGTTTATATACATTTTGAAACTCCATTTTTATACATCAAACATATTTATTAAAATTATCTAAATTTGTGGGATTTTAGAAAATTAAACATCGTATCTCTAAAGTCTAAATTTAAATATTCAACTCAAAATACTTGAAAATTATTCTATAAATGCTTTCTTGAATTTTATTTTGACAATTTATATAATGTGTGTACATTATGAAATATTGATTAATTTTAACTTAAATATTATTTGGGGATCATAAAATATTTGGTTTGTTTCTATTGTTTTTGCCCAATTCCTTTCTAATGATTTATCAGTTTTAAACAGCTTTGTTTCAGGATATCAGAAATAAAAGGATTTAGATGCTTGAAATTCATGTTTAAAATACAATTTGGAGGGGTGCCTGGGTGGCTCAGTTGGTTAAGCATCTGACTTCGGCTCAGGTCATGATCTCATGGCTCATGAGTTCAGGCCCCACATCAGGCTCTGTGCTGACAACTCAGAGCCTGGAGCCTGCTTTGGATTCTGTGTCTCCCTCTGTCTTCCCCTCCCCTGCTCTCCCTCTCTCTCTCTCTCACACACACAAAAATAAACATTAAAAATTTTTTAAATGAAATAAATAAAATATGACTTGGTAATGGTCTGTATTAAATGGTTCCAAATTTCCTTAGCTTCTTATGGAAACTTTGGACTCTTGTTCCAGAACAAACACATCCATTGGAATACAGTTGCAGAAAAATTGCATGTTCTTTCAGGATATTTATATGTAATATAAAATTCCTTTACTGTAGGCTCTCAGGCAAAAAATTACCTAAAATAAATTTTATGATTGATAAGTAAGAGTGGGGAGTAATAGGCCCTTCTGTTGAAAATATTGGTGCAAGTGAAAACATCTCTTTTCTACAAATCATATCTACATTTAGTCACCCTATGCCTTGAGACCAATATTTAAAAATGGATGACAATAGCCATATACTTGCCTAAAAGATGTCAGTACCCTGGAAGGTGAAAATTGAAAAGTATGAAGGTTTGGCTGGGGCATAAGCTTGAGGCAAGAACAATTTTGATCATTTTGATTGGTTGAAAGTTAAAATTGTTATGTTCTGTGAAGAGTGAATTAAAGTGATATAAAAGGAAAATGGTGTTTTAAGATGCTTTCAAGTTTAGGAACAAGGGTCATGAAAACCAAATGGGCTCTGATGTGAAGAGAAAAAAGAACTTGAACTAAGGTAATTGATGTGAAGATAAAGTAACCAGTAAATGAAAGAGACACAGGGGAGAAAAAAATTAAGAGTAGAGTTGAAGTAATTTGCTCTGAATTGAAGATTCGTGGCTAAAGAGTCATCTTAAAAGTCCTTCTGAAAAAAAAAAAAGAGTAAAATACTTTTAAGGCTATTGCTTGGGAAACTCAGAAATAGGTTTACACTCACAAAAAAGTTAAAATTGGTGCCATGAAATAATTATGACACTCTGTGTCTCTAAGCCTCTGCTTCTTTAAGGGGTGTGGGTAGAAAAATTAAACCCCATACCAGTAGACTCCAACTTTTCTGAGTCAAAATGTGTGTTCCCAAGTTCAAGGACAGGTCTGCAGTGTAGTATCTTGCCATCTAAAGTAACATGGACCCAGCAAGCTGTGATGGTAAGGGGTCTCCCAGTCATAGGGCCATAGAGATATTCATTTTACTTCTTTTTGTCTCTTTGGGCATGGAAGAGGATGGGTAGAGGAAGGGACACCAGTTTATATCACTCATATCTAACATTCCAATCACTTTCTTGCTATGCAATGAAGTCTACTTGTGTTTTCAGTCTACCTGGTTAGCCATGGCCTTCCACGGCTCATCTCAATTCTTTGCAAATGGTTGGTTTTCTGCAATGCAGATTCCAGGACTTTCGAATCATTAAAACAATTAGATTGAATAATATACATAGAGCAAATTTGCCCTTTAGGTTTATAATTTCCTTTTTCAAATAGGTTTATTTCTGAAATAAAAGCACCGGTCCTCAATCTTTTCTTACTCCTGGGGTAGCTGCACTATTATGTATTTCTTTCAGAGGACAGCTCTCTAGTAGACCCTGTCTCTTCCCTCTCTCTCTAGCCACTGTGCCCTTGCCCCACGGTCCCTGACTTTTTAAAAAATTAATTAGTTAATTAATTTTTTTATTTATTATTTTGAGAGAGATGAGGGGGTGAGAAGCAGAGAGAGAAAGAGAATCCCAAGCAGGGTCCACACTCAGTGCAGAGCCTGATGTGGGGCTTGAACGCACAAACCATGAAATCATCACCTGAGCAGAAACCAAGAGTCAGACACTGAACTGACTGAGCCACCCAGGCGCCCCAGTCCCTGACTTTTTTTGATGGTTTGCATTTTCCACATTCTATATTCAGTTGCATTTTAAGCATCTAAATATACACAAGAAGCTTAGATGTCCCTGAGAAATTTTACTTTCTCTTGCCAGTGGCTTAATCCGAGTAAAAGGGCAACAAGTTGAAGCAAACACAAAGACCAGCTATATGTGTAGATAATCGTTTAATTACTTTGAATCTTTTCCCTGCAACTCCTCTCCACATATGACAAAGTTTACCTGTACTTTGGATTTTATTGCCAAGGATCAGGGCTGTGATTTCCTGTGCTCTAGATTCATTGATATAGCCACTTGTGTGTTCCATCTACCAGGAATTCAACAAATTACCATGCTTTTTCTGATGACTGTCCCTCCATATCCTTAATGATTTTTTAATGGATTTTATGTTTTCTTTTGGTACAATTTATGTAAATATTATTTGGGAAGTAAATTCATGTGTTCAGCCTACCACATTGAGCTAGAAGTCACCTTTTCATAATTTAGCCATCATCTGTTACCTATTTTAATATTATCTGTTTTTATTATTTAAAAAAAGAGGACTCCTATATAAAATTTCCTGGCCTTTGAAATATAAAATTAGTTAATATAAAGTTCATGCTATATACAAAAGAGAGAGAGAGAGAGAGAGAGAGAGAGAGAGAGAGAATTGTCAAGTTGAAATAAAGTGGGATGAATAGTTAACTATTTTCATTATTTTTTTCAATCATAGTCTAAAACTGAGAGGATATTTTCAGAAAGGAATATAAACTAAATCAGATTTGAGTAGGTAAGCATTAGCTTGAATTAGTAGTTGATTTTTACCTGAAGCCTTAAAAATAATCAGGAAAAAAAATATCTAGGACATTATCCAGTATCTTATTAAGGGTCTCTTATTTCTAACTCCAATGAAAAAGTCCTCTCAGAGTTAATAGATATTAACAAGGTGGTATATTTCCAAAAAAGAAATCTAGTTTTTGTAGATAAAATGATATTATCTAAAAATTTTCTCTCTACCTTGACTATTTGTAAGATTGGAACTGTTTTCTACTCAGTGGTGTTTACATGTTGAAATCCTGTCTTCATTTATTATTTGAATTTTGTTTGGTATTATTATTATAAGTCATTGTAAAGACTTTTTGGGATGTTGGCAGTATATAAAAATGTAACTATAAGTCAGCTTACACTTATAGAGACTTTATTATTTTATTTTATTTTATTTTATTTTATTTTATTTTATTTTATTTTATTTTATTTTATTTTATTTATTTTATTTTTCCTTTACAGATTGATTAGGAGATTCATCTAATTCCTTTTTTGTTGTTGTTGTTTATTTATTTATTTTGAGAGAGAGAGAGAGGGCTAAGGCGAATACAATCTGGGAAGGGGCAGAGAGAGAGGAAGAGAGAGAATCCAAATCAGGTTCCACACTCAGAGCAGAGCTTTGAGCCAAAATCAAGAGTTGGACACTTAACCAACTGGACCACCCAGGTGTCCTGAGATTCATCTAATTCTTTTTGCAGAAGAATGTAAAATCCGTGCCTAAGTTTCTGCCAACAAAGAGCAGCTGAGTGCATTTTATGTTGATGGAGAAGGGAATCATCGGGGAATTTCCTCCTTCCCTCCCATCTTGAGGTAAGTTTCCACTTGAAGATTCTCGGCTCTTTGAACTGATTGTCTTCCCGTGACTTTTAGGCAACAAGCTCCTAAATTATCATACATTCCCTAATCTTTTTATAGTAAATAAAAATATTTTAAATGTTTTTAAATTTATTGTCACAATGAATATGACTAATTGAAAAGAATGTTTCAAAATGTCTTCTTTTTGAGGAAGATAAAGTTCATGTTAACATTGATGTAAAATAATACTTACCCTAGAAGATCAGTTTCATTCATCTAAAGAATTAAAAGAAAATGAATTTTAATGGATTCCTTTACAGTAACAGGTTATCACTAATATTATAGACTATACATACATCATGACAAAACTTTAAAGTAACTATCATCATTTGGCCTGCATTAAAGAAATTAATATATTTTGTTAGCATAATTTACAAATAAGATCCAGTGAGAAATATAGTATCTAGAGATTTTCAACCACCACACCACAGTGCCCAATATATTATAAGCATATAAAAATCATAATAAGGGTATAAGCTTATAATATTTAAAATTTTTAAAACTCCAATGTCTTTTCAATTTTTTAACATTTATTTATTTTAGAAAGAGAGAGAGAGAGAGAGAGAGAGAGAGAGAGAACGAGTGGGGGAGGGGCAGAGAGAGAGAGGGAGACACAGAATCTGAAGCAGGCTCCAGTCTCTTGAGTTGTTAGCACAGATCCCCATGTGGGATTCAAACCCACCAACTGCGACGTCATGATGTGAGCTGAAGTCGGACGCTTAACCAACTGTATCACCCAGACACCCCTAAAATTGAAATATAATTAACATACAATATTATATTAGTTTCAGGAATACAAGATGGTAACATGTCTAAAAATTTTTTAATGTTTATCTGTTCCTGAGAGACAGAGAGACAGAGACAGAGAGAGAGAGAGCACACGCAGGGGAGAGGCAGAGAGAGGAGACTCAGAATCCGAAGCAGGTTCCAGGCTCCAGCTGTCAGCACAGAGCTCAACGTGAGGCTGGAACCCACTAACCGTGAGATCATGACCTGAGATGAAGTTGGACACTCAACATACTAAGCCACCCAGATGCCCCAAGATGGTGACATTCCTATACATTACACAATGATCACAAGTTTAGTGACTGGATGTCACCTTACACAGTCAATACAATATTATTGTCTATATTCCCTGTGCTATACATTATATCCCCATGATTTATTTATTTTATAACTTGATCACCTTTATCCATTTCACTCACCTCCCAAGCCACATTTCCTTTGGCAACCATCAGTCTGTTTCCTGTATTTAATAGTCTGGTTTTGTTCTGTTTTGTTTATTCATCTGTTCTGTTTTGTTTTTTAGATTCCACTTATAAGTGAAATCATATGGTGGTTTGTCTTTCTCTGTCTTACTTTATTTAGTGTAATTCCTTCAAGGCCCATCCGTGTTGTTGCAAATGGCAAGATTTCTTTCTTTCTTTCTTTCTTTCTTTCTTTCTTTCTTTCTTTCTTCCTTCTTTTTCTTTCTTTCTTTCTTTCTTTCTTTTTTTTTTTTTTTTTTGGTAATAGCTGGGTAATACCCCATTATATGTCATCAACACGTTGGATTTTGTCAAATGCCTTTTCTGCATCTGTTAATATGACCATGTGATTTTAATTCTTTAGCTTATTGATGTGATGGATTACACTAATGTTAACCAGACTTGCATATCTGGGATAAACACCACTGGTTGTGGTGTCTAATTATTTTTATACATTGTTGGATTCGATGTGCTAATATTTTCTTGAAGAGTTTTCATCTATTTTCATGAGAGCTATTGGTCTTTAGTTTTCTTGTTACGTTTTTGTTAGTGCTGGTATTAGGGTAATGCTGGTCTCACAGAATGAATTAGGAAGTATTCCCTTTTCTTATATCTTCTGGAAAAGATTGCAAAGATCTGGTTTTATTTCTTCCTTAAATGGTTGGTAGTATTTACCAGTGAATCCATCTGGACCTGGTAATTCTATTTGGAAGGTTATTATTTATTGTTTCAATTTCTTTAATAGATACAGATTTACTCAAATTATCTATTTCTCCTTGTGTGAATTTTGACAGAATGTGTTTTTCAAATAATTTTTTCATTTCATCTAGGTTATCAAAGTTGTGGCCAGAAAGTTGTTCATAGTTTTCCTTATTATCCTTTTGATGCCTATTACCATTATTACCCTTTAGTAAAAATACAAATAATTAGTGATTTAAATTAAAACAAACAAACAAAACTCAATTTCCAGATTGATATGACTCATATTACAAATGAAGAAAGTGTAATTTCTTGGATGGTAATAAAGAAATAATACATTTTAATCAATGTGTATTTATA
Organism: Felis catus; assembly: GCF_018350175.1. NCBI lineage: Eukaryota > Metazoa > Chordata > Mammalia > Carnivora > Felidae > Felis > Felis catus. The sequence continues at coordinate 100,505,219 of NC_058376.1, forward strand.
TGTAATTATGAAAAGACATTTGACTAATAGGGCATTCAAGGTAGTTTTAGTCAAGTCCAGGATAAATTTGTTGTCTTAATAGACATGAATATTTCTCATTTTGTGAGAGATTTTTGCTGCTGTCCCCATGGTTACAACTGTCTGTATTTTGAAAATTAGTTACAAGGATTTCCAGCCATTCACTGCATGCAAGCAAATCTAGCAGTATTGGTTTTCCTACCTTAAAGAGAATGCTTAAAATAATAATATAGCCCAACTATCTGAGATTTTGTAATCAACATATATATGTATATTTAATTTTTTAATGTTCATTTTTTTTTTTTGAAAGAGAGAGAGGAGGGATGGGGGAAGAGAGAGAGAGAGAGAAACCAGGGTATGAGCAGAAAGAGAGGGAGACACAGAATCCAAAGCAGACTCCAGGCTCCAAGCTGTCAGCACAGAGCCGGACACGGGGCTCGAACTCAGTCACCCCGAGATCATGACCTGAGCCGAAGTTGGACACTTAACCGACTGAGCCACCCAGGCACCCCTCGACATTTATATTTTCAATGTAGCATCTTATGTATACAGTTAATAGCATATTTTGAGATATTATCTTCAGTCTCTTGCTCATAATGTTCTTATTCCCTTGTATTTTATTTAAATTTTTAGAGACTAAGCCTACTCGTATATTCAAATTGTTCTTCCGCCTATCGGGGCTGTGCATGTGGTTATTCATCTATGTCAATTTACTGATGCTTTTAACTATCTAATGAATTTTATGGATCTATTGCACTCTCTCCTGACAAAAATGTTTGGGTGTTAACTGTTTTTCATGTGCTGAAATTGTTTGCATATAGAATTTCGCATACAATTTTAGATGTTTTCCAGATATTCTGAAGCACATCCATATTCTCCTTAAGAGTTTGAAGATTTTCGGATAAGAAGCTGTGCTTGTGAGTTGCAACTCTTTTTGTTTTTGCTTTTGTTTTTGTTCTTGAGATTCTACTTTTTCAAGTACCATAAGCTTTGTTCCTATAGTTGATTCCAACCACAGCTTCAAACTTTGAATTTAATTTTTCAGTAACAATGAAATAAGCGTCTTATCTTGGTGTGCTTTTTCTTTTTAAAAATTTTTTTTTCAACGTTTTTTATTTATTTTTGGGACAGAGAGAGACAGAGCATGAACAGGGGAGGAGCAGAGAGAGAGGGAGACACAGAATCGGAAACAGGCCCCAGGCTCCGAGCCATCAGCCCAGAGCCTGATGCGGGGCTCAAACTCACGGACCGTGAGATCGTGACCTGGCTGAAGTCGGACGCTTAACCGACTGCGCCACCCAGGCGCCCCTTGGTGTGCTTTTTCTTTATGCTCTCTTCCAATGTTGTAGACCAATAGCACTGACATTATTTAACACCTCAACATTAGTTATTTTTCATAGTCTTGATTCAATCCATTCACCATTGAGAATTGTTCAATTATAACTTCAGAAATGATTTGTAAAAGGTGAAGCCAGAACAAGATGGCTAAAATAAATGACAGGTCTGCTGTTGACTTTGTGTTTTCCCTATATGTTTTCATGCTCTCTTGAGCACAGCTATCTACCAGGACTCCATGTTTTACCTGTTTCTATTTGTTTGATCAGAAACTTGACTTTCTGCTTTGATCTTCACCTGATATTTAGCAGTATGGATTTAGAGTTCTATTGTAATTCAGTATCAGGCAGTAGACACAAACCTCAAGATTCATTGTTATAAATCTTAACAGTAACCTTACCAGGCTCTTAAAGTGCCTTACAACCAGGCACTTTATAATATGGACACTATAGGAACTATATTCAGGTTAAAAAAACTTGCTATAAACGATGAAGGATTAGTTATAATTGTTTCACTCGTAGGTAGCATACAAGTATGAATTGTGTAATTGTATAGAGGTACATTTTCTAGGATGCTTTTTATTCTATTTATTATTACCTCCGAAGAAAATTATTTTTTAAGCCAGAAATACCAGAAAATATGTACTTTAAAATATGAATGAGGGACGCCTGGATGGCTTAGTTGGTTAAGCATCCGATTTAGGCTCAGGTCATGATCTCATGATTCGTGGGTTCGAGCCCTGTGTTGGGCTCTGTGCTGACAGCTGAGTCTGGAGCCTCCTTTGGATTCTGTGTTTCCCTCTCTCTTTCTCTCTGCCCCTCCCCCACTTATGCTCTGTCTCTCGCTCTCTGTGTCTCAAAAATAAATAAAAAACATAAAAAAATAAAAAAAATGTGAATGATGATTCTTAATAGAGACGGTAAAGATCCTTGAAAAAAAGAAAAACCCTGTTATTTGGAGAGAGATGGTGAGACTCATTTTTGAAAGTCACTTACAATCTGATGATTTCACTTCTGGTCAAGGTTTCCAAATAGAATTACTTGTCTTTATAAACATGTGTGTTTTATGTAGGAGTTTGAAATGCATCATCCTTTAAAAATATCCAGATGATTTTCAAAAATGACCTATGGATGAACTGGTACTACATGATTGGAGATGAGATGAGAGGAGAACAATGAATAAAATCTAAAGTGGTGTTGACTCTACAAAATGTTTGTGTACATGATCCTCAGCATTTGCAGATTTAACATTCATTAATTTGAATAGTCACAAGTGAGCTTAAGGGATTATGTAGTAATTTGCTGTTTTATGGAGGTATGATATTGGGGAACTGGTATCAGGGTATAAATCATAGCAGAGGTTAAGGCTAACAATGATTTCAGAATCTGCTTCTCAAACCAATTCTACTTGGTATCTACTTAGAATTATTGCAGTTTTTCCTTTAAATGAGAGGAGTCTATATAGTATCCTGGGATTAACATATTTGAAGATATGAGATTCTCTTATATGTACCCCAAATGTCAGGAGTCTATTATATTAGCACCAACTTCTTTAAATTCAGTGTGGGAAGAAAAGTAATCAACCAAACTAGGAAAGACTGATGAGATACACAGATGTCTAGTGTCACCTATTAATTCCATATTTCAAAAATTGTTGCACAGCAAAGCATTAAGCTAAGTGTAAGCACTTTTTTTGTATTTATTTTCAGTAATAAGTGAGGATGATATGGCTATGACAGATAATGTTCATTTTGTTTTGATAGCTCTGAACTGGAACAATTAAGACTTTTTGGAGGCTCCAAAGGTATATTTTCTTAAGCTGCTTGGGCAGCCATAACAAAATACTATAGACATGGTGGCTTAAACAACAAAAATGCATTTCTCCCATTTCTGGAGGCCGGAAATCCAAGATCAAGGTCCAGCAGGGTTCAGTTTCTGGTGAGAGCTTCCTTCCTGGCTTAGAGTAGGCTGCCCTCTTGTTGTGCCCTCATGGGCTTTTTTTTTTCCTGAGTGTTCATAGAGAAGGAAAGAGCTCCCCGGTGTCTCTTCTTGTAAGGATACCTATCTTAGAGAATCTTGACCCCTTCCTGATGTCCTCATTGAATCTGAATAGCCTCCTTTTAGGCCTTATTTCCAAATAAGACATATTGAGGGATTAGAGCTTTAACATATGCATTTAGAAAGACACAGTTCAGTTCAAATCAGATACTTTTCTATGAAAAGTAATATCATGACTAAAATCTGAAGGACTATCTCCATTATAGAGCTGACAATATTGTGACGTAGAGAACTTGACCAACACTTCCAAAGGTACATAGTTAGTTAGTGGCAGAAAAAAAAAATGTAATCAAGTATATTGTTTGGCTTCCATTCTCTGGTAATTGCTACCTTAAAAACCATGCCATTCTAGGTGGTATGATTAAACATATTAATATATATTGTTCATTGACCAGGCTGCTATAATAAATAAGGGAAAAGACTTCTGCCTCTAGCTAACATGGCTTTTTCCAGTAAATGCCTTGAAAAGCACTTTGAGTCAGGCAATATTATAGAAAAAGGGTCATCAAAATTTACTTCTAGCATACTTCAAAGTTTGTCTTCTGAATCAGAAACAAATGCCCACTCTTAAGGGATTTATTGCCCATAACTCCATGTGCTAGCTGAGTTTCTATTTGATATGGCATTTGAGCAGATGAATAAGCATTAGCTGATTGACAGCTAAGACCAAGGCAATGTGATATTAACTCCACATACTCTCCTGTCTTCCATTTTCAGATACCAGAAGAGGCATCTATTGTCTTCCGGATACTGATTGAAAAGTTGAGAGTGAAATGAGTTTTGTAAGTTCCCCAATGAAGACCCTACAAATACCTAATATTAAATAAAGAGTTGTGGGAAAGGTTTTACAACTAGTCCTTTCCCAAATAGGCTCAAATCAAACTCAAGGATGAGTAAAAGGAAAACTCAATTTCCAGATTGATATGACTCATATTACAAACGAAGAAAGTTTGTAATATGTAACTGATGGCTCAGTTGGTTAAGTGATCGACTCTTGATTTCAACTCAGATCATGACTGCACAGTTTCTAAGTTCAAGCCCCACATCGGGCTTTGTGCTGACAGCACGGAGTCTGCGTGGGGTTCTCTCTCTCTCTGCCCTTCTTTGCTATTTCTTTCTCAAAATAAATAAATAAACATTAAAAAAAATAAAGCAGCCATGGGGAGGATAAATAACTTACATAATCCTCTGATAATTAGTGCAACAAGGAGTTGAATCCAGGCAGTTTGGATATTAATGAAATATATTTTATAATCCTGGTTAAAAATAGCAATACATTAATGCCCAACCTAAGTGATTTCTTTTCCTGAAAAGTGTTCCTATGTGCCTTTAATAAAAAACCAAAAAAATATTTGATTTCAGTGAGTAGTATATAAAATATTTTGATATCATGTTATTTAAAGAATTAAAAATTCATTATTCCATATAATTTAAAGGCTTAACAAGTATTTACTTTTGATTATCTTGCATATATTGGTAGCTATTTGGTTTTTCAGGTATTAGTAGCTGGTCATATTTGTCACTTCAATTGACCTTACAAAGTTTTCTAGACCAATGATTACCCAGACATCAGGTCCAGTTTTTCTTTCCAGCCCTTTCTAAATATTTCCACAGTTCATTATAAATCCAAAAATCTATATACATATCTGCATAAATAAACCTTTAAACTTTTTTCCTTCCTTCCCCTCTCCTTTCTCTTTTACTCAAATATTTTCAGGAGAATAAAAAATAAAACATTTCTATTTTTTATCCTCTTTTTAAGTTTTATTTACAAGTTTCTGAACATCCATAGTCACAAATGAGTAACAATAAGAATAGTGCTTGTACAATACTTGTATCAGAATAAAAGGACATTTGTAAGAATCAGAAGCATCAGTCAGAAAAGACTTTTGTAAGTCTCCAAAACCTAAAATCATCTCCACAATCTTATCTCTACTGCTTTCCACTACCAATCAGTGCTTCCCCTTAGCTTGCAGAGTTCAAGAAGCACTTAAAAACATTCATTGACATTTCACGTATATAGTCATTCCCTGATCTCTGTATATTTAATTTTATAGTATTATATAGTTTTGACAATAGTATGTTCTATTAGTCTCCTGATTAAAATATTAAGTATGAAAACATATTATACTCTATGCGCATTTGGGGTGGCATCAGATTCTGCAATTTGACCTACTGTTTCAAACATTGTTGGTATGGGAAAAGGTAGGCCAAGTGCCAAATGACCCACAGAATTTTGAGACATCAAGCATGCAAGATAGGAATTTGTAATTTGAGCATATTCCATATTTTTATTTATTATTCTATTAGAATGACATAATAATTTTATGTGACACTACTCTAGCTCTAAAGTTCTCTTTGTGTAAAAACATTGGAATTAATCATTTTTTGACAAAAATCAATATTTTTATTTACTGTTTAAAATGATGTTTTGATGTATGTATACATTGTGAAATGATTATCAAGATCAAACTAATTAACATTCCATTATCTCACATAGTTATCTTTTGTGTGTGCGTGTTAAAAACAGTTGAGATCTACTGTCTTAGCAAATTTCAAGTATACATTACTATTAAAATTACAGTTTCCTACTGTACATTAGGTGTTCAAAATTTATTCATAACTGAAAGTGTAACTCTTGATTAGTATCTCTATTTAATTTTTAAAAAATTTTTTTAACGTTTATTTATTTTTGAGAAACAGAGACAAAACACGAGGGAGGAGGAGCAGAGAGAATGGGAGACAGAATCTGAAGCAGTCTTCAGGCTCTGAGCTGTCAGCACAGAGCCCAATGCGGGGCTGGAACCCAAGAACCAGGACATCATGACCTGAACCAGAGTTGGATGCTTAACTGAGCCACCAAAGTGCCCAACCTCTCATAACCCCCACTCATTCTGTTGTTTTACTATAAATTCAACATTTTTTGTTTGTTTTTTAGATTCCAGCTATAAGTAATAATACCATGCCATATTTATCTTTCTGTGTCTGGCTATTTCACTTAGGAATCATTAAATGGCTATATAAAAATGCAGCTGAGGGCGCCTGGGTGGCACAGTCGGTTAAGCGTCCGACTTCAGCCAGGTCACGATCTTGCGGTCCGTGAGTTCGAGCCCCGCATCAGGCTCTGGGCTGATGGCTGGGAGCCTGGAGCCTGTTTCCGATTCTGTGTCTCCCTCTCTCTCTGCCCCTCCCCCGTTCATGCTTTGTCTCTCTCTGTCCCAAAAATAAATAAAAAACATTGAAAAAAAATTAAAAAAAAATGCAGCTGAATATTTTTAAGTTTATTTATTTATTTTGAAAGAACGAGAGAGAGAACAAACGGGTTGGGGAGGGGAAAATCCCAAGCAGCTTCTGCACCATCAGCACAAAGCCGATGTGGGACTCAAAACACATGAACCGTGAGACCATTACCTGAACTGGAGTCAGAAATTTAACTGACTGAGCCACCCGGGCCCCCCAGGAGCTGAATACTTTTAAATGCTTCTTGAACTCTGGAATCTAGGAAGTGTTCATTAATAGTGGATAGAGGAAGAGATGAGAGTATGAAAGTAATTTCAGGTTGTAAAATCATACAGGAGCTTTCTGACTGAAGCCACTGATTCTTACTAATGCTCATTTATTCTGATACTTAGCATAATGTTATTCATGTTGTTGCAAATGGCAGAGTTTCCTTCTGTTTTATGGATAAACACACACACACATATATATTTGAAATATATGCATATTTGAAATTTAAAATATGTCTATATCACATCACATTTTTCTTTAACCATTTACCCACTGATAGACACTTGGTTGTTTCCATGTCTTGGTTATCGTGAATAGTGCTGCAATAAACCTGGGAGTACAAATATTTCTTTGAGATACGGATTTTCATTTTCTTTGGATATATACCCAGAAATGGGATTACTATGTTAATTCCATTTTTAACTTTTTTCGGGAACTTTTATAATGTTTTCCATAACGACTTTACCTATTTGCTTTCCCACCAACAGTGTGCAAGGGTAACATTTTCTCCACATCCTTTCCAGCATTGTTATCTTTTAGCTTTCCGATAATAGATATCATGACAAGTGTGAGGTGATATCTCACCGTGGTTTTGATTTACATTTCCCTAATAATTAGTGATGCTGGTCATCCTTTCATTTTCTGGTGCCCATTTGTATGTCTTCTTTGGAAAAAATGTATATCCAGTCTCTTTGTCCATTTTTTAATTGAGTTTCTCTTATTTTACTGTTGAGTTGTCTGAGTACTGTATATATTTTGAATACTAATATCTTAACAGAAAAATGCTTGCAAATATTTTCTCCCATCCATTCCATAGACTTCTTCTTCATTCTATTGATTATTTCCATTGCTGTCCAGAAAATTCTTGGTTTAATGTGGTCCCACTTATTATTTTCTTTTGTTGCCTGTGCTTTTGATGTCAATTCCAAACAGTCATTGCCAAGACCAACGTCAAGGAGATTCTCCCCTAGATTTTCTTCTAGGGGTTGTACAGTTTCGGGTCTTAAATCCATTTTGAGTTGATTTTTTTTTAATTTATTTTAACCTTTATTTATTTTTGAGACAGAGAGAGACAGAGGATGAATGGGGGAGGGGCAGAGAGAGAGGGAGACACAGAATCAGAAACAGGCTCCAGGCTCTGAGCCATCAGCCCAGAGCCCGACGCGGGGCTCAAACTCACGGACTGCGAGATCATGACCTGAGCTGAAGTCGGACGCTTAACCGACTGAGCCACCCAGGCGCCCCATTTTGAGTTGATTTTTATGTATGGTATAAGACAAGATTCCAATTAAATTATTTTGCATATAGATATCCAGTTTTATAAGCACCATGTATTGAAATGACTATTCTTTTTCCATTGTATTCTTGGCACCTCTGTCAAATATTAGTTGACTGTATATGCATGGGATTATTTCTGGATTTTCTATTCTGTTCCATTGATTTATATGTCTGGTTTTTGTCAGTACCATACTGTGGATTATTACAGTTTTGTAATGTAGTTTGAAGTCAGGAAACATGATTGTTCCAGTTTAATATTTTTGCTCGAGATTGCTTTAACTCTTCAAGGCTTTGGTGGTTCTGTATGAATTTTGGGATTTTTAAAAAATTTCTGTGAAAAATACCATTGGAATTTTGATAGGGAATTCATTGAATCTGTAGATTACTTTGGGTGTTTAACAATATTAATTCTTCCAATCCACAAACACAAGATACCTTTCCACTTGTTTATGTCTACTTTGGTTGATTTATTTTTGATTGTTTAAATAAAAATCCTTTAGTGATTTAGCAAGTAAATGCATATTCTGAAGTTTTCTTTTTTGCATCTGTGTATGAACTTTTGACGTTTTCATGACTTAACAAATTACTTTAGGAAAACCTACTTTAAACATATACCAGATAAAATAAACCAGATAAAATAGTAATTCTGGAAAACATTCCCAAAACTTAGAAAAAAAAAAAAACTACCTTTTCTTCTTGACATTTTGACAGATGACATACTAGAAAACCTCTGGTCATAGAATTTAAGATACTGAAATAAATGACAGTTTCTACTCAGCTAATGGACCACCAGGGGACAAAAATAAATCAAAAGAAATGCATTATAATATTACTCAAGGGAACACAGTCTGTTAGGAAATGTACAATGTTTATTTTTTGAAAGTAAGACTGAACTTTTGAATTACAACAATGAACAGTGTGTTACCTCTTAAAAGAAAAATACTAGTTGCCAAAATAATGACTATTTAGGGGTGCTTGAGTGGCTCAGTCGGTTAAGTGTCCCGACTCTTGATTTCAGCTCAGGTCATGATCTCATGGTTCGTGAATTTGAGCCCCAAGTTGGGCTCTGTGCTGGCAGTGGGAGCTTGCTTGGGATTCTCTCTCTCCCTTTCTCTCTCCCCTACCCCTCCTCCCCTTTCAAAATAAATAAATAAACATCTCCTTTTTAATTTTTTTAATGTTTATTTTTGAGAGAGAGAGACAGAGTGAGAGTGGGGGAAGGGCAGACAGAGAGGGAGACACAGAACCTGAAGCAGCCTCTGGGCTCTGAGCTTTCAGCACAGAGCCTGACACAGGGGCTCGAACTAAAGAATGAAAGATCCTGACCTGAGCCAAAGTCAGACCCTTAACCGACTGAGCCACCCAGGTGACCCAATAAATAAACATTTCTACAAAATGAAAAGAAAATAATGATTATCTAGTGAAGAAGCTAATAGGCAGTGATAATAAGATCAAGTCCTTTCTTGAAGTATTTAACATGTTTCTGTTTAAACAGTTTAGCAGAATTCTATGCATTACATTCAAAGAGATCTTAAAAATTATAGAAAATTATAATTGTATATTTTTATAGTGAATATTTTTATCTAAATATAATAATCACAAAATTTCAAAGTCCCATAGAAATCCCATGGGTGTTATGATTTCCATCCTCATTGTTTTTCTTTAATATATGAGATAGAGATTCCCAAAGAAATTGCATTTTCTCAAATAAAAATTATCTGAGGAGACTGTGAACATTAAAAAAGGACTCACATTTGAGTCTCATTATGTGACATAGAAAATGTAGTAAGAATAAAAATAAGTGCTTATATCTGTACTTGTCTAAAGAATGAGTAAAAAATTCAATCTCCAACAAAGTAAAATAATTTTTCTCCTGAAATATTCTAGCTAATTGCACCATTAGCAAGGAGAGCTAATCGGCCTTGAACACCTGCTCCATGGCTTATACTGTGCTGGAAGCACATTGCTCAGTTCATGACAACATGTTCAGAAGTCCAAAGTAAAGTGAGAAAAACATGTAAATTAGAAGGTTTTTAAAAAGTTAAATATGTTTTAAGTTTATAAGATTCTAATTTTATTCTGAATTTATATGATTTCTTAGTGTTAAAGTGGTTTCCTTTTTCTATTTTTTATTATTTTTAAAAACTTTTTTTATTATTTATTTTGACAAAGAGAAAGACAGAGAGACAGCATGAGTGGGGGAGGAGAAGAGAGAGGGAGAGACAGAATTCCAAGTAGGCTCTGGACCATCAGCATAGAGCCTGATGTGGGGCTGGAACTCAGGAACTGCAAGATCAGTCCCAGAGCCGAAATCAAGAATCTGACAATCACCTGCGCCACCTGGGTGCCCCAAAGTGATTTCATTTAATTAAATGATAGTACCTGATAGTTGTGGGGATTTTTCATTTTTATTTGGAAGAATGTCGAACCCTACACGAGTTGCTAGAGGTTTTGGGAAGTGCTGTGGCTTCATGGAATATAAAATTATGGGAACTACAGTTGAACGTCACAAGATGTCTTCATGGTATTTTCTATTATCCCAATAGAACAGATGATAAATTAAGGCTCAAAATATAATAATATTTTCCAAGGTCATGCAACAATGAAGAGGTGACGGCAAATTCAAAGAGAAAGAAATTGAATCAGTTGGGGGTTGATGAATTAATCTATCAACTACCATTGATCGAACTATTATTGAGTATTCTTCCCTCCCTTGCAAAAATAAAACCATCTTAAAAGGTACTACACTGAACAATTATTTTCATCATATTTCTTAGAGTCAGTCTATGACATTTAAAGTAGGCCTTTGCCTGCTATCCTTGGAATGTCTCTTATCTCTTTCAAAGGTGGGGTAAATGGCTAGATTATGATGTGGACACAAGTATTGAAAGGTGCAAAGAGGAGTTTGGAAGAGCCTGTTGTTTGAGAGGGATAGACTGTCTGTCTTTGAGAGGAAGCCCAGAAGTAAGTTTTAAAATTAAAGTCATGGTACAAAATGAGAAAGTTTGCATGCAAGGGAATTAGCTAAATTTAAGCTAAATCTAAGAAATATGGTGACCATCACAGTGAGAGAAAAACAGTAATCAGTGGAACTCCAAGCAGGAGGTAAGTGTAATGAGGAGGCCGGCAGTCCTTGATGCATAGGAGGGTTTTGTTTTTCTAAGAAGTTGTGGTTCAGGGCAAAAAAATTCCAATCCTGAGAGGCTAAAGTCTTAAATGGAATTCAGTCACAAAGTATAGAAATAGAAATCATTGCATTAACATGAATAGTCACTGCCTAATTCCTATCTATACAAAAGGACTCTTCTGATTTTGAGGTAAAACTGGATATATTGTTGATAATGAAGAGGGGCACTTGCAAAAGTTTTGGTTTAGTTCCTAATTTGGAGTAGTGGTTCTTAACTGATCTTCACTCTAAATTTTTTTTAATGTTTATTTTTGAGAGAGAGACAGACTGTGAGCAGGGGAAGGGCACAGAGAGAGAGAGAGAGAGAGAGAGAGAGAATCTGAAGTAGGCTCCAAATTCCAAGCTGTCAGCGCAGAGGACTATGTGGGGCTCCAACTCAAGAACCGTGAGATCATGCCCTGAGCTGAAGTCAGATGCTTAGCTGACTGAGCCACCCAGGTGCCCCAGAATCTATTTTTTTTTACATGTTTATTTATTTTTGCGAGAGAGAAAGAGACAGAGTGTGAGCGGAGGAGGGGCAGAGAGAGAGGGAGACACAGAATGTGAAGCAGGCTCCAGGCTCTGAGCTGTTAGCCCAGAGCCCATGCAGAGCTCAAACCCACAAACCGTGAGATTATGAGCTGAGCTGAAATCGGACGCTTAACTGACTGAGCCCCCAGGTGCCCTGTGATTTTCACTTTAGCATTAGCTGGATTCTCTTTCTCTCTTTTTCCAAAATTGTGTATATTTAGAGAAACTTGCACTTCCATCTAATTGAAATCTCAGCGTAGAGAGCAGTTATTAGCAATTAGAACCACCTCCCTTTGGTGATTCTGATGTACATCCATTGCTAAGTACCCTGAGAATATTGCAGGCCTAGGGAACTAAGTAATTCTGTAAAAATAATCAGGATATTTCAGAGTACAATAGATACAGATGCTAACACAAGAAATAGTAACATTGATCATTTTATTATGTCGTTAGATTTAAGACTTTTGCTAAACAGGATGTAACATATAATACAGTTGCGCCTTGAACAACATAGTGGTTAGGGTCGCTGACCACCCTCCTCCCCACATCATCCACACAATCGAAAATCCATGTATAACTTCTGAATTCCCAAAAACTTAATAGCAACTGTTGACTGGAAGCCTTACTGATAACATAAACAGTCAACGAACACACTTTGTATGTTACTTATATACTGTATTCTTATAACAAAAGTATGCATAGAAAAGAAAATGTCAAGAAAATCATAAGGATGAGAAAATACATTTATAGTACAGTACCTTATTTATCGAAAAAAATCTGTGTATAAGTGGACTGACACAGTTCAAACTAGTGTCATTCAAGGGCCAACTCTATTTGCAAAGTTACTTAAACAGAAGGAAATTGGAAAGTACTAATAGTGAAATAGAAAAGGAAATTACCTAGGTAGCACTATGTTAAATATGAGTTCAACATGAAGTTCAATGTATTTAAAGTAAAATAATGATATTTACAACTAGCATTGCTCATTAAAAAATCCATCAATTTGGATTATACATAAAAATGTCTGAGAGTATGCAAAGAGTAAGAGATAATGGTGTTTATGAATGAAGTCATATTTGTTTATTTATTGTTATTTACATATGTTGTTTACAGATAGCATTTTTAATAGGAAGTCTCTAGTCTAGGCTAACAAATTAAGACATAATCTGAGGCAGATTTATAGTTACATGAGATGACTCAACACTTTATTATCAAATAGGCTTTGTGTTAGATAATTTTGCTGAACTGTAGGCTAATGTGAGTATCCTAAGCATGCTTGTGGCAAGCCAGGCTAAGCTATGATGTTCAGTAGGTTAGGTGTATTAAATGCATTTTTTGACTGGATATTTTCAACCTATGATGGATTTATTGGGACAAAACCCCATGGAAGTCAGGAAAGACCTGTATTCTAAGACCTGTACCTGTCTGATATTTAGTATGTATACTGGCTCTCCTCATGTGTATTTATGCACAAATATGGTAGACGGGTGTGCAATGGTAGCAACTGCAAAACAAACAAACACTTGCATAAAGTTTTGTAAAATCCAAGAAATCATTTCAATGAAATGTCTGTGTGACATTAGAAGGAAGTACAAGGTGTGAACATTAGTCCCAGCACGAACAGTGGGACCAAGATGGCAATAGATTCAGCAGGAAGTAATCACTGTACTGACAACAGAAATAGTAACACTGGCCCTGATAACAGCTATTTTTGGCCCCCTTAACATTGAAAATTGACACTCTTACTGTAAAACCCACTCTTTTAAACCTTGGGCATCTATAAATTTGGAATAGATGATAGAAGCACCAACTCATTGGTGCCTTCAAGATGCCTTGACATCATATCTTTTAATACCAGTAGAAACCAGAATCTTCATAATCTAGAGCAGGTACAATGGAATATTAAAAAGTCATATCTTTGGAGGACTTATTATGGGAGGAGCCCAAGTCCTCCCGATTGACAAAACTATTTTGGAGGAACTTCAAAGAGCTGGTTTTCCTACAAGTGGGAGAGATAGAGCCACAGAAGGAGTGCTTTGTAGCTGACATTGATATCTTCAGAATGGAAAGACCTATGAAACATATATAAAATGTCTTTTTAAGAATTGGAAGAGAAAAAGGTACTTTATATATGCTTTATTATATTTTTGTCATTAAACGATATTCTTAGAAACCTAAAAATCTTGAGAAGAGAGTGCAGAAGTGTAAAGGATCTACCAGTGTGATGAATCCCCAAATCTAGAGCATGGAAATGGCTACTTTTGGTTTAGACACTGCTTCTTGAGAATGAGAAATGTTTTAACTTAAGGAAATATTTGTGTAGCTAAGAGAAAAGTAAAATATAAGTGACAGGAAAACAATGCACAAGGTTCTGTGCCTGGGAAGTATTAATGAAGAGAAAGTGAGTGGTGAAAAAAAAAAAAAAGGAGAATCTTACAGCAGCCAAAGCTGGTGTCTGAAGAATTAATGATATTAATATTCAAAATAAAAATTATCAGTCTCCTCAGATACTATTTTATAGTAGTAGAGTCAATTAGACAATAAGATACTTTTCTAAATAACTAGATAATTGGCATCTACCTTTATGTTTCTCATTTAACTTTTCTTGTCACTATAAAATGGAAATATATGATGGCATAGAATTAATCAGGTGACACTTTTTAAGGACCAATGAGAATTTTTTTAGGACCTTATGACAATTTCTTTTCTGTAATTACAGAGTATTCACACTTACTAGAGTGTTGAACACATTTTTTATGACTTATTTTCACTTTGTTCAATTATGCTACTAAAATTATAATTTGCTTTTGGAGATCAGGGCTACAGAAAACAAAAAACTGAAGATACTATGTAAGAATTCAGCATTAGTTAGATTTTCCTTGGGTCAAATATTATGCCATCTAAGTCATTGATAACAATTAACCGCTTACAGAATGCTTTATGTTTTCCAGTGTCATCATCAATGTTAGAAAGCAGTTATTAACTTTCTCCTAATGCTTTTATTTCTTTCTTTCTTTTTATTTTTTTAAAAAAAATTTTTAATGTTTATTTATTTTTGAGACAGAGAGAGACAGAGTATGAATGGGGGAGGGGCAGAGAGAGAGGGAGACACAGAATCGGAAGCAGGCTCCAGGCTCTGAGCCATCAGCCCAGAGCCTGACGCGAGGCTCGAACTCACGAACCATGAGATGGTGACCTGAGCTGAAGTCGGACGCCCAACCGACTGAGCCACCCAGGCGCCCCTCTCCTAATGCTTTTAAATTAGAATTATTTACAAATGAGAAAAATGGATATGGCCTTGCCATTACTTTCATGTTTTGGTAGAAGATACATGTCTTTCTCAAGGATATGCTAGGAGCTTAGCTGACCTGAGAGAGAGCTGAACTGTCAGATGTGAGTAGCTGCTATAGCAGCAAGCCAAAAATGAGAGTTAAACCTTTCATCACTTGCTGTGGTGTTAGAGAGTCCAAAATTTAATGAAGCACTGACCACTGCCTCCTTCCGTCTTCTCCCAGGAACAGTGAAATTGGCAAAAAGCAGGTGGATCATCTCAGTGGTCATTTCACTCTTGAGGGACCCCAGAACCTGAGAGGAAGAAGGAAGAGTTAGGAACATAAAAGTACTGAAGACTTAGTCATAGTGGAGAAAGACGTCTTCATGATTTCTTCCTCTTCCATGAGGTCACAGCAGAGGCACCTGAAGAAGATCTCTACCCAGAGCCTCATGGTTGTGAATATAAATGTCGAATGAATAAAACATATTTTAAAACATAATTATGCAAATTTTACTTATTTTCTACCATATTTTTCCAGTATGTTCTGAATCTTATTTTATTTTAATTTTAAAGTACAATTTTAACTAATAGTAGCTATAAACAATCACAGATAGTAAAACATTGAAGCACATATAGAAGGTGAATGTTTTCTTAAATCATTTTTTTTTCTGTTTCAGTAATTTCTGTGTGAGTATTTTCCACAAAGAATAGATTTATGGAGAGGATACAGTCTGTTTGATCTTATTATATTGGCACAAACAGAGTAATTATATCTTTGAAAGGTTAACTAACCAAAGCAGAATAAAACCAGGAACTTGAAGGAACAAATTGATGTGAATAGATTTCACTCACTGGCTGCCTTCAGGAAAATGTAGTAACCAACTCTCCACTGACTGGATAATGATGCCACACAGATTAGGCAATGTAAGAAGAGACTGGAGGTTTAAAATCCCAGGGGAAGGGGGAATAAATCTGTGCTATTATTCCAGCAATAAAATGACAAAACCCCAGAGCCTGATATTATTCTAGTCATAAAATGTCAAAACAGGGGTATCTGGGTGACTCATCTGGGTGGCATCTGACTTTGACTCAGGTCATGATCTCACAGGTGGTAAGTTTGAGCCCCACATTGGGCTCTCTGCTGTTAGCATGCAGTCCGCTTCAGATCTTGTGTTCCGTTCCTTCTCTGCCCCTCCTCTGCTCTCTCCCTCTCTTTCTCTCTCAAAAATAAACAAAATAAACATTAAAAAAATAAAATAGGGGTGCCTGGGTTGCTCAGTTGGTTAAATGTCAGACTTCGACTCAGGTCATGATCTCGCAGTTCGTGGGTTCAAGCCCCGTGTTGGGCTCTGTGCTGACAGCTCAGAGCCTGGAACCTGCTTCAGATTCTGTGTCTCCCTCTCTCTCTCTGCCCCCTCCCCTGCTCACGCTCTGTCTTTCTCTGTCTCTCCAAAATAAATAAATATTAAAATTTTTTTTAAATAAAGAAAATAAAATAAAATGTCAAAACGCCATGGCAGGATACTAAAATATACATGTTTGGTTTGGTCAAAGTTAAACAAAGTTCAATACATATTATACATCTTACAATTGTTCCTAATGATCTACTAAAAAAATACATGATCTATATAAAATAATAGAGCTGGTAGTTGGAAAATACTATAAGAGATAAGTAGATAAAATCTGAATAAATAAAAAAAATTTATTATTTATTTATTATTTATTGGTTTTTTAAGAATTGAAGACTGAACCCAAAACTTAATTGACAATAAATAGTAAATGCAGTATTAAAGGATACAAAAAGGCCAAATTTGCACACAATGTATTCATGCTTTATTGTTCTTTTTCGATGAAAATCTGCATGGAAACCTAAGTTGTATTTTCCAAACAATTTTTCTGGCGGTTAGAATTTAGTATATATAGATATTCTGCAATGTCCAGCTCTGAGAGAATTCTTCCTTTGCCAATTGTATTAACTGTTCCTTTCCTTTGGTAAAACTTGTGTAACATGGCCTTGACATTTGGTTCCTACTTAAGCCTACTCATGTTACACGAGAAAAAAAATCCAGTCAGTTCATCCTTCCTTTTCCAAAAGTCCTTTAAAATTAGATAGATATCTAAGCCCTTCAATGATATAAAGGTGAGTTTCGTATAATCCTTTGGCTAATTTTATAAAGTATCCTATCCTTTACCATTAAAAATATTGTTTATCAAGGTGAGAGTTATAGCTATGATTGGAAATGTATTTCTATTTTTAAATCAAAATAAAACATTCTGGGAAAAATCAAGTTATTGCAGAAAATATTTGTGATTATCTATCTACCTATCTATATCTATCTATAATCTTGAGACATTATTCAATTAACTCAGACAAAAATATAATCTTGGGGCCACTTGGCTGGCTTAGTTGGTTTAGCGTCCAATTCTTGGTTTCAGCTCAGGTCGTGATCTCATGGTTTGTAGGTTCAAGCCCTGCATCAGGCTCTGTGCGGACAACACGGAAGCTGCTTGGGATTCTCTCTCTCTACCTCTTTCTGTCCCTTTCCTGCTCTCTCTCCTTCTCTCAAAATAAATAAATAAACATTTAAAAATATATAATCTTGAGGTTGCATAAAAAATAATATAGACACTCAACAAATTTGAAATACCAAATAAAGTGTCATGTCACTTAATTGTCACTATTTTGAGAAGTGTTCTTACTGGATTATTTTTACCAGATATTCCCAAGAATCTCTGATACTTGCTTACTCAATCCAAAGTAGCAAGTGCAGATTTCTGTTGCTGAAAGTGAAAAGTGGAAAGAGCTGTTCTTGGTTTGGTTTTTGCTGCCATCACTCTCTTCAGTTCAAGACATCCAGGGAAGTGCAGTCGCCCTGACTGTACCCCAGCTTTTGAAAATAGCAATATTCCAAATGTAGACCAATTAAATCCAAATTCGGGGGATGTGGTTAAGCACCTGATTTTTAAAAACTCACCACGTCACTCAAATTTGCATCTAGAGCCTAGATCCACTAGTTGAGAGCATTATACTGCTTTGTACTAATACTATGACATCTCCTGTGAGAGCTCCCAAATCCAAATACAAGATTCTCTCTCTTGTATCAGCTCTAATATTCTGGTGTCCTGGGATAATAGTCAATAAGAGACACTAAGTTTCAAGTAAGGTAATCAGTTTAGTCTACAGTACATTTTCCAATAGGCATGGCTTAATCATTCAAGTTTTTAAAAAATTGCATATGCAGGAGCAGCAAGCAAGGGGTCATTAGACACTCTATCTCCTTACTACTCCCTCCACACCCCCCTCCACGTGCGGACGCACTAATTGCTCTCTTTGTGGTAGGAACATCCTCTCCCCTTTTTTCTAAAGTGTAATCAAGATGATACATGCATCTTGTATCACTAGCAGACATATCGAGCCGGATGTACCTGCATCCCGATTTAAAGTGACCTCACAGGTTTTTCTCAGAACACTGTGCAGGCAGGCACTATCCATTTATTTTGCTGAGTTATTGAGGATATATTTATTGGGTTACATTGAGGATTTTTCTAAAGCAAATCTGCTTCATGGAACTACCAGTTTAAAACAAAGCACTGAAATCGAACAGTGACTACGACCAGGCACTGCTCTAAGTGCTTGACATGTATTGACTCATTTTTCTTCCAAAAAAAAAAGACCAAAAACACCACGAGGTAGAATTTCCAGGGATCTTTGCAGGTAAGGAAACTGAGGCATTAGGATATTAATAACTTCCCAAGGTTGTATAGGTAATGAAGGACAGAGTCTGGCTGGAAAGCCCAGGCCTTACCCCTTGTATTCTAGTCTCTTCTGAGACTTCACTTGTGCAAACTACTAGCAAATTCCGTAACAATGCCTCTGTCCTCGCAGTGAACATTTCACTATGTGGAACTGAAATTCCAGGAAATTAAATCCAAATGCTTAAAATACAGATAAGATTTCTAAAATTTGGCTAACTGGCCATTCATAGGCATTTTAAGAATGGAGCCCAAGACTTCATGGTAACATTCCACTGCTGGATAGCTCAGAGATAATTTGTGCTTGGTTGTTGCATAGTTCTGCTATCAAAATGTCCTGATATATTTCCTTCTCTATTCCTTTACAAATTGTCTTTATGTTTTATTAATAATATCTCATTTTGTTGTATTACATTTTTATGGTACATCCACTCACTCGCTTTTTGGAAGTAGATGGAACATAAATAAGCAAATACCTTGATTTATAAAAAATTACCTTGGTGTATAAATTACTTTGGTTTATAAAAAAATTAAGTCAATTATGTAGAAGCATTTCCTACATTATGACAAGCAACCAAAGGCAGAGAAAAACTTCCTGATGATGAGATTTTTTATTAGTTTTTTAAGTGGCTTGATGTCAATTTAGCATTGACTGATTTGGTTCCTGTGAGTGAGCAAGGCTTTTTATATTTGCAAAGAATAGAATTATACTTATGATAATACATTAATGTGGAAAAATGTATTATTTATCTCATTTTACTAGGGAAAGAACTAAATTTCGGGAGTTCAGCTGGCATCAGTTCCTCCAGCTTCTAAGTAGCAAAGTTAGTGGTTGGGGCAAGATATTTTGATTCTAGACTGAATATATTTTTCACACCACGAGTATGGGTAAGTGGCTCAGCTATTTTTTTCTGTGACCTTTACTTTCCAAGTGCTGGTAGAACACAGGGGACATGTCAGGCAGGGAACCCAGAAAGATCCAGGAGATAAATATTGGGTCAGAATTTGTTCACATGACAAGCACAAATGAAGCAATGGTGGAATTGCAAACTGGTGAGTTACATGGGCGGAAATTTAGGCAAACATACGGATGACACAAAGGTATCTAGTTACCATTGCTGAGTGGGTAACCTACATGATACATAAATAGCAATAATAATGCATGTGGATAATGACAAATCACTTCAAGGGAACAAAATCAACAAACACTACTCTTCCTTGCTCCTGAATGCTCAGTATTTGAGAATTCTCAGTTTTGAGAATTACTAATGTGTATTGAGTGAGGCGATGGCCATATTGAGCATCACAGTCAAAGCTAGGAAATTTGCTTTATTTCCGAATAGATGTTCTCACTCTCCTAGAAAAGTCTTTTTCCCTTCTTGATATTAAATATCATGAAAATAACAGTAAGAACTTTCCACATGTGCTATAGTTAAGGTGTTATATCTACCCCTAAGCTGGTCCAGATTATCTTCTTATAGTTTTTATGTCTGTTTGTCATGTTGATGATGTCTCACATTGTCCAGCTGTTCATATATAACCTTCTGAATCACACAGAACTCTCTAAAATCAAGGGTGAAACAGTAAGTTAAATTAAATAATGTCATCCCTCGGCTTCAAATTGTTACTGATAGCCCAGGAACTTTGTGTTTTACACAAATATTTGGTACAGTATAGCCAATATTGATATTTAGTCTTGTCATGGATCGAGCCACATTCTCTTAGTGAAGTTCTCATTGATTAGCTTGGATTTTATTTGGTTAAGGATATGCTTAGATTGATAATCTTGGAATCAGAACAAACAGATTAGGTAGATTAAATCCGTAACGGAAACAGTTCAAAAATTACCTGAAGTATCAAAGTCCACATTAGGAATGATCAGAGTCATTTCAAAGGAACTGTGATATTTTTTTTTTACTAGTTGGCTAGGATGTCCTCTTCCCTGATAGTGCTGATATAGCTGCTATTTATCTCAATTTTCCAATTCTTCTTTTATGGTAGATATCCCCTTTCTTCTTTTATAAATCCATTCTTCTTAAAGATGAATTGGAAGTTCCATGGT
The DNA here is from genome assembly GCF_018350175.1 of Felis catus. Classification (NCBI taxonomy): domain Eukaryota; kingdom Metazoa; phylum Chordata; class Mammalia; order Carnivora; family Felidae; genus Felis; species Felis catus. The sequence continues at coordinate 100,526,200 of NC_058376.1, forward strand.
ATTGCAGCGACCTTGGTATGTATTTGGACTGTCTTAGGTGACTTTGCATTTCTTTGCTTCAGTTCATTATGTCTAATTTATACCAAGTAATTTCACTTCCTTTTTCTTTTTTTGATAATTGGTAGAAAACAGACATATAGTAGCTTCTGACTTGTGACCAAAATAAGAATGACAAACATAACCTTTCTTTTACTTAGTTCAGTTTCATTATGTTTTATAGTTTTCTCCCAGAAAAAAAATTGTTTACAGTCCCATTAGACTCTGACATCCTTGAAAGGAGAGACCCTACCAGTAATCATCTTTGTATTCCCGCCATCCATGGCATGTCATATGTGATAGGCAACCAAACACATGCACTGAAAACATATATATTACATTATATATATTACATAAATATCTACATTTTATATATATATATATACACACATATATACATATATATGTGTGTGTATATACACACACACACTATTCACTAATGGTGTGTTTTTTTTTTTTTTGGTTTCCATTGCCATGTTATTGTGTGTAGTGACATTTTTCTAGAAGTATTTTTAATGTGCTTATTATATATCAGATGAACAAAATGTAGAGTAATAACAAGAGTTACCTGTTGACAACAAAAGGAAATACCTTTTCAAAGAATAATAGATGGCATCACTTCCGATACTTCCAGATACTTCTATAGCAGCTGGTCAAATTTGCAGCACTAAAGGAAAGCATCCACTTATAAATAAGGATGTGGTACTACACACTGGAACGTCCTATAATTGCTATATCCATCAACTAGGAATTGAAAGTAAAAACAGCAGTTGAAATGTGTTTTGCAAATTTTAGCAATAATTTAGAATTTTAGTGCAATATTTTCTACTCAAAGTAGTTTATTGATAATTGCATTTCATTCTGAAACTCAATTCTGTCAAACATGCATTTACCTAGAATGGTGAACACATCGTATTATGACACATTTTAACAATATTTAACATTACAGGACAGCTTATGCATCATATTTTATCAAGTTAGATTTTTGTTAGTGATGTGCATTCACATAATTAAATTACACTCGTGTCTACTATTAAAAAATAACCAGTAAGAAATGTCTTGTGATTCATAGTATCAGATATTGTAACATCATGCTAATATATTTTGATGAGATTAGTATTATTTAATATATGAGGAGAGATCCAATAATGCCAGATGGACTCAGGCAGATCAACAAGTCCTGAGGGTATATAATAATCATGTAGAGGAAGAAATATAATTACAAATTATAATTATATTTAACTTGAGTTTCTCAAGGAAATGAATAAAACATAATTGCTGTTTAAGTATATACTTGTAGTTAATGAAAGCTGGTTCACGAAAGGAGAAAATATGAAGGGATATTTTGTAATAAGCACCAAAGGCAAGAAAGTGTGAATTAAAATAAGGAAGCAAATTTATGGCAACAAATAAGATCTTAGATAAAACAACTCAGAGAAATGCCAGTGATGATGCAAACAATGGTTTACCTCTAAACTCTGAATAAGGTGCATAAGCAGTTATATAAATGAAACACAATACTTGAGTGAATTTGTTACTGAGCAGCAGACAGATTTCCCACTTCCAAGTATATCTATTGTGCAAATGGATCATAGTTCCCTGGAATTTCATGGGATTTCTCAGAAGTAAAATCAAATGTCCATAGATTGTGGTAAAACCTTCAAATTAGGATGGTGGTATGTATTCTGATTTTTCTCAAGTCAAAAATATAAACATGTTTAAATGAAAGAAAAGTGATAATAACACAAATCTAAGAATTTTGTTTATGGAGAATCATGAGAAAGTTTTCCTCCTGGTGCTGGATATTTGAGAAACAGTGGTAGCTGTGCACCCATCTCCCTTATATCTATTATTGAAAAAAGAAGCCACAATATCAAGGGAGAAGAGCAACAGTTATTGTCCTTTTATTAGTGCAGTATGGGCAACAAAGCCTGCAGCCCTAAAGAAACTAATGAAAACTCACTGCATTTCAGGAAGAACTAAGAAAAGACCTCTATCCATGAAGGATGGACAGAAATATGTGCTAAATCCAGCATTATAGCTGAAGAAGGGCAAGATAATTGTGAAGGCCACATATTCTATCTTCAGGGATGCAGTGTCTTCCTAAAAAAAGAAACAATCCAAATATTAGCCTCATCAGGAGGTTAACATACTTCGTGTAAAACAACCATCCACTACAGCTGGGGGAGTGGCGAGAGACAGATATTCTCTATGAGGCAGTGCAAATAGAAAACCAAATGCCAAGGGAATAGACACAGGAAAGACCGACTAGCTGGGTAACTCCCATCCTGCACACAGAAAGCCACTAAAGGAATTTCATGGCTATAGAGCACTGAGCATAACCACAGCAACAATAAATCTTAAATTTCATTTACCTCTGCCTCCAAGAATCCCTTATCATCCACAGACCATATAGCTAGAAAAGCAGACACAATGGGGGTGCCTGGGTGGCTCAGATGGTTAAGCATCCGGCTCTTGATTTTGGCTCAGGTCATGATCTCACAGTTTGTGAGCTCCAGCCCCTCCCATCAGGCTCTGTGCTGACAAATACAGAACCTGCTTGGGGTTTTCTCTCTCCCTCTCTCTCTGTCCCTCCCTGCTTGTTCTGTCTCTATGTCAAAAATAAACAAACATTAAAAAAGAAAGCAAGAAAGCAAGAAGGAAAGAAAGAAAAGAAAGAAAGAAAGAAAGGAAGGAAGGAAGGAAGGAAGGAAGGAAGGAAGAAAGAAAAGCAGACAAAATGAAGAGACCTGATCAGGGAATGAATAATTAAGAACTTGGATAAAATAATGTGCCCATATGAAAGCACCAGGATTGAGAGTAGTGGAACTAGTCAATAGCTTGAAAAAAGTCAAACAAGAAAAAAAAAAGGCAAAGAAGGTATTAAGCTAATGGATATCAATATGGGAAGGAAAACCAGAGTGTCATATAGTTTACATGTTTCTTGTCTCAGTGCATAGAAAACCAGCCCTTCCTATTTAGATTTTCAGCAAAGCTGATGCCATTGAGAAGCTACCCAAGATTCCCAAGCTATCCAAATGCCTTCCTCACCAATAGTTATGATTCATTTAAAAGCTTCTTTTCCCTTTGTAGAAGTACTTAGAGTACGTTTTCAGTTCATGGTCCTGTGTGTGAAGATGGGCACTGGCACTACATAGAATTCAGCTACAAGTAGACTTTGTTCTTTTGATGAAGTAAGCACATAGTGGGCCACAGATCACCACATCAAGAGATTCCGTGGCCAAGGGAAGGTTAGTTATCCACCACCTCCCACAACTACAGAAAAACTAAGGGCATTAGCAACTCATCAAAAGGGGTTAACCAATGGCAGTACTTGAAGCCATGAAGGTGATCTGAGAGAAAGTGCAGTCGTGTATAGAGAAGATGAGTGAGCCCCCCACCCTCACTGATTTCCATTAGCAGTTTGTTGAGGCCCAGAATTCACTGGCATTGACCCTGGGTCAGATTAAAACCATGCTCTAGCCTTGTCAGTCTTTATTTGGACTCTCTTGTTCATTGTCCATACCCAAGTTAAGGTGGCAGGATGGCAAGGACAGATAACTTCTCCAATCTTGGCAGTACGGATTCAAGTTTAGGATGAGCTAGAGAAAAACGAAGACAAAAAAAGAAAAGAAAAAGAAATTAAAGACCACGGAACTGGCTATTCAGTTAGGACTCCCTAAAAGGAATAATTCTCACTCTGACCAATTTATGAAGGCAAGAAAAGAAGAAGGGAGACTGTATGCCCTATTGCAAGAAGCTAGGATGCTGGAAGAAGGATTGTAGAAAGAGGCTCCACAGGATTCAGGAATTACAGAGACAAGGGAAATAGGAAAGTCTTGAAGGACAAAATCCTCAGCTAGGAGATAACTGGTAAATTGCTTAAAATGGACAGATTGAGGGAATTTTAGAGGTGGTAACTTGTGAGCCATCCATATATATATCAATAACTTTTCTTTTCTTTTTTTTTTTTTTTCAACGTTTATTTATTTTTGGGACAGAGAGAGACAGAGCATGAACAGGGGAGGGTCAGAGAGAGAGGGAGACACAGAATCAGAAACAGGCTCCAGACTCTGAGCCATCAGCCCAGAGCCCGACGCGGGGCTCGAACTCGTGGACGGCGAGATCGTGACCTGGCTGAAGTCGGACGCTTAACCGACTGCGCCACCCAGGCACCCCCATCAATAACTTTTCATCAGGCTAAACGATCTTTGCCTGTTCTGATAGATACTGGTGTTACCCTGCAATTTTCTCAAAATTTTCTTGCTTTCTATCTGGTATAGATTAATACAGTTTGCTGGTATTTTTGGTCAACCTTCTACTTTTTCCTTCATCACCATTGTTACAATTATAGGTAGGGTTTTGTTTGTTTGTTTGTTTGTTTTACTGAGAAACATGCATTCTCACTTCCTCCTGATCTTTCTGTAAATCTACAGGCTATAGGCCTGCTATGTAACTTAAAGTCTGCCATACTCTGTATTCTGGATGGAGTATTTATGGAACTGTTTGGAGGAAAGCACATGAGTTGGTTATTTAAAAAAAGGGAGTGGGGACATTGCAGAGAGTGGCAATCTCATACCACACCTGAAAACCACACTGTTCTAAAATTAATGAAAACATCAGTGCCCTAGGATATAATGACACTGGTTTAACTTGAGATATAAAATCAATAAGAATAGTTTACCAGAAATATAGGCCAGGGTTATATGTAAAACAATATTATTTGCTAAAAGCTCAATTAAAAGGAGTAAAACCAGTTACAAAAGAATTACAAAAAGAAGAAATAATTTGAAAATGGGCATTCCACATAATATTTCCATACTTCCAGTAAAGAAGAATGGTAAATTTAACAAAGATGGTCAGCTACTATATAGATTTGTACAAGATGTTAGCCATTAATCTCTGTAGTTCCTAATCCTATAACTATGCTGAACTGTTCTAAATTCTGACTTTGGTATCATTGCAAAAATTTATTTCTGGGTATTTGATCTTTGATCTGCAATTCTTACCTTCTTTTCTTCCTCCCTCCCTCTCTCCCTCCCTTCTTTTCTTCTTTCCTTCCTTCTCTCCTGTTCCTCTAATGGACAAGTCTAAATTCGTATTTGCTTTTGTTTATGAAGATGCCCAGTGTTTCTGGTAAAGAATACCTCAAGGTTTTGGGGCCCTCCTGCTATTATCTTTAACTATTTAAAAACAAAAATGAACAATTTGGTGGACTAGTACAGTATTACAGATAGTGGATTACAGCTTAACAAGCAAAATCTCTGTCAGAACAATTGTGTGATAATTCTCCAGATCCTCTGGAGAGGATCTAGAGATCTAAAATCCAAAGATCTAGAATCTGAAGAGGCTTTGAAAGCTAAAATTGGCTATAGCCTCTCCTTCAGCTTTGAGAATATCAAATTTTGAAAAATTTGGCCCTATTTATCTGATATTTCTATTTTTATTGCATACTTGATAATGTTAGTGATTAGTCATGTGATTGGTCATATAAATAAAATATATACTATGTTCACATATACAAATACACATATATACTTACATATATATAATGTAGCTGTGATGTCTATAATACAACAGAAAAAAAAAGGTTTAAATAGAGGATTTTCTACTTAAAATGAGAACTAAAACATCTCATGAAAAATTTATGGCTGCTTTACCAGAACCTTTACAACTGCCTATTCACATGTCAGTAATTCATTGTAGAGCTCACACAGGGCAGAAGGACAAAGTTTCTAAAAGCAGTAATTTGCTGATAGAACTGCAAAAGCTTCTGTTAAACACAGCAAACTTCAAACTTAGAAACTGAATTTTTAATACATTGAAAAACTGTTGTGTCCATTTTAAAAAATACACTAGATAGATAAGTTATTAAAGGGATTGAAAGAAATTTGACCAAACTGTGGGAATTAGCTAACAAAACAATTTCTACACCACAGTCCATATTTGCTTGGTTGGTGTTTTTGTGTCTTCAAAAGGTAATCTGCATAAAAGAAGGGTATAAAGACACTAGACTTTAATTATGCCTACCCAAAAATACTTAAAACATATTAAAGAGAACTGTGCTGTGTTAGGATTTTTAGGGAATTGTTGTCACAAAATTTTTATTTCCAAGGTAAGCACAGGAAGTTTCCTTTAATCAACTTTACCAGGAACCTGGTAGCAAATGGATTTCATAGAACTAATGTTTGTAGTTAAGAAATAGTCTAGTTTTTTTTTTTAAGTTTATTTATATTTATTTTGAGAGAGAGAGCATGAGCCGGGAAGGGACAGAGAGAGAGGGAGACAGAGAATCCCAAGCTGGCTCCTCTGTATTGTCAGCACAGAGCCTGATGTTGGGTTCCGTTTGTGAAATCATGACCAGAGCAGAAACCAAGAGTTGGATGCTCAACCAACTGAGCCACCCAGGTGCCCCAAGAGATAGTGTCTAGTTTTGATGTGTATTATGTTTGGATAGTCTGATGTCTTTCCTGATTTAGAAGGTGATATTCAGGCAGTGGTAAAGGGTTTTTTAATAATTTCCACTCTGGGGCACCAGAACATTTGAATCAGACAAAAAATGTTAGTTTCTTCTGTCATTCAGAAATTATGCAAAGGTTTACAGGTTTCTATCCTAAGTAGTGTCAACCTATAATTCAGATTTCAGTGCAAATGTCTCCAATTTTCATCTATTTTTTATAGGTTTTAGGACAATGTATCTTCCTTTTATAGCTTTACAGTTAAAAAAACTTTAATGTTTTTATTTATTTTTGAGACAGAAACAGAGCATGAACAAGGGAGGGGCGGAGAGAGAGGGAGACACAGAATTTGAAGCAGGCTCCAGGCTCTGAGCTGTCAGCACAGAGCCCGATGTGGCACTTGAACTCACGGACTGTGAGATCATGACCCAAACTGAAGTCGGATGCCCAACCGACTGAGCCATCCAGACGCCCCTATAACTTTACAGTGAAATTCTCATATATGTGTATTTGTATGTATGCGTATATGTTAATATTTGTTTATGTATTTATATAGATTATATATACTTAAAATTTTAATTATACTTAATTGGACTTTGTAAGTTTCTACACTGAAACTTAAACTTCTGTAAGAGAAGAAATGAATTTAGTTAAGACAATGCCTAACAAAAATAAGTACTTAATGAATATTTAATATAGAATAGGTTTATGAATGCATAATGTATTTTTTCTGTTTTTAGCATCAAACTCACTTATTAGACAGTGAGACTATGACTACAGATACAACTCAGCTTCAAAATCAACAGCTGGTTGTGTCTTTATGTAGACAATTTAAAAAGTGCATCAAGTTGTTAATGCAAAATTGATTATAAGAGCTCTCTTTAAAAATATTTACAATTTTAGAGATGCTGGTTAATGTGTTATATTTCACTTAAATATACTGATATTTAATAAAGAAGTGCTTTTGCTATTTTTATGGCTATTGCTTTATAGATAGATAGATAGACAGATAGATGATAGATAATAGATACTTCAAATGGCATATAATCAGAAAGAAAACTTCCATCATGGAGTATTTTTTATACATATATTGCTTAACGTTTATTTATTTTTGAGAGAGAGAAAGAGAGAGAGAGAGCAAGCTGGGGAGAGGTAGAGAGAGGACAAAGGATCCAAAGTGGGCTCTGTGTTGACAGCACAGAGCCCAATGCGGAGCTCAAACCCACAAAACACAAGATCATAACCTAAGTCTAAGTTGGAGGCTTAACCCACTGAGCCACCCAGGCGCCCCATCATGGAGTGTTTTTAAATATTTGCAGAGGTTTGTGGACTGCTTTGTTTTAACTGTGCTATAAATTCTCCCCTAATTCAATATGTTTTTACTCTGTAAGTACTAACCACTCTGATTTCTATTCTGTTTTTCTGTGCCAATATTTCAGTACATGTAATTCCCTGGTTTCCTGCTCCATAGTTTTCCCATTCAAGCATACATGCTCTTGTTCACTCAAATGAACATTTGAAATAGGAAAAAGAAAAAAAAGTCCCAGCAGTGCTACCTGACTTGTTTCCTCAGATTGAACTAGACAGAAACTGACTCTTTATAAACTTCTATTTAATAGTGAAAGCAAAGCTTTCCTCTGTCAAGTTGGAGGTACAGGAGGCTAAAGAGGCTTTTATCCTTATAAGTTCTGGGACATTTTTTTTTTTTTTTTTCTGTGGGGAAAAGCAGCAACATGAGGTTTTTGTACTCCTAGGTATAAAGATGGAGATGGAAGTGCCCTAGATGTAGAACAGGAAAAGAAAGGCAAAGTAATTGGGCTGTGGGTCCTTAAGGCAGCCTGAGTCCATGATTATCCTGAGGTAAGTTTCAGGCTGGCCCAACGACTTGCAGTTTTGGGACCCGTGGTAAGTTTAAAGGATCAGTATGAGTCAGCTTTCTGGTGACCAGAGGTGGCTGCTGCCCAAGGGAGTCCATCTGAGCTGTGAGTGTAGGAGATTATCAGGCTTTGAAGCCTTGCCAACATTTCACTTTGAATTCATCATGCTGTTATAACTCCAGTTATCTGAGGAAGTGCTTCCCAACTCTCTGCTGTGTGTACTCCATCTGCCAATCTGATTGTAGGAGCTCTTAGGGAAAAAAGTAGAGAGGAAGCATATGTGTAAATAAATAATTTCTAAATAGTCCAGAAGTGATGAAAGAATCTCCATATTTTAAGTACCTACTAATTGTCCAGCCTCTGGCATTTAAAAAAGAATGAGGAATGGAAGGAAAGAAGGAGGGAGGAAGGAATCCAGTTAAGGCACAGCATCAAAAATGTTAAACCATCTGAAATAAGGAAACTTTCCTAAACTATTTCAGAACTTATACAATAAACAAAATAAACAAAGATAAATGGACCACATTAAGAGAAATCACAGGGGTATCTTTAGTTTCAACATCTGAAAGATAATGGAGTAATATATATACTTGTCTTACAAATTCCACTAATAGGCTATGTACTCCCACTAATCCCATCAGAGGGAACATATGTATACACACGTGCACACGCACACAAATTCCCCCTCCCTCTCCTCACCCCCCACACTGGAAAGATGATATGAGGGAAATAGGATTAGTGTAAACTAGATCATCATCATCAAAAAATAACATCAATATAATTTTTTCAATTGACAAATTTTTCTGAAAATATATTACTTAAAAATAGAAATAGAGCATTATAAAAGTAACTAAAATGATAACTTTTGGGAACAGCACTGCGAAATAGTAGAATCTTGTTTTTCATACAAATCCATCATGCTGTTGATCCTTTAAAATTATGCTTGTGAATTACTGGATAAAAACAAATATTATATACAATTATTAAATACTTATCAAATATTTCAAATTATATTAAAGTAATTTGTAATTGAATTATTTACTGCCTGTATGAATGACTCGATGCTTTGGATGTACATTTATTAACAATATGATCCCTGCACTCATGGAGCTTATAATTTGGGGAGAATGGCAATCAATCTCTATATAACTAGTTATAAGAATCTTTGATTGTAACAGTATGAGAACTGTTTTGTTTGTGAAAAGAAAGTCTTGTTTATTTGTTATCATTTGGCATAGAGTAACGGGTGTAAATTCTCTTTTCTTCCCATTTTAGTTAATTAATTTATTTCTGATTATTAAAAATGATGCATGGGGGCGCCTGGGTGGCGCAGTCAGTTAAGCGTCCGACTTCAGCCAGGTCATGATCTCGCGGTCCGTGAGTTCGAGCCCCGCGTCAGGCTCTGGGCTGATGGCTCGGAGCCTGGAGCCTGTTTCCGATTCTGTGTCTCCCTCTCTCTCTGCCCCACCCCCGTTCATGCTCTGTCTCTCTCTGTCCCAAAAATAAATAAACGTTGAAAAAAAAATTAAAAAAAAATGATGCATGCTGGTTACAACTGATAAAATTATAATAATGCATACAAGAGTAAAGTACTATAATTTCATAACTTGTAAAAACAATCATTTATTGAATTTATAGTGCATTCCTGGATTTTTCACAATCATTCTTATTTGTCTTTGTTTATATTTTCGCACTTAACATCCTTATATAAACACATATTATTTTCTGGTACAAATGTAAACATAATAACTTGCTGTTGGTTTTGTGTTTTAGTTTCTATTCTTTGGTAAATTTTACTTATAAAGTTTAAAGTACTTATAATTCTGTGGCCCTACATACTAAAGAGTAGTTCACTGAAAACAGTTAATTTGTGACAATATTCCCAACTGATGGGCATATGCTTCCTTTAAATATTTTGCTATTACCAATAATATTGAAAGGAACATTTTGTAACTATTGCAAGTGCCTCCATGTGACACTTTTTAAATGTAGAAATGTCTAATTACATTTGAATATTTTATATATTTATATATATATATATTGCTAAATCGCTCTAAATAATTATAGCATACTGCATGTTCTACAGAAGTGAGATTGATTTTTTTCACCAAACTCTGTCATAATTGTTTCTAACTTTTTGTTAACGTTCATAAATCTGATAAGTTACAATAATATGTTTTAATTGTTTTAAATTAATTGGATTATTTAGTTAGATTTATATCTATTTACATCTTTATCTACTATTGTATTTTTTAATATAAACTGGCCATTTTTATATCTAGTCATTCCATTTTTCTTTACCTGTTGGGGCTCTTTTTTTTCCTAGCAAAATTAGCATTTTGTCCTTTAAAATAGTTTCCTCAATATGTTAACTGCCTTTGAAATTTATTCATAGTATCTTTTCAAGTTTAAAAATTTTTAAATATGGCATTTTCTTTTATGTTTGTGTCTTCAGAAACAGGCCAAGAAAAGCTTTTCACATTCCTAATTATGGAAGGTGTTCTGTATTTTTATCTAGAACTCCTCTTCTTGTTTGTTTTGCAGTACATTTTTGTTTGTTAGTTGTTTTGGTTATTAGCAGAGGTCTAAATTTAAATCATCATTCTTCAATGTGGAAATTGAAGAAATAAAAATAATGGTGCAAAGAATAGATCTAATTTTCCTTTCTCTCCTACAGTCATATGGTAAATCTAACTAATTTAAAACCTAATTTAAGCTTTTTATAACATAGAGAACATTATTGGCTTGTATCACTTAAAATTCCAGTGGTAGGTCTGACCTTAGTCTGACCTTCATCGCAGAGTTTCAATGACCTTCATTCTCAGGGCTCAAACAATGACAACAGAAGTCTTTTGTAAAATTTTCATTGCGAGAGTGTTTCATCCATCTTGTTTTATTTCTAGTGCATTTTATAACTATAAAATGGTTATTACATTTTTATCAATTTGAAACCAAAGGTGCTAGCATCATTTTGCTGCTGTGCCAGTTAATATTCATAGACTCCTGTTAAATGTAAGTACACTGAGAACATCAAATGTGGAGGAAACAGCCTGATAAAAATAGCATCCCAGTAGTAAAAAAAAAGAATGATACTCTTCATCTGGGCTTGACCACTGTCACCCTGGCTGGACCTGTCCTGGGGTTTGCGCCTTGACTGCTGGACTTCTGGCATTTAATGACTGCTCTTCTAAGACATCCAATAACTCGTTTTTCTTTTTTGTTTCAGAAATAATCACGTTTCAAAAAATACGCAAAAGCAAAGAGAAGAATATTTAATCACTGAACAGGAGTAAATACTGTTGAATTTGTAGTATGTAGCCATCCAGTGGTTTGTATACACAATTTTAAATTTTTTAATCAAAAGTGAAATCATGTTCTAACCCCTACTTGTAACCAGCTTGTTTCATAACATGTTATTTCCCTGTATCATTAAATAATTACATCAAAAAATAAAATAAAATAAAAAGTTCATCTCTTAGCTTTACCTTGGCTTCATTTCAGACTCATGTCAACTTGGCTAATGAATCTTAAGTTTATGATTTATAGTTTCACATACAAAGGAAAAGAAATGATGTTTTCTACAGTTTGAAGAAAAGTCCTAGGATACATTCTTATTGACTTGTATTGAGTCTAATGCTCATTCTCACAGCAAATATGGTGTGGGTCATGAGATGTTGCTGAGTGAGCTTTTCTTCCTCCCATCCCCCCCTTAAACTACAGGTACTACCCCTTGATCTGCATGGTAGTAAAGTTGGGAGAAATTTTGAGTAATTTTACAAGAGAAAAGAAAATGGATTTGAACAGCAAGGAAAATAATTATCCACTACTAGAAACTAATTATCGTTTCATCCTTTTAAAATGCAATGAACCATTTCTAACACTGATTTGAAATGTCATTTAGCACAAAGGCTAAATTTCTATGTGTTGGACTTCTTTCCCCAAGCTCAGAAAAGCTTTCTCCTTGGTGGGAATGTTGTTGGTTCTGCTGGGCACCTTAATAATGACTAGATATGACTAAATTGTTTGAATTATAGATATCGACAAAACAGCCTTTTAGAGTATGGATAATAGTTTCTGTCAATGTCCTGCTCATATTCTTTAGCAGACACTGATCCTTTGCATGGTGTCCTTTTTGTATCATATAAAGTCATATTCCTTATGTGTCAATGGCTTCTACTGAAAACACCAACACCTCTTGGCCTAAAATCTTTTGCCATCTACATAATTCTCAGTTCCTCAGTTCGTGTATAAAGTTATCCAAAAGTGCTAAGAAGTTAATGACTGGAGGAGCATTCCTCAAAAATCAGAGATAGGAATTACTAGATAAATACTTCAGATTCCTTGCCCTATAGTGGGACAACTCAGAGTCAGACTATATTCACTTCCTCAGAAATTGCTAGTGGGGGTGAGTTCTTGTAGTCATGGCAGAATCTGGTCATTAACCGTCTGTATTGCCTTCCTTCATTTCTCTGCCTCACTTCCCCACTATCCCACTGTGCTTTCAACAAGTCAATTCTCAAATCAACTGACATCATATGATTATCAGTTTCTCTGAAAATCTAACATAAAACTGCGAGATTTTACTCACTCAGTCAAGATTGCACCACACGATTTGCTGTACAAACTTGAAAGTTTGCATAACTCATAGTACAGAAAGCCCCAAATTTAATGTTCAAATTTTATACTATCAACATTATTTGCTGAGGCATGAATTTCTATGTTAGTGGCTTCCCTTCCGTATACAACAAATAGTGACATCAATGGACTCACTTGGTGTAATACGTCCCATTTCCCTTTAGTTTTCCTTTAGCAGAATGTCAAAAGTGTACATACATAATTTTGAAGCTGATAAAGCAGTTCTTAATGCTGAAATTTATAATTTCATATGTATGCAATACAAATGCCAACTTTCATGTAAAATGCTTTTGTAAGGGCTCCTATTTCAACCCCAAGCTTTTGGCGGCCCCAGTCTTTTCTTTATTTAATCTATTCTTGCCCTGTAGCTCTCAAATCAATTGCTTTAACTACTGAAACTTTGAAATTAATTTGAATACATGCTATGCATGTATTCTTTTTCCACATTTTGGCTATTTTAAATATCTATCACTCTATATTAATCTTATTATAAATTCATGTAGTTAAAAATTACAAAAGCATGACTCTAAAGATTCTGGTTGAAACTGTATTGATCTTATATAATAAATACAGAATGATGAAAATCTTTGTTTAATATATATATATGTATATATATATATATATATATATATATATATATATATACATATATATATATTAGAGATTTTAAAGACAGAGAGAGCATAAGTGGGGGATAGGGGCAGAGAGAGAGAGAGGGAGAGAGAGTCCCAAGCAGTCTCCTGAATGCTCAGTGCAGAGCCCAATGTGGGGCTTGATCTTAAGATCCTGGGATCATGACCTGAGCTGAAATCAACAGTCGGACACTTAACCAACTGAGCCACCAAGGTGCCCCCAAAATCTTTACTTTAAATCTTCCTATCTAACCTCATGATACAGTTTTCCTTTTGTTGAGGTTTTGTTTTATGCTCTTGAACAACATTCTTTGCATATATCTTATATATGTTATTTCTTGCAAAGTATTTTAGATTTTGTTACTATCGTATATCATTTTCTTTCCATTTTCTAACAGAGAAGTATTTATATTAAACAATCTATTCTATTACTCCTAGGACTCCTTGCTCTTCCTCTTCAAATCACCAAGGAATTGACATGACACCAAAGAAGAGAGATGCTGAAATCTTATTTACAATTTTACCACCTTTTGTACATATGCACAGTTCTTATGATTACGGAGGAAAATTCCAGGGGTTTTGAAGGTGTATATGCACTTTCTTTCGGGTCATTCATTCCAGTTGAGAATTCACCCTTATAAGCATTGTAGCAGTCATTAACCCTAAATAAGCATGGGCTCCACAATATCCTTATCAGTGAGTCAGCCAAAGAAAGGAATTTGAGCAATCTGAGAGAAGCATTTGGTGTCTGATTTTTACTGTGAGCAGGATTCTCCCTTTAGAAAAACAAATGTCAGCTGCTAAAAGGTCAGGTTGTTTTGATTTTTATGATAAACATGGAGAGAAAACCATAATCACAACAGTGAGTGACAAAGAGTTTAACAAGATAAGGGCAGTCTACTTGGGGTTAATGCTGTCCAGTTTCTTTAACTGTTAGGAGGGCTCCACTTATAGGGAAGGCAATATCTTAAAGACCAAAATCAGTGACTGCTACATTTCAGAGCACTGTCCTTGAGTTAGGAATATTTATATTATCAGTCTGAGATGAGCACATGGGATATTTGTCCATATATGACCAAATGGGTCAGAAATCTAATACCTAGCTGTGGAAAACTCCATCAACCCTTCGTGAGATACTTTGGGGATTGTTTAGGATATAAATTCTAGCAATGTCCTAGCTATTTTCCTTAAAATGAAAGTTTCTTTGATCCATTCGATTACTTCCCATAGATATAAGTACCACTGAATATAGTCTGATTTTTTATAGGATACTTTATTGCAAGGAAGGTCATATTTCTAAGTAAAATTGAATGACTTCTGTGCCTTTTATGTGGCTTAAAATGAAATTTCAGTGATTTTAAGAATCTCCTTCCTCTCCCTTGATACCTAGAATCGTACATTACTATTTATGCATTTACTATAGTGATTTATTCATTATAGTGAATAGTATTTACTATTTTACATGCATAAAGCCACAAACCCCATTCTGTGTGGGCTTTGACTAGCTTCATACAGGTACAGCCTGAGGATAGATTATTTTGGGCCCAGGCCATGTGCCTGTCTCTCTCACTCCTGGGTTTCTGAGTTAATGTCTAGTCTGGGCATGGATTTGCCTTCCCTGAATGCACAATTTCTGCCAGAGTCTCTATCTTGCTCTCCTAGGTCACACAGGAGTGTAACATATTGACATAGTACCATGCACAATACTATCTCTTACCAGAACATACATTTTTATGGCAAAGGAGGTGATACAACAGATGCATGGCCATTGGGTCTGTTAGTTTTTTTTTTTTTCATACATTCCAAAACCCAGATGCAGCTAATCTAGTAGAACAGAGGTCCAGAATTAGAGCTTCCTCTTCGAAGGAATGCAATAAAGGTTTCACTGAAGGTGAAGCTACCTGGTCATGTTGAAGTTCTTAATGCTGATAATTTAGTAAGCACAGGAAAAAAGTTACTAGATTGGTAGGAATAATGGAACCCTGATTTCCATCAGGAGCCAGGACTGCTAATAGAGAGCAGAAGCATGGAAAGCTATGTCCTAACACAGAGGACTAAGTGGCAAATGTATAACTAAAACAATCACAGTTTGATAGACGTGAAGCATATAACAACTCACATCCCTTGGTGATAAAGACAAACCACGCAGGATAGTTGGAATGCTGGCTGAAGGTATAAGCAAATAAAAATGGGTGATGGAAAAGAAATACGAATATATTCACAAACAAATACAGCAAAGAAGATTTGTTCCCAGAGTTGACTTATTTTAAATCTTTTCAGAGACTGACACGGACCTTCCCCTTTGTGGCAATTCTGTAATGAATTAGACTTAATAGAGCATATGGGTGTATTTGAGTTATATCAGAGTAGTTGATATGGAACCTCTCTTGTGAGTTAAGATTCTCTTGCCCTCATAGTTTTCTTTCTTCAGCTGCTGCTCCTGCAACCAGTTATGTGATCCATGTTGCAAAGCTCCTCTTGTTTCTACCCCAGGACTCAGCTGTTGATATTAAAGTACAGCTCTTGCATTCTTCAATTGATGATGTTTATGCCCCTTGAAGAAAAGACAATGTTGACCAATGGTGTATAATTTTCCCCTTTATTTCCCCGAGAGTCAGTCCTGAGATGCATTTTATATGGCTCTTCAGGAGGTAGTTTTAGAACAAACAATTATTGGCTAACTGAATTGTGCATCTTTATAGTAACTCTCCTTTCTTGCGCCATATGTCTTCCACACTCTTGCTCCCTGGATTACATTTTACATTAAAATTCTTTCAAACTGTACTTTCTGCGGGAATCAGGAACCCATAGACTCCAAGGCTTACTCTATGTGAGTGATTTTTAAGGTTGTGCATTGTTCTCTAGTCCATGAAAGATAGTGCTGAACTGCTCATTGCTTGGGTCTACGAGGTTTGTCGGGGTTTAGGTGGTTCTAAAGCTCAAGGAATCCACTTCCTCCACTTGCCAAGCTTAGAGTCAGCATTTTCATTGCAATTTTCAGGGTGTTTAATGCCCAGTCACTAACCATCACAGCCTTTTACCTCAGCTTTCAGGCCAGTGTCCTCTGTGGTAATGGGATACATTTTCAGCCACTCATCACCTTGTATAGGAGAATTCAACTTTCTCTGAGATCTAGCCACTTGCTCTCTTTCAATTCCTGGCAGCACTTAAGGACGACTTTGCACAATTGCCATTAACATAGCCCTTAAATATCTAAGAACTTTCCAAACTCTCTTGGGATAAAAGTCAAATTTTCCAAGACTTTGAGTTTTGGCTACATTTATTCTCTCCTAAAGAGTTTCATCTGAGGAAATAAGACAGTTAATTTCTCATCTTTCTTACTTCATAAAATAAAACAATATTTATTTATGTTTGTGGAGGTGAGAAGAAGACTTTGAAACTAAATATGATATGACTTTTATATCTATTTCTTTCTAAGTGTATGTCTCTGAGCAAAAATGAATCTTAGTTTTCTCACCTTTAATTGAGAAATAATAATGTCTACAATGTAGGATTTCTGTGAGAAAAAAAATTGGTAATATTTGTGATAACTATTTGTTGACAATTTACAGAAATATAAGAAGTTTCATTTATGGTTATATAATATTCATGTGGACATAGTGCTGGCTATATTCAAAAAGGAATGCTATATATTAAATAGAAATTCATTTTAAAATTTTTTTTTTTTTTTAATTTTTTTTTTTTTTTAATTTTTTTTTTTTCAACGTTTATTTATTTTTGGGACAGAGAGAGACACAGCATGAATGGGGGAGGGTCAGAGAGAGGGAGACACAGAATCGGAAACAGGCTCCAGGCTCTGAGCCATCAGCCCAGAGCCTGACGCGGGGCTCGAACTCACGGACTGCGAGATCGTGACCTGGCTGAAATCGGACGCTTAACCGACTGCGCCACCCAGGCGCCCCTAGAAATTCATTTTAATATAACACAATAACAGACTCTATCTCTGACTCACTTAAAATGACGACAAATGTGCATCCACATCTCATTGAACAATGATCAGGAGAAGGCGGTGCCACTGAAAAAGTTAGGGGTGATTTTTTTGTGTCATGTGAAGATCATCTAAAGTATCAACAACACACATTATGCTACATAGCATTAGTACATAGTCCTATAATGCCAACATAAAAGAAAAATATATATGCTTTAAAACATGAAAAATAGAAGTATTGTTTTCTATATTAAAAATCATTCTTTTCCTATCTGATTAGACTTGAATATTTACTCTTAGTTTGACTTCTCTATAAAATGAAAATGAAAACATCAACCTCAGAAGGAGTGATTTCTTCTAAATAATTTCTCACATGTTGAAATGTGATACATGTTCAAGGAATGTTTGTGAAGGAATTTGTAATGAAATGCTTAAAGACTATAAACTACTAAGAAAATATAAAGTACAATTATATTTTATTTTATTTTATTATTTTATTATTTTTTAGTACAATTATTTTAAAATACATCCCTAATGTATTGTCCATGATCAACAATCTTTAAGTGGGATTATTAAATGACTGGACCACAAAAAATGAATTTAAAACATCGATTTTTTTTTTTACTTCCACATATATTTCTTTGATACACCACATTTTCATTACATTTGATCAGGAAAGAGGATATAGGAACAACATCAGTAAAATGGATTCATCTCATTTCATTATTACCTACCCCTGACTGGCCTCACTACTTGAATGTAGGCTTTCATTCTCATTTCCTTTAATAGCTTTAAGGGCAATCCAGATATTCATGGATGAGAAATGAAGTGGACTGCACTTTTGAACTCCATGGAAGTGTCTAGAATTCCAAATGATCTGTAGATTGTAGACAGAAAATCTTGAAAGGCAACTTTCTGCACCAGTGAGGAAAGACAGAATATGCCTTGTTTTCTGTCATCTGCATAATTAAATTTGATTCTTATTGACAGTGTTCAACCACCGTAGAGAAAAAAGCAGCAGAGTTTTAAAAAGCACATGTTATGTTCCTTGAATGTCATCATTCTACATGATATAAACAGAGTATATTTCTCTTTTATCAGAATTTTTTAAAAAGGCAAGCAGGCTTTCTACAAGCCCAGAGAAATTGCACATTACATTGATAACTATGGAAGTTAAGAGAGGTTATTTTTCCCTGAAAATTTACATTAACATATTGTATCTGGGTTATTTGGAAATAAAACTGTCAAAGATAATTTAAGAAAACAGAGTCATTTCAAACATTAATGATTTTACCTTTTTTTCATATTACAATTCACTCACAAAAAACTTTTCACTTTGAAAATTTATCACACTTACAGAAAAGACTCAAGAGTGGTACAGGTAACTCCCATATACCTTTTATCTAGATTCATCAAATGTTATTATGTTGCTACACCTGTTTTCTTGTTATTTCTTCTGTATACACACTCACCCACACAGAGACCAATGCACACTACCATTATCATTCCTTATGAGCCAAGTGATAATTGGTTATTTACTTTTTTAACATTTATTCACCTCTGAGAGAGAGAGAGAGAGAGAGAGAGAGAGAGAGAGAGACTGAATGGGAGAGAGGCAGAGACAGGCGGAGACACAGAATCCAAAGCAGGGTCCAGGCTCTGAGCTGTCAGCACAGAGTCCGATGCAGGGGTGGAACCCACGAACCTGGGATCATGACCTGAGCCAAAGTCAGCAGCTCAACCGACTGAGCCACCCAGGTGCCCGAGAGAATTGGTTACTGTGATCGAAATTTTAGCAAAAATATTTCTCATTTGCATGCAAATTTGATCTTTGATTAACTCTCTAGCTCTGTTTCTCTAGTTTACCTGATAAATGTTGGAATGTCAACGATGTTACTGGATGCTTATGGGAAAAATGATTTCTAATTGATAAACTGCCTGAATCCTTGGTAGTAAACCGTATCTCAGGCTTCCGTGAATGTATTCACTCTTATAGCTGGCACATCCTTTGCAGGGACGCTGAAATCACTGCTAATGAAGATTTTACTAGAGATATCGGGCCCCGTGGGGTCTGACACTTTTAAGCTAGATCAGCTCCTCCTACATCCTGGTTTGGATTATGTCTCAGCCTTTACAATGTTGGAATGCAGCAAAGACTCTTGGGAAAGAGCAATGCCTGACTTTCCCCGTCTGGCAGGCCGAGATGCCCACCCTGTGTTCCTTCTGATTAGAGTGGTGCCCAGTGTGGCCTGGGAGGCTCCTGTGAGTCTGAATGACTTGCTGAGTCTAAGAGCCTCAGGTTACATGAGAAGAGCCTCAGGTTATATCATGCTCCTTGATCCTTAAAATTTCCAGTGTGCATTTCCTATACACAGGGAAATTATTTTACACAACTACATACACATAATAAATTCAGGGAATTTAAAAGTAATAAAATAATTTTGTCTATCTTAGTCTATATTCTAATTTTTTCTGTTATCTCAACAATAACCCCTTTATAATTGTTTCCCCTTGAGTACAAGTGTTCAGGATCATAGGTTACATCTAGATGTCACTTTCATTTATTTGTGTGTGTGTATGTGTGTGTCTTTCATGCCATCGACACTTTTATTTTATTGTTTTACAAAGTGAGCCCTTTTATTTTTCTAAATGTTGACAAAGACACTTAGAGCATACGTATTGAATGATATACTTTGAATTGATATTATTGGAGAGGAAATAAAAACCTCTATGGGCCTAGATCTGCATATATATTTCATTGCATTTTTTATTTCTTCATTATGAATAAAGAAGTTGCAAATTTTTTAGAAATATCTTATGAAAGTGTCATGGAGCGCTACCTCTAATAATTCTAATAACTGAAAAACTTAAAAAGCATATTAGAAATACTAGACTGTACACTAACTGGAATTTTTTTTCTTCCAGTTGGTTAACATACAGTGTAATGTTAGTTTCAGGTGTAGGATTTAGTGATTCATCAGTTATGTGTAACAAGTGTTCATCACAACAAGTGCCCCCATAATATCCATCATCCATTTAGCCCATCCCCACCCACAGACCCCCCAAAAACCTTTGGTATGTCCTCTATAGTTAAGAGTCTCTTTATGGTTGGCCCATTTATCCCTGTGTTTATCTGCTACATCTCTTAAATTCCACATATGAGTGAAATCATATGGTATTTGTCTTTCTCTGACTAACTTATTTCGCTAAGTGTAATACACTCTAGCTCCATCCATGCTGTTGCAAATGGCAAGATTCCATTCCTTTTGATGGCTAAGTAATATTCTTGAGTGTGTGTGTGTGTGAGTGTGACATATTCTTTATCTGTTTATCAGTCAGTGGACATTTGGGCTCTTTCCATAATTTGGTTATTGTTGATAATGCTGTTATAAACATTGGGGTGCATGTGTCACTTCAAATCAGTATTTTTTTATCCTTTGGGTAAATACCTAGTAGTACAATTGCTGATCGTAACATAGTTCTATTTTTGACTTTTTGAGGAAACGCCATACTGTTTTCTAGAGTGGGTGCACCAGTTTGCATTCCCACCAACAGTTTAAGAAGGCTCCCCTTTTCCACATCTTCACCAACATCTGTTGTGTCTTGTGTTATTAATTTTAGCCATTCTTAGAGGTGTGCGGTGATATCTCATTGTAGTTTTGAATTGTTTTTACCTGATGATGAGTGATGTTTAGCATCTTTTCATATGTCTGTTAGTCATCTGTATGTCTTCTTTGGAAAAATGTCTATTATGTCTTCTGCCCAAGAGGGCACTTGTGATAAGCGCTCAGTATGTATGTAAGTGATGAATCACAAAATTCTACTACTGAAGCTAATATTACAATGTTAATGAACTGGGATTTCTTTTCTTTCTTTCTTTCTTTCTTTCTTTCTTTCTTTCTTTCTTTCTTTTAGAGAGAGTGTGAATGGGGAGAGGGACAAGGAAAGAGACAGAGAATCCTAAGCCAGCTCTATGCTCAGCATGAAGCCCAATGAAGGGCTCAATCCCATCACCCTAAGATCATGACCTGAGCTGAAATCAAGTCAGACACTCAATCAACTCAGCCACTCAGGAGGCCCCTGGAACTTAAATAAAAACTTAAAAATTAAAATAATAATAATAAATAAATAGACAAATTCAAACAAAAAACATCCTCAACCAGAGTATTATAAAAGTGATATTGTGTCTTTCTCAGGGTATCACATAGGGAAGTACATAATACCCCTCTGCTCCGCATTGGTGATGTCAATTCTGATCACCTAGTCAAGCAGTTGTCTGTTTTCTCCAATATATAGTTACTCTTTTTCTCCTAACTAATAAACAGTTTGTAAGGAGGTACCATAAAACCATGCAAACACCCTACTATCTGTGAAAATATCAGCTCAGTCAATTCACTGATTATTTCTTCCCAAATTTACTATAATGGTTGTAAACTATCTAAATGTATGCATGCATGTGTGCATGTATGTATGGATGGATGGATGTATCTACCTATCATCTGCTTCTTATGAACTTAAATATGTTTCCACAATATTCATATATTGAAGCTCTAACCCCCATTTAAAGATATAATTAAGGTTAAGTGAAGTCCTAAGAGTGGGGCCCTAAGCCAATAAGACTGCTGCCTTTTTAAGAAAAGAGACACAAGGAGCCTACATCCACATAGAAAAGCCCATGTGAGCATATAGCAATAAAGTGGCTGTTTGCAAGCCAGGAAGAGAAGCCTCAGGAGAAACCAAGTCTGCCTAATCCTTGATTTTAGACTTCTAGCCTCCAGAACTGTGAGAAAATAAATTTCTGTTGTTTAAGACACCCAGCCTGTGGTATTCTGTTACGGAATCCCTAGCAGGCTAATATTCTAACTCTCTAGCTTTTCTATCTAATTATTTAGTATCAATGTGGACTTATGGATTGCTATTATATTAAATGGTTATAATTTACTACTACTAATAAACTATCACTGTCCTTGTGCAGTTTGAATTTACTAATTATAGTTACTACTTATGACTGCCCTGGTTTACTGCTGTTCTTGTTTAATTTACTACTGTCCTTCCTCTATTTGAAGCTAAGATTGTTGCAGATTTGGTATTGGCTATGAACCCCCAAAAGGAAAAATTGAAAGAAAATTCTACCTAGATATAGTTTAGTAAATACACTGAATACTAAAGACAAATAGAAAAGATTTAGGGAGCTTAAGGAAAACAATTTTAAAAATGGAAAGAATATTGAACACAGAATTTTATATCTAATATAAAAATCTTATGAAAGTAAAGCCAAAAGAAACATAAATCCAGATACATACCACCTTTCTCCCACTGAATTCCAGCCTCATCTTTGTCATAAATTGAGTGAGGATCTCTTTCTATACGTTCTTAATCTGTAATTTGGTCTATTTTTCTCTATTTGCACTAATACCCAATGTCCCACTTAACATAGCTTTATGATAAATTTTCTTTTTTTTTAATGTTTAGTTATTTATTTTGAGAGAGAGAGCGAGAGAGAGCAAGTGTGAGCGAGGGAGGGTCAGAGAGAGAGAGAGGAGAGAGAATCCCAAGCAGGTTCTCTGCTGTCAGTGAGGAGCCTGACGTGGGGTATGATCTCACAAACCATGGGATCATGACCTGAGCCGGGATCAGTACCTAAGCCAAAATGATGAATTGGATGCTTAACTGACAGAGCCACCCAGG
The DNA here is from genome assembly GCF_018350175.1 of Felis catus. Lineage (NCBI taxonomy): Eukaryota > Metazoa > Chordata > Mammalia > Carnivora > Felidae > Felis > Felis catus. The sequence goes on from NC_058376.1 coordinate 100,549,475, forward strand.
TGTCCTTATGATAAATTTTCTTATCTGCTAGTATAGCCTTTCAACTTTTCCATCTCTTTTGAAGATTCTCTTTTGTGGTAGGTTAAAAATGGCGACAAATTCTTTTCAGCTATTCATATAATAGGGTGGAGTCTATTGCTCTTATGTTTGAATCTTGGGTTGGCCTTTGAGTTGTTTTGATAAAGACACTGTGGAAGAAATCATTACTATGTGTTTTTGAGCCCAGGTCTCATGAGGCCTTGCAGCATGTATGCTTGTTTTCTTGATGCCCTTAGACTGCCAGGTAAGGAGGTCTGGGCCAGCCTCCTGTAGGATGAGACACCCACGTAGAGAGAGAGGCCAGCAGTGCCAATCTCCAGTGCCAACCTCTAACATGTGACTGTCACCTTCAGGGACCATCTAGCCTCTGTAAAGCCAATTTCTTACTCTCACAGGATTAGTAAAAACAATGAATGCTGTTTTAAGCTCCTAAATTTAGGAGACTTTTTTAAATATTGCAATTGATACTTAAAGTACTATGGCTATTCCTGACACTGCATTTCCCAAAAAATTTTAGAATTGCTTCATCAATTTTCACCAAACAAAAAAAATCACTAGATTGGTCTTGGGATTGCATTTAATCTTTGACAACAATATTAGGATAGTTGGAAATTTTACAATTTTAAGATAATATCCATATTTCCAAACAGTGTTTCATTGAACACTATTATTCTTATGAAATACTCTAGGGCTCAAGGAAGAAACAAAAACCATGTATATGGTTAAACAAATTTGAAAAATCCTGAACACTATATATAAAATATTATAGGCACATTAAGATATTACAGATCTTGGAAGTTTGTGAGAAGAAGGAAAACTGTTTTACTTAGCATAATGGAACACTTCTGAAGTTGGATCCTGAGGGAGGGAATATATATATATATATATATATATATATAGTCTCTGGAGGAAGTAGGAACTTTGAAACAGAATTTGAAAAGCATTGCTCATATACTAACTCATGTTTCCATGATGAATGTTCAAAGTAGCTGTGTGTAAATTTTTAAAGGTCATAGAAGTACTTAGAGAAGAAGTAAAAGATTTGTTATTAGTAACCTAAAATTTTAAAACAAAAGTTTCAAAATTGTGAAATCAGAGAGAAAAATAGAGAGGGGACAAAAAAACAAGTACTGTGAATTCAGAGATTGAAATCAGAAAGACATAAGAGACACCCCAGGGCATTTTGTGGCCTATTTCAATGTTGTCTGTCTTTTGCTACTTACCATATTGTTTTTCAATAATGATAGTAACATTTCTGAGATAAATAAACTTTGTGATGTAACTTTCTAATCAAAACCTTTGGTAGTGCTTATGGCACTGTAAAACTCCCTAAAGCATCATTTTCCAACCTTTTTCATATTATGGTGCATATAGAAAATTATCACATTATATGGCACATGAGTAACTGAGGTTACCTGGGGTTGGTAGTAACTATACTGAGACATTTGGCCATCTCAGGACCTGCTTAGCTTCCCTGGAAGAATCAGTCTTAGAGGTACACTGATTATACAAATTGACTTTTCCTCTTCATGAGGGGAAAATAAATCCATTTTTCTTAGCCTGGAATTAGCTGATATACAATATCATGGTTATTGTTTAAACCAAAATTTTCTTTATTTTTTAACAATATCTGTATAGGAAGTAGCTATTTTGGCACTTCTTAAGGGGAAGAATTTTTCTGCATCATCTTAGTACATGAATCCTAACAGGTTGCCTTGAACTTAATACATACGCAGTAAGTACATGTTGAATAAATTAATGATTAACTCTGTTGGAATCCTGTAAATAAAAATAACATGCAAAAGAAAATCAAAAGTCCTCATGTAATTTATTTTCTCATCATTGTCAAGAAGTAAAAGAAAAATTCCATTGCATATATTAGTTCAGATATAATGATATCTTTCACTTTATCCTGGACTTTTCAACTAGCATTCTCAATGTAGTAATATTATATATGCATCTAAATTCACCTTTTAAATTATTTTCACAGCTCCTTGAATGATGCCTCCACATAATAAGTACTCACTACATCTTTGTTGACATATTGAATCAAATCTGACCTTAATTGTTAATGTCTAATAAGACTGAAAGTTCATGATCTTTCCAATATGAGCCTAGAGGGGACTTATTAGTATTCAAATCATCAGTAGACAGCTTGAGTCAATTAAACCATATCTTTCACAATCTGCAAAGATATTAAAACTCACACTACTTTAGAAAGTCATTAATAAATCAAGAACATGTTTGAAATTTCTTATCCTTATGACACAAACTGATGGTAAATACCAATTTAACTATATCAGAAAATTTATATTAAGCACATACTGTTGCAGGGCTCTCATCTCTACACTGTGGAAACTATAAAAGTTTGAAAAGCATGGTACTTTAAACAATGCTAATTTCATATTTGAAAATTTAGTATTTTTGAAAAATATATATATGTGAAGATGTATAAGTGTATCCACTTATTTATTGAATTATTCATTATGTAAACATTTATTGAAGGTCACCATGTATCAGGTAGTATTTTAGGTTCTGGAGATTCAAGAGAAAACAAAACAGACCAAGTCTTTCCTCCTATGGTAGTAACACTTTTGTAGGGAAGACAATAAATAAATAAAATAGGCAATATACAGTATATCCAGATGGCCATCTTCACCTATTATGTTGTGATAATAATTCTGAAATCAATGTGCCTTGCATTGACTGTGGTCCAATGTGGTCCTACTCTAACTATAACAATCTGGGACAAAGCATTCTCAGGGCAGACTGAAAGGTACAAGAAACTGAGCGAAACCATAAGCTAAGTAGTAAAACCTCTGACCTAACTAGAACACTTCCACTTCTGTTTTTATTTCATTGGTCAAACAAGTCATATAGCAGAGTATTATTTCAATGAATCAGGAAGATATATTCTTTTTGCAGAATGGTACCACAAATCACATGGCAGCAGGTAGGGACGTATAATCCATTTACATGGAATTAGAGTGAATAATTGGAAAAACACAGTTCATCTCCTGGTAGGTGTAGAAGAGGAACTTGTGCCAGGAGTGGGGAGAGGGATTATTGTTCTATATGGTCTGCAAGGAAGGCCTCAGTGATAAGGTAACACATGAGAAGAAGCCTGAAGGGAGTAAGGGATTGAGCTGTGCCAATACCTAAGTTAAAAATATTCCATGCAAATGAACAGCAGAGCCCAAGGGGCTAGAGGATAATGAATAAGGAGGAAGAACAGTAGGTGATGAGGCCAGAGAGATGAGAAGGTGTTTAGTTGTTTTTTTTTTTTAATTTTTTTTCAACGTTTATTTATTTTTGGGACAGAGAGACAGAGCCTGACGCGGGGCTCGAACTCACGGACCGCAAGATCGTGACCTGGCTTAAGTCCGACGCTTAACCGACTGCGCCACCCAGGCGCCCCAGAAGGTGTTTAGTTTTAATAAATGCTTTGAAAAGATAGCTGGACACCAGAGAGGAACAAGAAAAGAACCGTGGAGACAAGTTAGGAAGCTCTTCCAACCATTTAAATAAGAGATCGGGAAGGTTTAAGCCAGAGGGTGGAGATGAAGTTTGTGAGAAGTCAAAAGTTTCTTAATGTACTTTGAAAGTAGAACCAACGCATTTTGTTGGTGAATTAACTCTGCAATGGGACAGAAAGGAAAGAGAGAGATTGGCCCAGAGATTTGTGGTCTCAGCAACTAGAAATGTGAAGTTGGCATTACTTCGATGAGGAAGTGGTGGAAGGAGCACATTTGATGAGACTAAATCAGGTGTTGTAAACTTTGGGATGTCTGTCTTAATCATAATTCTAAGTGTATAGAAGAGTCTGGCATTCAGGGCTGTGCTAAGGTGGGGACTGCAATGGTACGGGGGTAATTTAAATCCATTGTCCTGGATGAGGTCACATAAGGAGTTGAGTGTCAACAGAGAAGAGGCTTGAGGATAGAACCCTAGCATGGTCCAGTACTAGGAGTTCATAGTGAGTGAAACAGTATAAAAATATCGGTATTACAGATGAGGCAACTAAGTATTAGGGAAGTATTTGGGAAGTATTAATTAATATTTTCCAAATGAACAAGGCTGAAATAAGAATATGCTATAACCTATTAGAAAGGCCAGGAATTAGTGTAGGAGGACTAAATTTAGACAGAAATCAATTCTAGTGTGTGTGTGTGTGTGTGTGTGTGTATAATGGATGATCAGACAAACACAGAGACAGAGTGTAGATAAAGTGAATAGGAGAAAGCACATATAGTTAAAAAATTAGGAACACAAAATGTTAAAGTAAATGATATAGTGGAAACTTCTGAAATAAAGAAAAAAATAATATTACCTAATTGTTCTGTTAAGAGAAAAAGGAAATAAAGCTAAAGAGAAACAGATGCAGACTTGATATATTTAAAGACTAAGAATAAGAAGAAAAAGGAGAGAAGAAAAATTAAATGGATGAGAGAAACCAGAGCAGTGAAATATTATGTCAGGCAATGGTTGGTGGTAGTATCGACGGGTGGGTAAAAAATGAAACAGGGGCACCTGGGTGGCTCAGTCAGTTAAGCATCTGACTCAGGTCATGATTTCATGGTCATGAGATTGAGCCCATGTCGGGCTCTGTGCTGAGAATGGAACTTGCTTGGGATTCTCTCTCTCTCTCTGCCCTTCTGCTACTCATTCTCTCTCTGTCTCTCTCTCTCTCTCTCTCTCTCTCTCTCTCTCCTCTCTCCTCTCTCCTCTCTCCTCTCTCTCTCAAAAATAAATAATATTAAAAAAAAACTGAAACAGATACAATAATGACACAGATGATAGATTTAGTATACAAGTACAAAAGTTACTATAACTATATTATATATTTTCAAGAAGTCATAGGAAGAATTTACCACATTTAAGTAGAGAGATGGGAGAAATAGGAAAGATCCAAGCAAAACTTCTAGAGAGGAAAAATAGGTTAGAGATTTTCTAAAACTTCACTGTATTGGATTAACAGCAGATTAGAAAATTCAGAGGAAATGTTAGATAGCCTGAAGACATAAAAATAGAAACGATCCAATAAAACATGTGCTTATTTATCATCTGTGAATCTTAGATGAAATGTCTATTCAATTATTTTGCCCATTTCTTAGTTGGACTTATTTTTTATTGATTTATATCAGTTTTATTTATACACTATGAATACAAGTTCTTTATCACGTAAATGATTTAGAAATATTTTCATTCAATCTGTGATTTGTTTTACTATTTTCTCAACTATGTTTTTATGAGAATAATTTTTTAAGTTTTTTGTTTTGTTTTGTTTGTTTTGTTTTGCTTTGCTTTTATTTTTTTTTTTTTTTTGAGAGAGACAAAGCATGCACATGAGCAGGGGAGGGGCAGAGAGAGAAGGGGAGAGAGAATTTCAAAGAGGCTCCATATTCAGTGCAGAGCCTGACTACAAGGTCATCACATGAGCCAAAATCAAGAGCCAGATGCTTAAGCAACTGAGTCACCAAGAATGAATTTTGCCCATGAATTTTTACTTTTGATGAGATTCAATTTATCATTTTTTAATAAATCATGCTTTTTGTTTCATATAGGAAAGATCTTTGCCTAATTCAAATCCACAGTGATTTTCTCCTGTTTCTTCTGTGGTTTTAGTGCTTATATTTAGGACTAAGCTCCATTTAAAATTCATTTTTGTGTATGGTATCAGGCCAGGACTGAATTTTAATTTTTGTGTATTCAATTGTCCAGCACCATTTCTCAAAGTTTTTCTTTCTTCATTGAATTTTTTAAATACATTTCACAAAAGCTAACCAGCAATAAATATAAAAGTTTATTTCTGGACTTTGTCTATTCCTACACAAACACCATACTGTTTTGGTTACTGTAGCTTTATATAATTTTGCAATTGGGAAATGTAAGTATTCAAACTTTGTTCTTTGTTTTATTTTTTGGCTCTTCTAGTTCTTTTGCATTTTTATATAAATTTTAAAGCTAACCTGTTGATTTCTACACATAGTCTTCTTATTTGTGATTAAGATTATGTGAATCTATTTATCAATCTGGAGGGAATTTCCTTTTTACTGATACAGGGACATGAAATGTTTCCGCTTTATAGACATTTAGACTTTTATTAATTCCTGTCAGCAATATTTGTTGTTTTCAGTGTATAGTTATTGTCCTTTTGTTGTTGTTGTTGTTGTTAAATTTATTATTAAGTGTATTTTTCTTTGTGGTGCTGTTGAAAATGTAATTGTTTTCTCAATTTTATCTTCTGATCTTTGTTTTTATTGATAGCATAGAGAAAATAACTGATTTTTGTATATTAATCTTTTCCTTTGCATAGTTTCTAAAGCCATGTATGAGTTAGAGTAGCTTTTTGTTGTTGTGATTAGTTTTCTTGGGATTATCTACATGCAGAATTCTGTCATCTGTGAGTGAAGACAATATTACTTATTTATTTCTAATTTAGGTGCTCTTGTTTTTTCACCTTTTCTCAGCATGGGAATACTGTACCTAGTATTAACGCTAGAAAAGCCTCCAATATAGCAGCAAAACCTTCTATACAGTACTGGATGGATGACGAAAAGGAGTATAATTGTTTTGTTCTTGAATTAGGGGATAAGTTTCCAAATTTAGCAAATAAAAATATAGAACACTCAGTTAAACTTTGATATATCATATAAACAATAAGTTAAAAATTTTTTTTTTTAATGTTTGTTTATTTTTGAGAGAGTGACAGAGCATGGGCAGGATAGGGGCAGAGAGAGGAAGACACAGAATCCAAAGCAGGCTCCAGGCTCTGAACTGTCAGCACAGAGCCTGATGCAGGGCTCAAACTCACAAACTATGAGATCATGACCTGAGCGGAAGTCGGACACTTAACCAAATGAGCCACCCAGGCACCCCAACAATAAGTTTTTTTTAGTATTAGTGTGTCATATACAATATTTGAGACCTACAAATAGATCATATTTATACTAAAATCCTTGTTGTTTATCTAATATTTAAATCTTATTATCTTCTATTTTATCTGGCACTGCTATTTGAGTAAAACACTGGGAAGTTTTCATTAAATATAATTTTAACTATATACCTTTTGTAGATATCCTTTAACAGTTTAAGGAATTTAATAGCTACAAGTGTTTATCATAAATGTCTGTTGTATTTTGTCAAATAATTTTTTCATATTTATTGAAATGATTAAATGACTTTGTTCTTTATTCTATTAATAAAGAATATTACATTAGTTGATGTTTAGGTGTTAAACTAATCTTAGACTTCTTGGATAATTTCTATTTGGTCATTGTGTATAATTCTTTATATATATTACTATATTTATTTGCTAATATTTCGGTTAAGATTTCAGAGAGTGGAGCAAAATATTTAGAGTGTTAAGAAAAAAAAATACCAACCTAGAATTCTGTACTCTGCAAAATTATCATTGAAAAATGAAGAAGAAATAGAGACTTTCTCAGACAAACAAAAATATAAGCGTTCATTGCCTATAGACCTGTCTTGCAAGAAATGTTAAAAGAGTTTCTTTAGAGAGAGAGGAAATAATATAGCTCAGAAATTCAGATCTACATAAGCAAGGAAGAGCATTGAAGAAGGAATGAGTAAAGGTAAAACACAAACTTTTATTAGTTTATTCAAAATAATAACAGCAAAAGTGTAGTGGATTACATATTCTCATGGATATATTTTATGGATATATATGCATACATATGCTTATATATAAGTAAAATGAATGACAGAAATGATACAGGGATAATAGAAAGGAAATAAGATTATTTTGTTTTCATAAGGTATATACATTACATGTGCAGTGCTATAGAAATATTTGAAAGCAGACTTGCATTAGCTATAAATGTATATTGAAAACTCTATGTATCCACTAAAAGAGTAGATCTAAGAAAGAAGTGAAAATTGAATCATATAAAATGCTTCACAAAAGGCAGAAAAAGGGTAGAAGACAAAAATAGGAACAAAAAAGGACAACAAATAGAAAATGGTAAAAAGTATGGTAGACATTAATCCAGCTATTTCAATAATATTTTTCAATATCAACGATCTAAATGTACCAAGACAGAGATTGTCAGATGAATGAAAAAAAACAAACAAAAAAACAAGACCCAGGTGTATGTTGTCATTTTAAATACAAATACATATATAGATTAAACATAGATGGATGGAGAAATATAGAAATCTAACACTAATTAAAGAAAGCAAGAATAACTGTATTAATATCAGACAAAGCAGATTTTGAAGCAAGAAAAATTATCAGGGACAAAAACAACTATTATATAATGACAACAATTCTCCAAGAAGTCATAACAATCTTTGATCTATATGTACCTAACAACAGAGTATCAGATTATGTGAGGCAAAACTGATAGAACAGCAAGGAGAAATAGATGAATCTATTATCATTGTTGGAGATTTCAACACTCCTGTATTAGAAATGGAGAGATCCAGCAGGAGAGAAAGTCAGTAAGGAAATAGTTGAGCTCAACAACACCATCATCACCTTGATATAATTGGTACTTATAAATTACCTCATGCAACAGCAGAATGCATAATCTTCTCAAGCTCACAGGAAACATTCACCAAGATAGACCATATTCTGGTCCACAGAATACACCTTAACAGATTTAAGAGAATAGAAATCATGCCATGTCTTTTCTCAGATAATAATGTAATTAGATTAGAAATCAATAACAGAAAAATAACTGGAAAATCCCAAAACACATTGAGATTAAACCACGTATATCTGAATAATACATGAGTCAAAGAAGAAATCTCAAGAGAAACTTAAAAATATTTTGAACTCAGGGCACCTGCGTGGCTCAGTCTGTTAAGCATCCAACTCTTGATTTCAGCTCAGGTCATGATCTCACAGTTCATGAGTTCCAGCCCGAATGAATATACTTGGTATGATATGATAATGATGGATACCTGTCATTATACATTTGTCAAAACCTATAGAGTGTACAATACCAAGAATCAACTATAATGTAAGCTATGGATTTGGGTGATTATGATGTGTTAAGGTAGGTTTACCAATTGTAACCCATGTTCCACTGTGGTGGGGAATACTGATACTGGGGGAAGCTATGCATATGGGTGGGTAGGGGGTGTATGGAAAAATCTCTGTATCTTCTTAATTTTGTTGTGAATTTAAAACTGCTCTCAAAAAATTCCTCTAGGAAACTAATTCTCTAAAACTACTCTGAAAAAATAAGTTAAAAGAAAGTCAATATAAAAAAAGTATACATTTGTCAAAGTTCTCACAGGACATTTACCAAGATGGAATATATTCTGTGATCTAAAAACCCTCAGCACATCTAAAAATATTAAAATCAAACAAAGTACATTCTAAAACCACCAGAAATTAAATTAAAGTCAATAGCAGAAGGACAACCATAACATATTAAAATATTTGCCAACCAAATTATAAACTACTAAGTAACCCCTGGATTAAAGAAGAAATAAATAAAATGGGAAATTAGAAAGCATTAATTACTTAATGAAAATTAAAACATACTATTTCAAAATGTGTGAGGAGGAATTTAAATAGTGCATGTCACACAAAAACCTATATTAGAAAAGAGGAAAGACCTGAGATCAATGATCTAGCTTTGATGGTAAGAATATAAAAAGAAGATTAACTTATATTCCAAATTAGCAGAGTACAGGGACCAATAAAGATAAAACCAGAAGTAACTGAAACAGGTGAAAGAAAAGCAATAAATAAAATCAATGAAACAAAAATACAGTTTTTAGAAAAGACAAATAAAATTGGAAAACTATCCAGAAGATCAAGAAAAAAAGAAGAGAAGGCGTATGTCTAATACCTGCAATGACAGAGGTGAAATTACTTCAGATGCAACAGACAGGAAACTGATAATAAGGGAGCCATATAAATAACTTAATGTCAATAAATTAAACTTCAATTAAATAAACATATTCTTTGAAAGACAAAGCTGCTAAACGTCACAAGAATAAATCATTTTCTTGAAAATACCCGATTAAGAGATGGGCAAAAAATGTGAACTACTTTATCCAAAAAGATATATGAATGGAGAATATGTACATGTAAATATTTTCAAGGTTATCAGTCATTAGGAAAATGCAAATTAAAATTACTGTGAAATACCAAGATGTGAAAAGTCTAAAATTAAAAAAATATATATGTATATATCTATCCATATATATTCATCTTACCAAGTATTGATATGATGTATAGCACATGAAATTTTCTTACACTGCCCTTGGGGAAGTAAAATGACACAACCATTATGGAAAATAGTTTGGCAGTTTCATGAAATATTATACATACACATATTATATGACACAGTATTTCATTTATATGTCACAGCATATGTTCACACAAAAACTGGAAACAGCCTAAATGTCCATTAACAGGTGAATGGATTAAACATTTTTGGTATTACCCACTTTACTCAGCAATTGAAAGTAATACACTACCGACATGGCAACAACATGGATGAATCTCAAAATAATTATAGTGAGCCAAAAAAATAAAAAAAAGAATGTATACTGTATATAGTCCTTTATATAAAATTCTAGAAGATGAAAACAAATCTATAGTAACAGAAAATAAGTCATTGTTTGCTTGGAAACTGGATGAGGGTGTTGCCAGTGTCAGGAAGGAAGGATTAAAAAAAAGACTTAGAAACTTTGGGGGGGGGTGATGTATTTATGCATCATCTCCATTTTGGTAATTTCGTGGAGATAGACTTTTATAAAATGTATCAAGGGGCTCCTCGGTGGCTCAGTCAGTTAAGCCTCAGACTCTTGATTTCGGCTCAGGTCATGATCTCACGGTTCCTGAGTTTGAGCCCCATGTCAGGCTCTGCTTGGATACTCTCTCTCCGTCTCTCTCTGCCTCCTCCCTCTTGTGTGTGAGCTCTCTCTGAAAAATATATAAATAACCTTAAAAAAGTATCAAATTGCACCCTTCAATATGGGCAATTTGTTTTATATCAAAAATAGAGCTATAAAATTTGTTAAAAAATTAGAATTGCTTTTACTAAGAGAATACTCATTTTTTTCATCATATGTATTTCACATTGTGTTATGTTGTTTCACAAAAATAGCTTATACAGATCTTTATCCCATGGGCATTTACCTTTCATTATCAATATGTATTTGAGAGCTAACTAGTTGCTTATCTATGCCAAGTATCAGGGTACGATAGTAGCTTTAGGAAAAAAATTATTTTAATATTCAAATTACTATTTAAGTTAAACTTGTTCCTCTCTTTGTCATGTCCCCATTCTATTACTGAATTTTTGCTTGTTCTAAGATACATAACTGTTTTATCCTGTATTTCAGTTTGTTACTCCAATGTCTCTTTATTTACCTAAATTTGAGCTACTATTTACATATTCTGCCCTGTACCCCTATCATTGAAGATCTCTCAGCTCTCACTTATGCCCTATGGGTTTAGAAACAAGTGTCTGAGCTCAGACCCCATGGTACCCCTTCTCTCTTGCTGCCTGACTCTGGAATCTGCTTCTTGGTCACTTCTAGATGTTGCTAGACTCCCGTTAGTCTTTCTCGTAAATATGTTGTCATGTCTTGCTAGCTATCCCTCATGCATATTGTTCGAATTCCACCCATTTTGTGGCACTATCCCTTCTAGACTCTGCTTTAGGTCTTACTCACAGTCACTAAAAGACAACTCAAGTTCTCAATATCATATGCCCTTCATAGGAAATGTGGAGTTCTAGGTCTCAGAGACTTGTAAGTTGGCCAATTTCGTGGATGCTCATTATCTCATGTCACATTAGATAACATGTGACTATTAATAAACTTATTGAAGAGCCTCAAAAATGGATAAAAATGATGTTAAAATGGGTCAAAATAATGTTATTTATTTACTTTATTGGGTCTCTCATCCTTAATTTTGAGTAAAACACAGTAATACAAAAATTAGATCAGTATTGGGGAAGTTTTACTTATATTCCATGAAGAAAAAAATAATAAATGCCCAGTTCTGCAAATACACAGCACAATTTTAAGAACTCATCCTTCATCTATTCAAAGTTAAATTAAGGCAATAATGCCCTAAAGAAATTGATAGGATGTAAATTCCCTGTGGGAACAGTATGACCAAGAAGCAGATTTTTAGTCTGAATTTCCTTTAGGCATTATTTTCTTAATTTAAACTTGGAATTATGAAGGATGGTTTTTAAATTGATTATGTAGGTTTCTCGTTTTTAACATCAGCATTTCAAAAATTCCAAATGACACCTGCATAGTCAGCACCAGTTTAGATAAATACTGTGGTGTGCTGTAGGTCTGAATAACCCATTTATTTAAATCTCAAAGGGAATGGAGCTAAGTATTGAAAAAGACTATACACAAATACTCTTTTGAGAGCAAATGCTCTTGGTGGTTCATAATTGGGAGATTGGGAAATTATCATAATACTTAAAATGGATCTAGAGCTTATTAAATGTATATAATCAATAAATAGTACTTGCAAAATCCTACCCTTGGGCATGTTGTCTGACCGATATTTATACCATAAAAGGGAAGAAGGGGGCAGACTTTATAAATATCAGTTAAACCTTTAGATAATATATGCTAACATCATCTGATTCACCTATGTGAAGAATACTATAATAAACCTTTTGGAAATCTTGTTAAGTTTATATTAAGTTATATGATTTTATGTAAATTTTATGATAAACAGATTTTTAAAATGCATTATCTCTTTAAGAAGCAGCAGTTGAGTTGGTTTAAAGACATTTTTGAGGCATTTTTAGAAAAAAAGTAAAACTTCAAAGAGTTGGGGCTTAGGCCAGAGGTAATAGTCAAATTAAAAGTATGTAAATCAGTATGTTGGAAAGTAGCATCAAAATGTTTTATATATTTTTAGGGATTTATAAATATTAGCACAATTGTAACAGACATCTTTCCTCTCTTAAGCTGTCCTCATTAAAAAGCTGATACATTAGAGATGCCCACCAGAAGATGTGACTCTCTTTGCCACGAAAGTATCATAGAGAATATTCTTATAGATATCAACCTTGAAGGCACAAGATGAAGCCCGCTCCCTAAGAAATTAAACATGGGTAGTTAAAGTTTCATTTGATACTCAATTGCCCTGAAATCTTAAGTAACCTATATGCAGGGAAAAAGAAATCAGTGACCATACGGACAAATCAGTTAGTTCCAGGGACAAAACTGACGGATAGTTGCCATTTGCCGATCTCAACTTACCTCTAAGAAAATGACCAGCAGTGTCAGCGGCACCTCATAGTCAAAAAATGTGGACTGTTAATAGAAATCATTTAATAAAATGATGGAGACAGAAGGGTTTTGAAGTAAATGGATAATGAGTAACTTCAGCCAACAAACCTCAATAACTCATGTATGATGACAAAACTTTAAAAAAAAATTGTAAATTGAAAGGAATTTGGTGGATAAATAGAAAAGCACACAAAAGTAAAAGGAAATTATTAATAAAATCAGAAGAAATGGAATTCACACTTCTTGAAAAAGTGAGGGAAAAATCCTTCCTGTGAGAAGAAAAATGCAAACAATTTTGAGCTGGAAAGGGAAAAAATGAGAGAACTTACACGAATTCCCTAATTTCCTCAATATAGTAAGATGGTTGTCATTTGTATAGAACAAAGGGTCACACTGTTGGAAATTAGAAAATGAATTAAATAAATTTTGGAAAATATAATAGATAATCCATTATAGAAATCGAGGCATTGATTGGGCTATACATTAAGTATTGCCAATTTTAGTTTTACTTCAATACGTTTAGTGTTGATGGTTTTTAGTTAGTCCTTGATTCTCAACTGCAACCTATTTATCCAGTTTACAAGTTAATGAATCTTGATTATAATCAGCATCAATATGAATATATTCAACTTACTTATAATGGACTCCCTCAAGTGACTCACATTGAACTTTGAAAAATGGACAGATCTGAATACTGAACATCAGGTTACAAATAGGACACCCTATCTGTTCAACCTTTAATATATCAGAGGAGGTATTCAATAGAGCAGTACTTAAAATCTTGTGATTTGAACAATATAGGTTAAAGTTTGACATGGCAATTTAATAAGATGAGGCCAAGGTCACCCCAGGTCAATTTTTGAAGCAAGGTACTAAAGACATACAATGTTCTTGATGAAAAGAAGTCACCTTAGACCATTTCTTATATGGCTGAATGCTACATTAGCGTACTGTTAAACAAAAGGTAAAAAAGTCAAGAAAACTGACTTTGTAAAGCACAAAAATCTTTTTATGGGGGCATTGTAGCGCAGCAACTCTAATGCATTAGAATGAAATTTTAAAGTGCTTATAAAATGAGAGTGTGATCTAAGCAGAAAAGCATGGAGGATTAATGGGATTTGCTGTAATCTATAGCAAAAGCTAAGATCCTGCAAAGGAGAAGGCTTACCAGTGGTACACAGACGATTTCAGAGCCTGTGATCTACTACTCAGAAGACAGCTGCCTCACAATGGGTGATTTGATTCATCAGTATTTGACAGAGAATTAGCCAATGAACTATTTTGTTCAGAGGATTTGAGAAGACTGAGAGAGCATATAACTGGAATATTTATGGGATTTTTTTTTCCACACGTAATTTTGATCCAATAACATTTTTTTGAAAGTGTAATCAGTAAAATTAAGAGTGTTTACTCCTACTCCCTCACTTAATATGCTGCTTTTGTCTGCGTTAAGTTTGGAGCAACAAGACAGTGTAATAGTAAGGGAGTAGGAAGTGTATTTATCAACTGATAACCATCACAAGCTGATTCCTGGGCTCCTTGGGCTCGGCTCGTGAAAGCTAAATCTTTTCTCTCATGTCTGCTGCTATCTGTTCTTTGATGACACCCCGCCACTGGTCATTTCTCACCTGCAGTTCTGTTTTTAACGTGGAAAGACACAATTTCTCCATCTGGTCACTTACAATTGCTTCCTTTGGCATCCAGCTTCTTTTTACTGAGTTCCTTGACCTCTGGGCAGCCTTCTTGGTTGGAATCCAAAAGAACCTCCTGCCAGCTCTGTCTTGAGCACTCCACATGTGATCCATAGAAAACAACACATATATCCTTTTTTCCCTTTTCTCCTCCTTCCACACAAAAACAGCATCAGCTGTTGCCAATTCTACAACCTCTCTTTATTGTTAGACCATTGGCCAGCCACAGATTTCATAAGCATAAATCAGAAGCTCCAAGGTATAAACCATTTTCTCAGAGTGTTGCATGTTTCTAAGGCTTCAAGTTATTATTTCTTTATAGGGATAGGAGGGAAGGAGATTCAGAGAACACCAAAGCTTTCCCTAAAAATCTCCTTCTACGTTACATACAGACTATATGTCATAGCATAATATTATATTAGATAATAATATTATCAAATAATATTGTGTCAGTCAAAATAAACAGTTAAAAACAAGGAAACTGAAAAGAATTGGCTACAAGAAAATAAAAGAGCAATGCAAGATCAAATAATAAGTATTTAATTAAATTCCAATTTCATATTAAATTTAGTATTCCATACATCTGAAAAAAAGTACTTGGCACTTGGAAATATCTGCCACATATTTTCCTGGGATTCAATCAAAACAATTTCAATTTGCATGTAAAGAAAGAGGGCAACTATTTGATGTATTTGAACAACATTTCATACAATTTTTATAACATTTAAATATATAAGAATTGATAAAGTAACTGATTTGTTGAATAATGATTTAAGAAAGAGGTCAGAGAAAATAAATATTATTTGTTTATTTTTTTAATGAAATAGCACTATATTTTTTCTGTATAGGCAGACTTTTTTTGTAATTTCAAGTTTTTATTTAAATTACAGTTGGTATACAGTGTAATATTAGTTTCAGCTGTAGAATTCAGTGATTCATCACTTACATACAACACCTAGGAAATAGCACTATATTTTAAAGTTTAGTGTCAAAAAGTAACTTTTCACTTAAATACTTTCTTATCTTAAATGGTATGTCTGAATTCAATTCTTTTAAAACACTTCGAAATCTTTTTGCTCACTGTACTTCAGATTGGATAATTGCTGTAAATAATCTTTCGATGGTTATTCTTTCTCCTGCCATCTCCATCATGCTTTTTAGCCCAGAGTGTTTTTTATTTCAGATATTATAATTTTCTGTTCTAACATATCCATTCTGTTGTTTTTGTATTTTCCAATTCTCTGCTAAAATTTTCAGTCCTTACATTCATTGTGAACATGTCTTTCTTTCATTTTTGAGTACAGTTGTAACATAGCCTTTAAGATCCTTATCTGCTAATGGGTGCCTGGGTAACTCAGTTGGTGGAGTGTCTGTCTTCAGCTCAGATCATGGTTTTGGCTCCGGTCAGGATCTCAAGAGTCCTGGATTCCAGCCCCACAGTAGGGCTTTGTGCTTACAGTGCAGATCCTGCTTCAGATTCTCATCTCCCTCTCTCTCTCCCCCTCCCTGCTAGGGCTCCATCTCTCAAAAATAAAGAAAGAAAAACAAAGATCCTTATCTACTAAGCCTATCTATGTTATCTTGGGGCTGATCTATGTTGAGTGCTTTTTCTCCTAAGCATAGGTCATATTTTCCTAGCTCTTTGTATGTTGACTTTTTTTGTTTTTTGTTGTTTGTTTGTTTGTTTCAATTGCATCCTGGGCATGGTAAATGTTGATATTATGGAGACTCTGGATTTTTTTTTTTTTATTTTTAAATTAAATTAAATTTAATTTTTTTTAACGTTTATTTATTTTGGAGAGAGACAGGGAGAGAGACATAGAATCTGAAGCAGGCTTCAGGCTTCAAACTGTCAACACAGAGCCAGACGCAGGGCCCCGAACTGAAGGAACCATGAGATTATGACCTGCACTGAAGTTGTACACTTCACGGACTGAGCCACCCAGGTACCCTGTTTGTTTTAACAAGGAGTTAACTGCAAACTGCATTCGAACTGCAAACTTTGTCTTTTGGGCAGCAGCTCAAATTGTGGTTCATTTTTCTATACTTATCTCAGCTTCTTTGAGTCGTCCAGAGACTTGAATGGTTTATACAGAGAGCATGAAGTTCTGTCTTTCTGGTTCCCTCTCTTCTTGGAGTTTTCTCTCATTTTTTTTTTTTTTTTTAGCTCTAGGCAATACCAATTGTGACTTTTTCTCAAGATGGATAACTCATCCCATGTTATTTCATTTTTCTGAAGTTGGATTACCAATAGAATATACCTCTTTCTGTTCATTGTGCAGGACCTTCAAATAATTAAGAAGATTTTTAAATCAGAGTTTACAGATATTATCTGAGATTTGATATCATCGTAGCTTATTTCACCATATGAGAACCCACAGAAACAGTTCATTCTTATGAAAAATGATTATCTTAGAGGATTTAATATCTCTATGCCTACAAAATGATTGTGAAGGTAATACTCGGACAATAAAAACAAGTATAGTCAACTGAATTTGGAAATGTTTACTTCTTGTATGGCTTTATTCACAAAATAGTAATTAATTTTGAATAGTCTGAATTCCCTTCCAATTATCGTTTATAACACTGCCAAATTAGTCCCCCTTCTCAATGCTATGAAATCCACATCCCATAATAAGTTATGTGGCACTATATTAAAAAAAGAAAAGGAGTAAATTTAGGTGTTATCTTTGTATGTTAATATCTTTCTAGTTTGGACTTTAAATTCTTTAAAAAGCAGCCCCAACCAATTCGTCCCAACTCTGGTATATTTTCCAAGTACTGTTCAACTACCTTTAGAAGCCATGCATCAAAGCTAAAGATGATGTCCTGGTTTGAGAGTTTTGTATAGTAAATAAGTAGAATGCGACAAATTTCTATCTTTTCTAACGCTTAGAGTTATCCTCCAAGATATTGTACATTCAAGGAAAATGCAGATATCTAAGAGGAGAATGTTATGTTTATTAAATATCACAAAACACCTTAGGGATAAGACAAAGGCATCCTGAAAATAGTGTAAAGGAAGAAGAATATAGGTCCAAACCATAAAGGTGATTTTAGTCATCAACTTCAAGTTCTATGAGGCGGGGACTGGTGAACCCTAACTGATTTATCTTTTTAAGCAATCTTAAGATTTAGTAAATAAAAACACTTACAACATAATAAGATAAAGTATAATATTATTGTCAGCAGATAGGAAAAAAAAATTAAAGTCACTCTTGTGCCATGAAACATGTGGAATACTCCAATGGTAATCCAAAGGCAATATTGGCAAATATCCCACTATAATTGATAGTTCTTTATTTTTAATTTTTTTAATGTTTATTTATTTTTGAAAGAGAGAGAGACAGAGTGTGAGCAGAGGAGAGGCAGAGAGAGAGGGAGACACAGAATCTGAAGCAGGATCAAGGCTATGAGCTGTCAGCACAGAGTCTGACGTGGGGCTCCAACCCGCAAACTGTGAGATCATGACCTGAGCTGAACTCAACCAACTGAGCTACCCAGGCACCCCACCTAATTAATTCTTAAAAATATAGTTCTCATCTAGATTTAAAATTTAACAAATGATTTGAATTCTAGTTACATTGCCATTGTAAAAATCAAGTTAGAGTTTTAATAATAACATTAGAAGTATCCAAACAGGCAATTAGGAGGTGAGGTAGGTTCTTTACTAGACAAAGTATATAAGCCAAAGGAGTTGGTTACTAAGGTCTCTTTCTCAGTTCTCACTGACTGTATACCTGATTAAACAATACTGGACCTGTGAACCTAATCAGCATGCATTTCTTAGTTTGTTTACCCAGACATATTTTTGTTACTGTCAAGTGACTCTTTGATGACAAAGTTGTGATGTGTATGGTTTAAAGAGAAGACATAATGTTAGAAGTTACTATGCACCAAGAAATTTTACTGTGATTTTCCTAAAAAAATATTTAACCTATGTTCTGACCTTATTGTCAAAAATCATTTATTAAAAACCTAACTGGACAAAGTTTTGGGTAAAGACATGTCTGAAAAAAACAACTGTGTAGACAAGTATCTATCCATGGTTTTATTAGGTGAAGGCATATGAAATTTACAGTTTCTGTAGGTCAAAAATAGTTGCCTACCAATGATTTTGGATAGCTCAACCTAATTACAATTAAAAACTAAATATATGTAATACTCTGAATTATGTAAGAGAAGTCCTCTTTCTAGCCCACCTTTATAGATGTATTAACTTCATTTTATATGAGCTTTTCACACTACTATTTGGTAGAACCAAGGATTTTCTTAAGTCCTAAAGAATCTACAGAGATCTAAAATATCTGCTTATCCTTCTTCCATGCTTTTCTTCCTGTATGAATGAAATATGACTATATAATTATATAGGAAATTGAAAGTTATAATTAATAGGAGGTTTGAAGAATTTGTGATTTTAGGCTAAATCTTCCTCCCCTTCTTCTCCAAATAACAAAGTCCCTCTCATAAAGTCTCATTTAGTATGGTAAATTCTGCTCCTAATGTCACAATGAACAATATGAAATATCCAGAAAGGCTCATGAAACATACTGTACTCCTAAGGAAACAAGGTGTTCCATTGAATTTGAGAGGCAGCATGACACATATTGCAGATTATATTCAGACCAGACATATTGTCAAAGTGAATCAAGATCCATTATCCTTGTAAACTATATGATGCCGAATAACTTGATGCAATCTGACATTGGCAACAGCAAGCCTTATCTCCATTCAGTCCAGAAATCTCCCTTGCACTTCCATTCCCCCAAATAATTGCTTTCTTCACAATTCAAATAAATAGGAATACAACAAATTCTATTACTGAGTAATCAGAAAGGAGATAGGCATGAAAGAAACTAGTTTTGGGTTTTAAAACTAATAAATAGCTCCACTGTAAAATAAGAAATCTTATGTCAGAAATAATAATCTTATGTACACATATAGGAGTACATGTATACAACCATTGTTTTATAACTTCATTTAATATTTGTTATCAAACATTAATTTAGTAACAATCATTTAATAGGATGAGATAATAACATTTTTAAAAATAATAAAATTACAACTGCAATGCCATTAATGTTTTAATTCTCTACCAGAGCACTTGAGAGTAGAAATTTTCAAGCACTGTTTACCTAGGAAAACTTCATCATCCTCTTTGAAATCTGTAATTCTTTAACCAAAACATGTTCTATTTAATTAGATCTATTACACCCAAGTGTTCACTTTATTTGAAACATGGACATGCATTCACAGTAATATATCAGTGTATAATGATGAAGATGAAATTTTTGCTGACTTGATGTTTTCATAGGATAAAACAAGTAAGTCAGTCAGGACTATATTCTAAATTTGATCTTATAACTAAAAATGGACCTGAAAACAGCATTGTAGAATGTCACAGAGAACTTTTTG
This sequence comes from Felis catus, assembly GCF_018350175.1. Taxonomy (NCBI): domain Eukaryota; kingdom Metazoa; phylum Chordata; class Mammalia; order Carnivora; family Felidae; genus Felis; species Felis catus. Next base: position 100,569,877 of record NC_058376.1, read on the forward strand.
TATTTATTAGTTCTACTAGAATTTGCTCTCCCATAATAATAAATTCAACTAAAATATATAAACTCAACTTTAAAATAAAGTTCTGTTAAAGTTAGAAATCGTATTAGTCTGCCAGATAGTTTCATAGTAGGATTTATACAAATACCTTCCCCTACTACACAATTTAGGTCAAAATTGAATTTAAAAAATAATCTTTGGTAAATTGAGAAGAGGTATGAAAATGCAACCAAACTATTCCATTTGGAAATTTTCTAAAGCTTTGTTGTTTTTGCTTAATCAGTAAGATATGTATCACTGGTTATGCTTCTACTTATTACTTAATTGTGTTAGGATAACTGTATCAAATGAATAACTTTGACCAAAGAGAGTTTTAGGCTTTGTGCTCAGCTTCTAGAAGGTTATTTCAAAACCCTGTCTGATAATAATATTATCCTGTCTGATAATAATTTATTTTTATTTTTATTTTTTTAACTTTTATTTATTTTTGAGACAGAGAGAGACAGAGCATGAACAGGGGAGGGGCAGAGAGAGAGGGAGACACAGAATCGGAAGCAGGCTCCAGGCTCTGAGCTATCAGCCCAGAGCCCGACACGGGGCTTGAACTCACGGACCATGAGATTGTGACCTGAGCTGAAGTCAGACGCTTAACCGACTGAGCCACCCAGGCGCCCCTAATAATGTTTTTGTTCACGTGGTGGTCTTTGGCCACGTCTAGTAATCTATGCTAACAATGCAGTGGGGGACCTTGGACCACTCAGTATCAACTCAATGTATGCCATGGTTGGAGACCAAGATCAGCCATGTTGGTGATCAATCACATCTATATGATTAAACCCCAATAAAAGTTCTCACTAAAGACCAGATGAGTTTTTTGGTTAACAATACTCCATGCATACTGCCACACATCATGGCTAGGAGAAATCAGTGCTGTCTGCACTCCTTCACTGGGACAGGTCAGCTGGAAGCTCTATGTTTTGATGTCTCCTGGACCCTGCCCTATGGACTCTTTCCTATACTGATTTTAATCTGTATCTTTTCACTACAATAAGCCCTAACTATGAGTAAAATATTTTTCCTTTGTTCTGCAAGTTTTTCTAGCAAATTATTGACTGTAAAAGTGGGTTTGAGGACCTTGAAGCTTGCAATAGGTGTCAGATATGAGAGTGGTCTTGAGATTCCCATTATTTTGGGAATAATAATTTCCTATTTCTTTTTTAGGGGATTGGGAAAAGCTGTCTAACTTCTACAATCTCAATTTTCTCATATGTGTAATGAGAATAAAAGTGTTTATCATATAAAATATCTGTAACAGTTAAGGCTTTTTAAAATTTTATTTATTTATTTTGAGAAAAAGAGAGAGAGATAGAGAATCTCAAGCAGACCCCACACTGTCAGCATGGAGCCCATTGCAGGGCTTGAACCCAGAAACCGTGAGATCATGACCTGAGCTGAAATCAAGAGTCCAATGCCTAACTAACTGAGCCACCCAGGCACCCCTTCAGTTAAGTTTTTATAAATATGTAAATCTCTTATGAAATAAGTCTGGCATGTGTTATGGATTTAGTAAATGTTAGAAATCTAGCTCTTCTTTCTGACTAAAATAATATAATAATTTATTGGGGGGGGGGCCTGGATGACTCAGTCGGTTCAGTGACTGGCTTGATCTCAGTTCAGGTCTTGATCTCACAGTCATGAACACAAGTCCCACATTGGGCTCCAACTGGGTGTGAAGCCACTTAAAATAAACAAAAACAAATAAACAAAACAAAAATATAATGATTTATTAAACTTCATCATTAGTTCCCTTTGATTTATACAAAATAACCTTATTTTTCTTTTCCTAATATTATTATTTGGTTGTATTCATTTCATCTAAAGTATTTTCTGTCCATGAAGTTGAAAATCAATGTGTGTGTGTGTGTGTGTGTGTGTGTGTACTAAATTATATAGGAATATAACTAAAACATTTTCCTTATTTCAAATATTCTGTTTCTATAACTTTGGGGTAAGTCTATGCATCTGCATAAAGCCTTCTGCTGATTTTTCTTTTGAAAGGTTTTAAAGTTATGTAAAGAAAAAAATATGTATAACTCTGTGCAGTGCTGAGACCTGCCATGATTGTTCTGGGAGTTATTTACAGAAGATCTATTTCTTCTGTTGGGAATACATAGCACAAGTTTTCCTTATTGTTCTGGACATCTCACCCACTAAACCATTCGTTTTCTCTGAGGACAGAAGTAAATAGCACAATTTGTTCTCAAAGACGACTAGCTGTTTCTGAAATGTGAGGAAGCTCATGGTAAATGGGCAGAATGTTAGAAATAAATAAGAAAAATGGGGCAGCAGAAATAAATCTTTTATGATGCCTTCTCTCATTCATTTATATGGAAGCAGTCTTTTGCCACAGCTACAGGTGACAGGAAACAACAGAGATTGCGAGTTTGAAATATTTCTTAGAAAATAATTTTAGCATCAAAGTAATTTCATCATCAGCTTCAAAAGGCACCTACGTAAACCTTTTTTTAAGGTGCAAACTGAAGAGTCATTTACAGAGAACAATGATTTACTTACTTACCAATCCTGGGAATGTTATTTTGCTATTATTGAATTTAATTTTGATGTCTTTTCTTTTTTTTTGAAATAAAAAATATGTAATTCAGACATCAGAAATGAATAAAAGAAATATTTGTATTTCCAATAATGTATAATGCTTTTCTCCAACTGAGTATGACCACTTCTAAGGTGTAGCTTTATTAGCTGATAAACAACAAATGGTTTTATCATCAATTTCCCAGGAAAATGCTTTATTTTCACCCCAAGTAATTGGAAAAAGATAAATTTTTTCTACCTACTGAATGATCAGAAATAAGTCAAACGACAGCTATAACAACATAAGATGGAGAGGCAGAATTAGGATAGATCAGTACTTATTTAAACTAAAGAGTTTGTGGCAAATAATATTTTCTAAGCTTAGCCACACTTATAAGTATGCCCTCTAACATGCTTTTGTAATATAAAGCCTAATTCCTCTCCCCTTGAATCTGAGATAGTCTTAGTAACTCACTTCTAAGTAGATAGAATACAGCAGAAGTGACACTTTATGACTTCTGAGGATAGCTCATAAGAGACAATAGAGCTTCCACATGGTTACCTTTTCTTGTGGGGCTCACTCTTGAGTCTCAGCCACCATACTATGAAGAAGCCATTTACTACATAGAAAGACACGTGGGCTATTCAGTAACCTCGGCTGATAAATAGTTTTCAGGCATGTGAGTAAGACACTGATGATTCCAGCCCTCAGTCTCTGAGCCTCTGATGACAAGTGGAACAAAAGTGAGCTGTTCCTAGGGAATCCCGTTCAAATTGCAGGTTCTTAAGCAAAATAAATGTCAGATATTACATTTGGAACTTTTTTTTTGGTAATCTATCAATATATAATAGGAACACTGAATTTGAGGGAAAAGTTTTGAAACAAGATTAGTCATGTGTGTTATTCAAATAGTAAAGGCAATATAGTCAGGGTGGAAATCACGATTATCTTTGTTGACGTTTAGTCATGATCTTTCTGCATATTTGGGCATAACCATTATTAATTCTACAAAACCCCATATAAGTAAATAACATATACACAAGTAATTTGAGATAAAGTAGTCACACATCTTATAATTATTAGGTAACCAAGATTTTAAAATAAACTGAGTTAAATATAGCATAGTCCTAATATCTATAAGTATCTAGAATGGTGTGACAACTAAACTTTTATTCCTTTGTGTTTACTGGAGGATTGCTTTATTTTAAAAACTTATTTTGAAAGAAGTAACACACTTAATTGTTTTGTGTTCTTGAAAAAGTGGAAGATATGTTTTCTATTCTTAATCATGATTATAGTGTTTATTCTAAAGTGCATATCAGCCCTATTGTTGAAGTAATTTCAAACATTTAATGTCTCATTTATTTTACATAAATTATGTAAACCTTAAAGGTATGATGTGTATAACACATAATGTGACAACTTTTTTAGTTTTTTTAAAAAATATTTATACACAAATAAAAATAATCACCTATTTTATTAAGGAAAATAAACTTGATTGTGCCTTTTTATAATCATGACATGCATCCCTTACATAAAATTTAAAGAAATATCTAAGAATAGTATAAGAAGTGAGTCCTAAATGAATGGAGATAAACCTTTTTTTTACCCATTAATCCATAGACTATCACTTTTTTGTCACCACTTTTTGGTTCATTTCCTCCTCTTGTGATCTTAATAGGATACAGTTGAACAGCAGGGGCTTTTACTAATCTTGTTCTAGCCTACTGAAACAAGGGTGAAGAGAGAAAAGTAGTTTGGTACTCTGTACATGCATATTAAAACTTGTACAAAGTTATGTTTCTCAAGCAAGGAGCCCTGAAAGGGCACAGTCCAATTCAATCCAGAGAACCAAACTAAACCGAACCGAACAGCTTGCCTCTATACTGTATCAAAGCTCTCTATCAAAGCTTGTTGTATTTTCTTTTCCTTCTCAATCCAAGAAGACTCATTTTGTAAGACCTTCTGCTTACAAATGAAAATTTTTCATTACATTTTATTCCACTTCAAACAAAATGAACAACTTCAGAAGATTTTACTTATATAGTCTCTTAAGTTCCTTTGGCAAAAATAATTAATAACACTAACAATATCACTGGCCTCAAATTTAGATAAGACCTTCCAATGAGCACAAAATCATTTGATTTTCCTCTTGAATGTCTTCAGACATTTCAGAAATAAGTAAAAAGAATTATTTTTCTTATTTCAAAGATGGAAAAATGAAATAAAGAATTGAAATGAATTCTTGCAGGGCACATTGTGATACAGCAGTAAAATAAAAAGTTTTATTGACAGAGTTGTGTGTTAACAGCTTATTAATAATGAACTGCTAATTTTCCATCCTAGCTTCCTCCCTGTCTCTCTCTTCCCTCCCTTTTTTCACAGATCCTAAATGAATACCTACTATGTGAATACAGTGGGAATATCAAAATGATCTATCCATGATCTATGATTTCAAACTGATGACTTTGAAGATCAATCTTACAGTAAATTAAGTGTTATACTAACAGGTGTCAGTGAAGTACTATGACACATGTAGTAAAAAACTGGCTAATTTTACCAGATGCTAGAAGAAGAGAAAGAAGCAAAGAATCAGAGAAGAGTAAGTAGAAGCCATGAAAAGAAGTTGATCCTCATTATTTGCTAAGTCCATATTTGCAAATTTTCCTGCTGACTAAAATTTGTCTGTAATCCCAAAATCAATATGATGATTTTGTGGTCACTTAAGAACATGTGCAGCGTGACAAAAAATTAAGATGATTAGCACCCATGTTTCCAGCCAAGGTCAAACTAAGTAATATTCCACCTTCTTGTTGTAACTCTCATACTGAAAATGTTTCCTTTTCAAGGTCTATTTAGAGCCACAATTTCTACATTTTGTTGGTGATTTGACTTTTTAAAATGTCCCCTAAACATAATAGTGAAGCATCTTCTAATGTACCTAAGTGCAAGAAGGCTTTGATGTACTTCTAGGGAAAATATGTATATTGATAAGCTTCATCCAGGGATAATTTATAGTCCTGTGTAAGTATATTAAATAAGGTATCTTTAAACAGAAACACATATAAAACAGGGTTATGTATTGATTAGTTAATGAAAATGTTATGAGCCAAGGCTCACAGGAAACTAACCCTGCATCTCCTCTGAGAACAACTGTTCAGTATTCACTAATTCAGTGTTTGCAAAGACATCATAGAATACAACTACTATGAATAACAAGAATCCACTGTGGAATCCCAGGCAATGATTAGAGAAGAAAAGAAAGGCATTCCCAACAAAGCAAATAATCTCTACAGATCTTTTAAGTATGAAAGAGTGATTTATATTCAAGGGAATTCAAGACACCACTTGGTTATTTTCTGTGGAGCTCACTATTCTGTTAGTCTGGGAAAAATGTCTCTCTTATGTGGATCCTGTAGTTTCTCTTTTCATAGATCTTTTCAAATTGTATTATCAGTTATTTCTAGGTCTGATATGTTTAGTCTGATATGACACTCTTATCATGGGGACAATGAGTTAGACAAGGAATCAACATCCCAGGCAAAGAGAGCCAACTAACTACAGGTTCAACATGAGAGAGATAAATGATATTCCATATTCCATAGTAACTTACTGACCCAATCAACTCTTAGTCTCTTGGGAAAATTGAATGTAAGACCCTCAGAGAGGAAGTGACAAAACAGGGACAAAGTAAGAGAATTTAAGAATAAAGAAGTAAAGTCGTGATCGTGGGGAGTCAAGGGAGTAGGGAATAACCACCTGCACTAACATAGTGCAATGTTAGAGTTCTGCTTTGTTTCTTCCAAAAGTTGCTTGTCACAAACAAATATTACATTATATACTTACTTGATTTTCTTTTGCTAGAATTAAAATTTTAGACAGGAAATGCATCTATTTTATTCAGTGAAGTATTACCAGTGCCTAGAATAGAGCCTGGCACATAGTTGGCACTCAGAATATATAAATTGAATAAATGCCTTTGAATGTTAGATAATGATAAATTAATATTGAAAATTAGAAGTCATGACACACTGGAATGAATATGACAATTTGTATTTCAATATTTTCTGTGATTTCTACTTAACATTAGTTCTATGAGTGAACTATATTCATTAATTTCTTTTCTGCCTGTGTCTCAATTTAATGTAAATTTTTCTAATGATATTTAAATTGTGGGGGCGCCTGGGTGGCACAGTCGGTTGAGCGTCCGACTTCAGCCAGGTCACGATCTCGCGGTCCGTGGGTTCGTGCTCCGTGTCGGGCTCTGGGCTGATGGCCCAGAGCCTGGAGCCTGTTTCCGATTCTGTGTCTCCCTCTCTCTCTGCCCCTCCCCCGTTCATGCTCTGTCTCTCTCTGTCCCAAAAATAAATAAAAAACGTTGAAAAAAAAATTAAAAAAAAAATTGTGACAGATGTGCCCTTAAAGAATGTATTGCCTAAGGATAAAGAATATGTTCTGGACATTTTTAAATAAACATCTCAACAAATCTGAGGAAATGTTTTATTATATTTTTTTTTATTTTTAAAGTTTTTATATAAATTCTAGTTGGTTAACATACAGTGTAATGATTAGTTTCAGGAATAGAATTTAGTGATTTATCACTTACATACAACACCCAGTGCTCATCATAAGTGCCCTCCTTAATACCTGTCACCCACTTAACCCACCTCCCCTCCAGCAACCCCCAGTTTGTTCTCTATAGTTAAGAGTCTGGGGAAAAGTCTTAGTGTAATGTTTATCACAATGTATGTATTAAAACCTAAAATCTTTCTGGGGCGCCTGGGTGGCTCAGTCGGTTAAGCATCCGACTTCGGCTCAGGTCACGATCTCGCTGTCCGCGGGTTCGAGCCCCGCGTCGGCTCTGGGCTGATGGCTCAGAGCCTGGAGCCTGCTTCGGATTCTGTGGTTCCCTCTCTCTCTGCCCCTCCCCTGTTCATGCTGTGTCTCTCTCTGTCTCAAAAATAAATAAACGTTAAAAAAAAAATTAAAAAAAAAACCTAAAACCTTTCTATCAAAAAAACATTTGAAAATAGGTATTATTTTATTGTATTGTAGCTTTAAAAAAAACATTTGAAAATAGGTATTATTTTATTGTATTGTAGCTTTAAAAAATATCTCTTTTTGGGGGGCCTGGGTGGCTCAGTTGGTTGAGCATCTGACTCTTGATTTCTGCTCAGGTCATGATCTCATGGTTTGTGGGTTGGATTCTCTCTCCCTCTCTCTCTGCCCCTCCCCTGTTCATTCTCTTTCTCTCAAAAGAAATAAATACATATAAAAAAATCTCTTTTTAAATTTAGTGTTAAGTTATATACATATAAACATTATGTACATAGATATATTCAATATAGATTATATTATATATCATAATAGTGCATATTAGATAGGTAGATAGATAGACATAATTTCAGAAATAAACAAAGTCTAAATATCTAAGTCATTCTACTAGTAAAATTTAATATTTCCATTTGATTTAATGAGTTGTAGGCTAAAATTTTGAAGATTAGTGATGATTTTGTTCAATTTAACAAATACAAATATAAATAATTACACAAAATTGTAGTAATTTATAGTAGTCCTTTGCACAAAGATTATGAAATTAAGAAAAATGTATACTAACAACTTATCATATAAATCTATAATTGTGTGTGTTTCTGTGTGAGCCTTTATTGTATAAGGCCAAGAAGCTCCACCACATCATAGTAGTGATGTGGGGAACACAGGAAAAGAAAATGTGGATAAAATTAAATTTCTTTATAATCTGCAGCCCGTTGACAATACTTGAGACAGGCAGAATATGACACTCCTCTAGGAACTCTTGAATGTCTTAATGTTAATACTTTGCTAAAAGGAAAAACAACCCTAGCTTGACAACCGCTAGTGCCTCCAGAATCCTGTGAGTCTTCTTTAACATATGAAAGTCCTTTTGGAAAGTTCCTTTGTCTTGATCTCCCCCAATTCCAAAGCATATAATCAGTCATTCTTCACATCCCCAATGCAGTGCTTCCTATCCCCCTCCCCTCCACCCAGTCCTTGGGTCCTGCCCCAGTGCTATAATAAGAACACATTTTGTACTGAAAATGTCTCAAAAAATCTCTCTTGGCCAAACCTTAGCACTTCAAACCACATCAGTATTAATCAAGAAAATGAAAGGATATGCACTGAGTCTTCAGAGTTACAATTAAGGACGGGTTCTGTAGTTTATGGTCCATCTGTTATTGGTGAAGATTGGCATCAATACACACATACATCAAAAATTAAAAGCTGGGCACCTGGGTGGCCCAATCAGTTAGGCATTCAACTCTTGATTTTGGCTCAAGGGATGATCTTGCAGTTTGTGAGATGGAGCCCCACATTGGGCTCTATGCTATAAGCACAGAACCTGCTTGGGATTCTCTCTCTCCCTCCCTCTCTGCCCCTCCCCTGACTGCACTGTCTCTCTCAAAATAAACTTAAAAAAAAAAGAATTAAAGGCTATATCTTTCAAAGATATCACAATATTAACAGTACAAGAACTTCTAAAAAGAAACATAGGTGCCATTGTCTACAGTCAAGAAACCATGTCTATTATTTTGCAGCACAGATGAGTGTTTTGTACATTTTTCAGTCTCAACACAGATTTTTTTCTCTCACTTTGCAAAATTGCCATTGAGGAAATATTTTCTGGAAGGTATATATTTTCCACCAAAGTAATAAGCTCTTCTTTCCTGGTCACGGGAAGTGTGCTGGATGCTCTGGACTCTTCCCTGTAACACTGATTTCCAGTGGGAAGTAATTCTCTCTTTTTGAATCAACATTCAATTAACATTCAGATTCTTAACACAGCTTTAATGAAAATGGAAAGGAAGAAAACAATTCATTCTCCAAATAACATCATTCTATGGATATTGTAGTTCTCTTAATTTCCCCCCCCTCTGGAGTTGAGCAATCTCCATGATACGCTCATCAAATCAAACATTAATTTAATTTATTTCAGTGCACGTTATTTGCACAAATTTATTTATTTTATTTGTTTTCATTTAGGTAGTGATTGTCTAATCAAAATATTTTGTATAAGGCTGAGTGTCTCTTAAAAATCATCATGGAAATAGTCAATTATACCATTTATACCATAAAAAGTACATTATTTCTCAAAAACTTATTTAAAGCTAGTTAGCATCATACAATAAGACTCATGGAGAATTACTTTAATAATTTTGCTACTAAATGAATGCATCAAAATCAGAAGTTAAATAATACTCACTTTGCTCATTGCAGAAAAGTTACAATAATACAAATCTGTAAGCAAACTGGTGTAATTAGATAGGAAGAAAGAGCTGGTAGAAAGGAAATGAGATATCTACACACTTCCTTTCTACGAAATATCTTAAGCTGACTTCAAAAGACTGAAGAAGGGAATGAAAGCAGTGTTAAATAAATATTGGTCCTGTTGATCCCCACTTACTCCCAATTATCCCCTTATCGAATCTTACTTTATTATAGCTATTAATGAAAAACATAAGAATTGACTTTGTTAGTACAACATTGTGTTAACAATTTTTTGTCACCCTCTTCCTTTTAGAAGAAACACCATTACTGATATAGAAAATTTCCAGTTGCAACTTTGGAAACATTTTAAATTTTGACTTGTGCAATTCATTTTTTAACTTGGTTTAAAAGATATTCATAACAAAATTGTGATTTTCTATGGTCAAGAAATGTTCTATAATTGTCTTGAGAACAGATATCAAATATACTAAAAGAATAGCAAAATGTGACCAACCTTTACCTTCCTTTACCTTCTGTAAGTGCCCATAGTAAAGTAAGGACTCTAAGTGCTTATTACTCTTTCCTCCCCTCATGTCATGCCTTTTTTTTTTTTAATTTTTTTTATTTATTATTGAGGCCAAGTGGCGAATAAGCTAGAAGATCAGAAGGTCCCTGAGGAAGGAGCAGGCACTGGCACATGCAAGTCAACTTCCAGAATGCACATTATCGTTCCTCAGATCCACCACACAGATCCAAAGAGGTCTTCATGCAGTGGTGGAACTTTTAAGTCATGGAGCACTGAGAAGTATAGGGAAGACAATATAGCATCCTGAATAGGCTTGGCCTATGGAGGAGCAGAAGAATTCCATTCTCTACAGTATCAGAGTTCCTGCAGTGCCTACTTATGCACAGAGAGCAGGCTGTGGGCAAAAGTAGCTGTGCTGGCCTTATGACGCTGTGATGCATTTCTAGCTTACTGTGATCTCAAACACTTGTCCTTGTAATGATAGGAAAATTGACATGGACTATTTCCATGGAAAGGCAGAAACCAGGGATGAGTTGGGCCTGTTGATGACTTGGCATGGGCAATGGTCTCATTGTAGGTAAAGTCTGTAATATTAATAATAGTTTAACATATTTATTAGTTTGGGTTTGCAAACCAGCTGAAAAATTCCAACACCTGGTCTAATATAATATATATGTCATCACTTTGGAAGCAAAAGAAACTTGAAAAAAATCCTTTCAACTTTCTGTGGTGCCCCATTTTCATTTACTTTTTTGAAAATATTTGATTTGCAAGGGATAAAATGCATGAATTGGGTTTTAGTTTATAGCCTAGAACACAGGGTGAGGGAGTGAGACTTAGCCTGGGGTTAAAAGCAAGAAAAGCAAAGTCTAAAGAAAAATGAAAAGCAAAGCAAAGAAAGCAAACCAAAAAGCTTGTAATTTTTTTTTGTCACTAGCCCAAGGAAAGTGTGTATAGCTTGTCAATCTAAATTCAAGTGTTGTCTGTCTAACGTAGGTAGATCTCCCCATTCCTACAAGATTCAAACTCAAAAGATTGATAGTTCTCTAGCATCATTGTTGTTATTACTTTAGAAATATACTTCTTGTATGCATTTTTGCATCAGAACTTTTGGGAATAAATCCTGAATAACATTTGAAAGGTGGAGAGAAAAACAAAATTGGAAGTTCCTACAAAGAGAGAAAAGTTCTCCCATCAAGTCCTAAGATTGCATTCTCCCAATATCAGGTTCAGGGTATTGACCTTTGATACTTTACTATCAAGCTATGGATATTAGTGGATATCTAGCAAATATTATGAAGTAGATGTTAATCTGCTAGAATTATAAGGAGGTATGGACAGCTTCAGAGATATCCTTGTTCAAGGTCACCAATCTTTATTTCTACATTCTCTTATTAGTATTGTTTTCAGGAAACTCTCTGCATCATCACCAGCAAGATTTATACTGGTTTATGCCTCTATGGCCTTTACAGCTTCTTTTCTGAAAAATAATAGTTTGGCAAAAGTTTCAGAAATACAGCTTGGTCCACCTGGTTTAAAATGCCCACCAATGAACCGATTATCATTGGTGAAGTTCAGAGTAATAATCAGCCAGACATGGACAACAGACTGCGTTTTGGTCCGAAATAGCAATGAAAAAAAATTTCAAATGTAACATAGATTAATTATGCTTGTATACATTCCCTTAATAAGGGTAAGGGATTATGGTAAATTTCATCTTTACATACAGAGAGATACAGAGAAAAAAATTTTGGAAACTATGCCAAGTAAGTGTTATAAATTCTTGACCAAAAGAAGAAATGCAATATTGAGACCGTTTTTCTGTATCTAAAGAATTTCCAGTCCTTCCTGTCTTATCTCAGCTTCATCCAACATTGGAACCTGACAGAGCAGAATGACTATGACCAAGTAGTAAATGATGTGGCACACAGCAAAGGAAATGGAGTGGTTAAAGGGATTGAGGGACTATCAGGGGGAAAATAAGGGACAAAAGGGTTCTAAATAGAAATTCCCCTGCCAGTTACAAGAGGTTGTCTTTTGGTAATGCCTAAAGAGATGTGTAATATTTAAGAAAGCTGGATCTGGAAGCAAGCTTCTTGAGTTCAAGTTCCAATTTTGCCACTCATCATCTCTGCCACTTTGGATAACTTAACTTCTTTTGGCTTTGGTTTCCTTACCTGCAAATGAAGCCTCTACTTTGTTTGATCGCTGTGAGCAATAATTGTGGTAAAAGATAAAATGCTTTAAGAACAGTTTCTAGCTTTCTATTAATCAGAGAAGGTTGATTTCTTAACATTTCCAAAATTCCAATGGCTATCAGTAACTTAATAGTTAAAGTTTATTTCTCAATTTTACTTCAATTCGATGCAGATGGAGTAAGTGACTTCAAGAAAGTGGCTCTGTACCTCATAGGACTCACTGACTCAGGGTTCTTCTACTGTGTTGCCTTTCCCACCTCAGTGTCATGAAAATCCACATGCAGATGAGGAAAAAGACTGAGTACAGCACAAGACATTTTTTACAGGTTATCTGGCATTAGCCACTTTAATTCTAGTTAGATTCCATTTGCCAGAACCCAGGAAAAGGTGGCATTAACTTTAAGGGAGGCAGAAAAACCATGTCTTGCTGTGAGTGTTGAAGGAAGAAGAAAACACAATATTGATTCTCACTTACGGGCTCAGCCACACCCATTACCAGTCCTTTACAAATATTATTTTTTTTCTGTTAGAACCAAGGTCCTAAGATCATTCATTTGAATATGACCCATGACCAACTTTTACCATCTGTAGACTATACACGGCCTTAAACTTTCAAATCAAGTCTGGAAATTAAGAACAATTTTGCATGTTCTGGATTTCTTGATTTGACTGTGTAACAGTAAAGATAAATTGTTATGAATTGTATTGCCCATATCTTATACCTTCATGGGTTGAATGGAGGAAATATACTTAAGATTGTGTGGCAGCTAATAAGGAAAACAAATATTCAGACTTGAGAGAGTGCTAAGTCTGAGTATAAAAATATGGAGATCTTGAATAATGGTAGCGGTGTGTACAGGCAGAAGTAATCTCTACTAAATGAAATATAGAGTAGAGAAAAAAGAGACCCTATGAAGCCTTGATAATGAACATCTGTGTATTTATAAACCATTTAATAAAACTCTGCTACTAGTTAGTGCTAAGGATTTTTATTGAGAGCATTCACTGACTTTGACCAAGTAACCGAGAGAAAATGTCTTTCACAGATGCACATAAGGGAAGGGAAGCAAAAATAATATAAAAACAGGGAGGGGGACAAAACATAAGAGACTCTTAAATATGGAGAACAAATAGTTCCAGGGTTACTAGAGGGCTTGTGGGAGAGGGAATGGGCTAAATGGGTAAGGGGCACTAAGGAATCTACTCCTGAAATCATTGTTGCGCTATATGCTAATTTGGATGTAATTAAAAAACTTAAATTAAAATTTTTTTAATTTAAAAAATTTGCATTGAGGGGCGCCATGCTCAGTTAATTGAGCATCTGACTCTTGATTTTGGGTCAGGTCATGATCCCAGTGTCGCTGAGAAATGAGCCTGCTTAGGATTCTCTCTCTCTGTCTCTCTCTCTCCCTCTCTTCTGCTGCCCCTCTCCCGCACTCATGCTCTTTCTCTCTCTCTCTCAAAAAAAAAATGCATTGAAATTATAAAGCACGAATATAAGTAATTTTAACAATCCAAAGTGTAGAGAATATTTCAAATAGAGTTTGTTTGGACACACTCTACTGGTATTTATATGGAAAGTCTGTATTTTATATTATTAATAATAAGTATGGCCTCTATGGTATTTATCCTCTCTGCCCTGTCATCTAAACCCATATTTTTTGCAAGGAGTAGTATTGGCTGATCAAGTGCAAATTCACAGATTTTGCCACATTTTCAAGAATGTAGCCTTAATAAGGCTGGATTGGGCAAAAGTCTACTTTAAGTTATTTTCATTTGTTTCTTCTCTTTGGCTATTGTGATATGGATCTGTCTCATTATGTAAGAGTGAACCTATGTAAGACTTGGATTTAAGCTTGCGTACAAGTGAGCGATGTAGGCTGTTTTCCTTGAGTGTCAGTTAAATAAGATTAAGTTATGCTGTTTTAAAAATAATGAAAAAAATACAGAATAGTTTTGTCATTTATGTTTACTCCAGGACCCAAGCTAAAATAGGAATTGTCTCTTAAACACTGTCAATCTTGGGGCACCTGGGTGGTTCAGTCAGTTAAGCATCTGACTTCTGCTCAGGTCATGATCTCGCAGTTCCTGAGTCCGAGCCCCTCATGGGGCTCTGTGCTGATAGCTCAGAAACTGGAGCCTGCTTTGATTCTTTGTCTTCCTCTCTCTCTTCCTCTCCCCTGCTCACACTCTATCTCTCTCTCTCTCTCTCAAAGATAAACATTTTAAACAATTAAAAAACAAAACAAAACATTCTCAATCTTGAGAAAAGAAAGGAGACTCTGGCAAGCTATGTGTTGGCCTTTAACATTTCTGCATTGAAGTAATATAGGTCATCCCTGCTTACCTTTTCTTAACGAAAGCAAGTTACATGTCCAAGCTTGATATTAAAGGGTGGATATAATCTTCCTTTAAAATGGTGAAGAAGAGGCACCTAGGTAATTCAGTCAGTTGAGCATCCGACTTCAGCTTAGGTCATGATCTCATGGTTGGTGGGTTCAAGCCCCGCACTGGGCTCTGTGCTGACAGCTCAGAGCTTGGAGCCTGCTTCAGATTCTGCATCTCCCTCTCTCTGCCCCTCCCCAGCTTGCACTCTGTCTCTCAAAAATAAATAAAAAATGTTAAGCAATAAATAAATAACTAATAAAATGGTGAGGAAAATGATTTTGAACAATATAATCAGGACATCAGCAAGATGGTGAAATTGGAGGGCCCATTTTCATATGTCCCAGAGCAACAATAATTTGGCAGCCGCCCACAGATAAAGGTGGCTTGTGGGATCTTTGGGATCCAAGTGGAAGTTATGAAGCCCTGATGGAGCCCAAGACTGAGGAGGGCTGTTTTAAGAAAGCAGACCTATGCCCAAGTGGCAAGCTCACTAATGGTGGTTGGAGCTAGAGACCCAGAGGCAGCCCTATCTACCTATAGAGTTGGCTATAGTCCCATATGGCCTTGGTCTTACTACCACCACTATCTGTCATGGAACTCAGGAGATGTCACGTCTGTTAGTGCTTTGAGTAATATGTCTGCTGACCTTGGTCATCTCTTGGATCCTGAAGCAACTGTGAGCCAACATGAAGAGCCATTGCCTTAGTGTCTCTCCTTTTATTTCCTTTATTTATTTCTTTATTAATTATTATTATTATCATTAGAGAGAGAGAGAGAGAGAAAGAGCAAGGGAAAGGGGCAGAGGGAGAGAGAGACAGAATCCTAAGCAGGTTCCATGCCCAGCATGCTGGGCTCGATCCCACAACCCTGGTATCATGACCTGAGCTGAAATTAAGGGTGAGATGCACAACAGACTGAGTCACCCAGGTGTCCCCAGTCTCTTTTTAATTGAACCATTTTGTGCAATAGAAAAGTTTTATTGAGCACAAGTTTAATTGACTCAAACATCTTTTCCATGAATTAAATTGGCTTTCCTTGCTCAAATATCTCAGTTTTATCTGTTATAGGATAAAGAATCTTCCGTATTCCAACTTTGTATATTTCTGTAATTTTTAGAATCCTTTTAATTTTCTTTTATCTTATTTTCCTTTTATTCTCTCTTGCAATTATTTTCTGAGTTCATTTCTTTCTTGTAATACCTTGTCAAATGATACCCATAGCAACTTAGAAGTACTCTTTACATCTTATTTCCCAGCCTCCCCAACTATAGGTCAAAGCTCATTCAAGAATGTCACCTGCCTTCCAAGTTATCACAAGTGATACTTTTTATAAAATGTTTCACCACAAAATAATATAAATTACTACCCTTCCAGCCTCCAATCACAGTTTCTTCATCATCCCATATGAAGCCTAAAGCCAAAGATGTATATATGTTTATTATGGACCACTCTCTGTACTAATTAGCACACATATATAATAAACTTATACTTTTTTATAATACATAGTCTCCCCCAGACTACGTAAAAACAGTTTTTACATAGTCCTACATAAAACTATAATTCTATACATGGCTGGCTTGTATTTTTGTTTATTTATTTATTTGTTTTTCACAGTCATATGTCTCTCAGAGTTCATGAACACCAGGTGGTCAATGACATGGCTTAATATGATCTTAGTCCCAAACCAGAATTCCCAAGCAGATTCAGATGCCAGTGAATTCTGTCAATGACTCTTGAGGGAATATTTAAATCGGTAGATATAATAAAGAAAAACAGATGCAGTTTGAAAAACAATCACTCACTTTGATCCTGAAACCTTAAAATTAATGTTGGAAATATTTTAATTTCATTTTTAAATTGAGGTATTAATTTTGACAGAATACTTTAAAAACCTTATGTGAAATATTTTTAGTTTCAAATGCACTTAATTTGTTTCCTAGCTACTTATTAAAATGACACTATGGCCCCACATTTCCCTCTTTTGAAACTTAGTAGAAAATGTTTACCTTATCTATTTTCATCGTGTCCAGTGACAGAAGAAAAATACTAGTATTAATTAAAATTTAATTTTGTCAGGATTCCTAGAGTTAGGTATCATTATTACCATTCTAGTTGGACAGATGAATAAATCAAAGTACAGAATGTTTCAGTATCTTGTATATGGATAAGGAAGAGAATTCTTTGTCCAGAATTCTGGAGGCAAACTCTTAACTAATCTGTTGCATTGGACTATCTTTTAATATATAATATTAAATACCTATTATTTTTTATAATCATTAGAAAACTAGATAAATATTACTACAGGTGACTATCACACATAGTCAATAGATATTAAATTTTATATCAACTAAATAGTTCAACATTTAACTGTATAACTCAATTCTTGTTTAATAAATGTACATTACACAAGTGGATGAATCAGTGATTACATTCTAAGCCAGAAAATACATTGAGCATGTTTAACATTTTTTAATTTAATAGATAATAAATATCCTTATATGTTGAGAATAACTTTTTTGTCAATATGTTGCTTGTTTGCATTAAAATAAAGGAACCATTTAAAAAATGAAAAATAGAATTTGTTCTGAGTGAGAAAAATAACTGAAAAATACTATTGTTTTAAAATTAATTTAAAGGTGTTTTGGAATTTCCATAGCTAATAGCTTCAAAATAGTTATATATCCTTTTTTTTTTTTGTCTTCTGAGGATTTAATTCTTTTTTTTTTAATTTTTTTTTTCAATATTTATTTTTGGGACAGAGAGAGACAGAGCATGAACGGGGGAGGGGCAGAGAGAGAGGGAGACACAGAATTGGAAACAGGCTCCAGGCTCTGAGCCATCAGCCCAGAGCCTGACGCGGGGCTCGAACTCAAGGACCGCGAGATCATGACCTGGCTGAAGTTGGACGCTTAACTGACTGCGCCACCCAGGCGCCCCATTCTTTAACTAAATTTATTGTCTTTTTTTTTTTTTTACAAGTCTCATCTAGTTATCTGACTGATAATGGCTTTTCTTCAGATTGAGAAGTATCTGTGGGTGGCAACAGCGAATAGGAGGTTGATATGAGGACCTAAAAGACTTGAAGAGACTCTGCTTTGTTTTGAATCATTCATATGTGGTGCCACACTATTCAGAAATTAATGTTATTCCATAAATGAATAATGATTTAAATGTACTCAGTAATTGTAAATGCACAAGCATTTTTCCTGTCATATAATAATAAAAAAAATGATGTGGTTTTGGCTAGTCTTGGGTTCTTTTTTTAAAGTTATTCAAAATAGGTACCGACAAAGAAGCAAAAAACCTATTTCTAATATACAATACATCATGCAGATTAAATGGAAATACTCATATTTTCCAAACCTGATGTCCTGAGATTATTAAAAAGAACATTTTTAATATTAGGGTTTATAAAAATGTTATTCTCTGGGGAAGACCACTGTTAAATATGATGAAATTGATTATGTTAAATGTAATATGTAATTCATACAATAAATTATTTTAAAGGCGCAAAATTAGTCTTTTCCATTGTTCAATAAAAGACAAAAAGGCAAATGGAAAGTCAAATCTCAATTAAGTGCAATTTAAGAGAGAAACATGGTGCAGATGCTGTGATATTGACACTTATTTATTTATCAAACATTTATGCAATATCTATTTTTTGACAGTCCATACACGGTATTGATAATACAGAAATAAAATCATCATCATCATCATCATCATCATCACTGTCATCATCATCTATCATTGAGGAATTTATCAGAGGGTGTGGCAAATTTAAAAACATGGTACAATGAGATATGCACCATGATAAAGGTGTATGTAAGCTACCACAAGAGCATACAGGGGCTATGACTAGCCTAAGTTTTGGAGGTAAAGGGGCTATTGGACTATTGTAACTTTGTATGTGCATGTTAATCCATCTAGTCTTCTGATTTATTTAAATATGTCCATCTCTACCACATACGGTTCTTAGGAGACTGTCAGTTACTGTATTACTTTACCACCTAGGAGTAAGCCAATAATTTAAGAGTGCCAAGAAGCATTCTTCAACTCTAAGGACATTCTATTTGGGTCTGGGATTGTCAGGCCTATCTGACTCTTCCCTGGCATTGTGATTGAGACACAGGCACTGGGAAAGAACTGACATTACTAAGCCAGGATGATGTAAACGTAGGTTTGCCAGCAGCTGTATTGCCCATGCTAGGAGAAGAATGAAACCAAACAGGCCAGAGAAGACAAGAGGTTCAGAGGAGGAAGCTTCTGATGGCAATTTTGATTCCCTAAATTAATTCATGGAAGTAACCAGGCAGAAGCAAGCTGTGCCAAGAAATTAGAGAGACAAGTTTCTTAAAACTTGAGCTCAGATTCCAGCCGCAATCTGTTTTTTAAAACTAGTTAATGTTTCTACTTATAATTGAAAGTGTCTTGTTATTATTACAGATGGGGATAAAAAGATGGAACTTTCTTAGAGATAGAGATATTTAAGCTAAAAAATTGAAGGATGCGGGCATGTGTATGCTTGATAACTGAACATAGGTGAACAGTTTGTATAAATTATTAAATAAGAAAGAGTAAAGCATATTGAGAATATTATGCATGTTGAGGCATTCTATAAAAGATAGGCAAGGTCTAGTTTTTGAAATAGATTTGATGATATGTTGAGGATTTGAAATTTATGTTGAAATTACTAATAATTTCTAATAATTACTAATTATTTCTAATAATTATTTCTAATAATTACTAATTTCTAATAATTACTACTAATAATAAAAGATCTTAAAGGATTTGAGGAGGGGACTTAAATTATGATAACTGTTTTTTTACAATGATCTCACTGGAGCATTGTAGAGAAAAGCATTAGCGGCAGGAACACTACTCAGAATTATGCTGTACTTCATACGAGAAATAGCAAAGGCTTAAATGAGAGCATTTGCCAAAATTTTTTAGTAGGTAGAATCTACAGTATTGGTTCTAGCACCAGATGTGAAGAGCGAGAAGACCTTAACTTAATAATGACTAGCAATTTTCTGACATGGGGAATACAGTGGCTGATGGTGTCATTCATTGAGATAAGGGCATCAAGAAGAAAAAATATATATACAGAATAAATAAATTGTATATTCCAAGTGATATACCTATCAGTTTAGCTGAAACGTGTTATTTCAATTATTCTTTTAGCCACCTACCATAGCAATCCCTATGCGGTCCCCATCTAAATATATTTGGTATTTCTCAAACATACCCGGCAGCTATCACATGTTTTCGGCCATTTTTCTTCTGAAATTTCCCCTTTGGCCTCTTCCAGTGAATATTCCTGTCAATGTCAAGTGTGGTTTCCACACTTTGGGAATACAGCAATATCTCAAGATATACAGATACTGTGACTTCTGTCATATATAACTTTCTCCAGTCATCCCTTTTGCTTCCTCTGGACTGTGCTGAATCTTTCAACTATTGCCAAACTGCACTGAACACTTCTGTTAATGCCAATGTTCTGGATTATTTCAGTATCGATTAAACTAGCATTTTTTGTACAAAAGCCACGTTCTATTTGACTCAGAAGTGAAAAGGCAGAGCTTTCTCCCTTGAGAACCTTATTCTTCCACCTGAGCACAAAGTATTGCTCACAGCACCAGTGACTTACAGAGGTTTAGTAAAAAGGCTTTTTCCATTTTACTTACCACTCGTACCAAACCTGGGCCTGGGCTATACCCAGTAGTGAATAACAGTCACCAAGTTGCTTCCTTGTGATATTAGGCACTGTTATTTAATTGGCTTATTTGCTTGGATTTCTCTGCTTAGAGACTTATTCTTACAGAGAAATCTCAATCCAATGGACTTACTTTACCAATTCGCCAGAGATGCTCACAAACTCTCCAATTTTACTATTAAATCCTTAGACTCCTGAGTGTGTGACTGACTTGAACATGTTTACATATTCCACAGTATCATACAAAGTGCTTTTCTCCAAGATACTGAAATGAATTCCTGACCAATGAGTTAAAGACGGCATTAATACTTCCCATTAGACAAATTCTTAGATCATTAAAGATAGGACTATGACTTTTGTGGGTTGACATGTTCTATAAAATCATAAATAGTACTTTTCCCAGAAGAGATCTAAATAAATTCAGTTTTTCTCTGCTTTGCTACAATAATCATGTTGCCTTGAAATATTTGAGAAGGGAATTTGTATAAATATCTTCTTTAAAAGATTTCAGTTATATTTTTAAACATCAAATTCAACTACACAGTAAGAAGATTTCATTTTGAAAATTTCTGAGGATGATAGGAATGAGGTAGTCCTATGTAGTCTGCTCAAGTTGACTCAATATTGACTCACATACTGTATTCAAGGTATTCTTCAGTGCACTGGAGGTGCAGCAAGTGAGAAAGAATGCCAAAGCCTGTCTTGGGGCTTACGTCCTGGCGGACTTCATGTGACACATTCTACAAACACAGCAAACCTAGGGTTCAAAGAAAATTAGCTCATGTTTAAATGTTGTAAAAAGTTGCTTAAACTGCAATTTGTGAAATGACCAATTCCTTCCTGCCCTTTCAACATTACAAATGAAGTGTTTATTTACAGACATAGCCTCAATAAGGCACGCCCAAATAGGACTTTCATCGTTTTCTCCGGTATCTGGTTATGCACTTCCCAGGATAAACTTGATTATAGGTCCATTGCTTCGTTGTCACGCATAGGTAAGTGAAAATTGTGTCACTCTAATATTTTTTTAAAAAAACAAAAATATTCTCATCTAATTGAAATGACAATATAGACATGTCTTCAGTATAGACCTGTTTCTATAGCTTGTTCTTCCACTCTTTTCTGCCCATTCACAGGCTGTATGTGGCAGCTCTGGAGCTTGAACAGGTAGTAGGAAAGAGAAAAACCCTATGTGACTGGAACAATCATTTGCTCTTGGTGCTCTGAAGATAAAGTGTATTCTAATATTCTAAATGCTTATTCTTTATTTCCTGAGGTGCTTTTGAGAGTTTTAGTTTATACTTCCTCTAAGACTAGGAATCTTTTAACTATAGTTTCCTTGAAGTGAGAGATCTCTCCCTTTGTAACAAACAAGATATGAATTGGACATGGTCATATTTCTGCGTCTCCCACTTCAATGGCTTCCTGTTACTGTTAGATAAAATAAAATCCCTCACTGCTGCCTCGAAACAGCAGTGTTATCTGCCCTGAGCATCCCTCCCGCTACAACGGCTATCACCTTGGCTCAGACTGCCTATAGAATATGAATACACATTGCCTTTTTCCAGCCTAGTAATGTTCCATGTGTGGTTCCCTTTGCCTGCTATAATTTCCCTCTGTATTTTCCTGTCATCCAGTTGTCAGTTTAAACTTTTTTTTAATGTTTAATTATTTTGAGAGAGAGAGACAGAGCGTGAGCATGGGAGGGACAGAGAGAGAGGGCGACATTTGAAGCATGTTCCAGACTCTAAGCTATCAGCACAGAGCCTGATGTGGGCCTCAAACTTACAAATCGTGAGGTCATGACCTGGGCCGAAGTCAGACGCTTAGCCTACTGAGCCACCCAGGCACCCCTCAATTGTCAGTTTAAGTACTAGCAAGTTAGAGAAGACTTTTTATGAAAACATCATCTATGTCAGCCTAACCCTTTTTTATTTCACCACATTAATTTGCAAATGTATTTCGTTTATTTGCTTGTTTGTTTTTTTTAGCTCACTTTACCACACTAGAAGATTCAACACGTCATGAGATTTGTGTCCATTTGTTGCTTAGCAATTACTTGTTAATAGGAATTCATCATTGATGTTTAGGAAGAATATTTTGTTGTGCGTAGTAGAAAATAGTGCAGTATGTAAGTGAAATATTAACCTGTAATTAACATTTCACATGTTGCCAAGTAATGCATGTGTTCTCTGGAAACAGAGCTTACAAATATAGTTGTGATTTTAATATGCCACAATTACTCTTATCCATGTTCAGCATTTACCAAAATAAGAAGCTATCATATTTTTCAGTTTCTTGTGATTCTAAAGTAAAGCTCTCTTATCAAATATATGCGTTATGATTGCAACTCTTTAGTTAAGTTTAATTAAATTTAAGTTAAATTTGGTTGTTAACACTTTATTTAAGAGGACACTTCTGACTATTACTTTATAAATCAGTGTTCCAAGCAAAAACATTCAAACTATGGAAAGGCAAGTTAGATTACTTTTTTTATTAACATGTTATATCTCTCTCAACATCTATTTTACTTTGTAAACATAAAAAGTCCTGTCTTCCAAAAGTAACTGCCATTAAAAAATTTTAAAAGAAAGTATTATACAATTAGTTCATCTGCATAGAAAAATTGACATAGAGACATTTTAAGTAAAACAAAATAAAAATGAACACAAATAGACATTGTCCTAACCCTCGAATGTAATAAAGACTATGTTAAGAATTCAATTGTATTAATATTTAATTAATGCATTGATATATTTTACTTATGAATTTAGTGGCTTATTGAAATGATTTATTAAAATAATCAATTCACAAGTGCTCTGCTTTTTACTTTAACTTTATGGCTAGAGTCACTTGATTTCATCCCTCTCTTTCAAGTATCTTTCCACATAATTAAAACCTTCATTCTATATATAAAAGAAGGATTTTCTACTCTCTCAGGAGAAAGAAGAAATAAGAAGAAGGACTATTTCCCTCTTTTAAAAGAAGGACTTGGGAATGGAATTTATAAATATCTTGAAAAACATGTAGAGTTAACACAAACAAAGCAGAGATGAGTTGGCAGGAACAAACATGTTCATCAGTTAGAGTTTAAAAGAAAACAAAATTTTCAAAAATTCTAAAGGAAAATATTCTGATGTTTTAAAACGTATAATTGGCAAAAGTTTTGGAATGACTTAAGATAAGTAGCTTTCAGTTAATCACATAAATCAGCTTGAAGAAAATTTAAAGAAACCTCAGAGTCAAGTATGGCAGGCAGGTTACTCTCTGAAAAATTCAGATTTTCAAAAGAAAACTCTAGAATGAGGCACATAGCCAATGCCCACTCTAATATTTATTTAGTTATTAAAATTTTTTTAATGTTTATTTTTTTTGAGAGAGAGAGAAAGAGAGACAGAGTGTGAGTGGGGGAGGGGCAGAAAGAGAGGGAGACACAGAATCCAAAGCAGGCTCTGCACAGAGCCTGTCGCAGGTTTCGAACTCACAGACCTGGAGATCATGACCTGAGCGGAAGTTGGACACTTAACCAACTGAGCCACTCAGGCCCCCAAGCCAATGCCCAATCTAAATAGAAAGGATTATTTGTGTATGAATCATGTCAAAAAGACTAATGTTCAGAATTAACTGAGGCAAAAAATTTACAAGGTGAGAAATAACTTACATTTAGCTTAAATTTCTGAATATCTGAATGAGGATATGCATATTAGATAAATAAAGTCTCTTTATATATTTAATTAATAATTTTGATGGCTATATAGCTGTGATGGTAAGTTTTATGTGTCAACTTGACAGGCTACAAGATGTCCAGGTTAAACATTATTTCTGAGTGTAACTGTGAGGTTATTTCTGGATAAGAAGCATTTCAATCAGTAGATCTGCAAAGTAGCTTGCCCCCAATGTAACTGGGCATCATCCAGTCCACTGAGGACCTAAACAAAACAAAAGGTAGAGGAAAGGAATTTTTTTTCCTGTCTTGTTGTTTGAGTGGACACATCTCAGTTCATCTACTCTGGCCCCCAAACTGGGCTTTACACTGTTTTACAAATTTGTGTAAAAAATCAGAAATACCCTTTTCCCTCTTAATAACATTGCATTATTTTTATCCCTACTTTTTTGTTTTCAAATTTTTATTTAAATTCTAGTTAGCCTATGGGGCGCCTGGGTGGCTCAGTCGGTTAAGCGGCTGACTTCAGCTCAGGTCATGATTTTCAGGTTCATGAGTTCAAGCTCTACATCAGGTTATGTGCTGACAGCTCAGAGCCTGGAGCCTGCTTTGGTTTCGGTGTCTCCCACTCTCTGCCCCCACCCTCTCTCTCTTTCTCTCTCTCTCAAAAATAAGTAAACGCTAAAAAAAAAAAAAATTAAATTCTAGTTAGCCTATAGTGTAATCTTGTTTTCAGAAGTAAAATTTATTGATTCATTACTTACATATAACACCCAGTGCTCAACACAAGTGCCCTCCTTAATACCTATTAGCCACTTAGCCCGACCCCCACCCACCTCCCTCCATCAAACCTCAGTTTGTTCTCTGTCATAAAGAGTCTCCTATGGTTTGTTTCCATCTACTTCTCTTTTTTTTTTTTTTTACCACCTTCCCATATGTTCATCTGTTTTGTTTCTTAAATTCCACATTTGAGTGAAATCATATGGTATTTGTCTTTCTATAACTGACTTATTCAGCTTAGCATAATACATTCTAGCTCCATCCATGTCATTGCACATGGCAAGATTCCATTCCTTTTGGTGGTTGAGTAGTATTGCAATGTATATATATTCCACTTCTTTACTCATTCATTAGCTGATGGACATTTGGGCTCTTTCCATACTTTTGCTTTTGTTGATAATGTTGCTATAAACACCAGGGTCCATGAACTGCTTCAAATCAGCATTTTTGTATCCTTTGAGTAAATACCTAGTAGTACAATTGGTGGGTTGTGGGGTAATTCTCTTTTTAACTTTTTGAGGAACCTCTATACTGTTTTTCTAGAGTAGCTGTGCCAGTTTGCATTCCTACCAGAAGTGCAAAAGTGTTCCCCTTTTCTGGATCCTTGCCAACATCTGTTGTTTCCTGAGTTTTTAATTTCAGCCATTTTGACAGGTGTGAGGTGGGATCTCATCATGGGTTCGATTTGTATTTCCCTGATGTCGAGTAATGCTATACATCTTTTCATGTGTGTGTTAGCCATCTGGATGTCTTCTTGAGAAAAGTGTCTATTCATGTCTTCTGCCAATTTCTTTACTGGCTTATTTGTTTTTTGAGTGTTGAGTTTGATCAATTCTTTATAGATTTTGGATACTAACCCTTTATCTGATATGTCATTTGCAAATATCTTCTCCTATTCCCTTGTTTGCCTTTTAGTTTTGGTGAGTGTTTCCTTCACTGTGCAGAAGCTTTTTATTTTGATGAGGTCCCAATAGTTCATTTATGCTTTTGTTTCCCTTGCCTCCAAAGACATGTCTAGTAGGAAGTTGCTATGCCCAAGGTTGCTACCTATGTTTTCCTCCAGAATTTTGATTGTTTCAAGTCACACATTTAGGTCTTTCAACAATTTTGAATTTATTTTTGTGGATGGTGTAAGAAAATGGTCCAGTTTCAGTCTTCTGCATGTTGCCATCCAGTTTTCCCAGCACCACTTCTTGAAGAGATTGTCTTTTTTCCATTGGACACTCTTTCCTGCTTTGTTGAAGATTAGTTGACCATATGGTTGTGGGTCTGAGTTTTCTATTCTGTTCCATTGATCTATGAGTCTGTTTTGACAGTACCATTGTGTCTTGACTACAGTTTATAATAAGACTTGAGTTCTGGAATTGTGATGCCCTAGTCTCGCTTTTATTTCTTTATTTCTTTTTAATATAATTTATTGTCAAGTTAGCTAACGTACAGTGTGTACAGTGTGCTCTTGGTTTCAGGGGTAGATTCCCGTGATTCATCGCTTACATACAACACCAGGTGTTCATCCCAACGAGTGCCCTTTTCAATGCCCATGACCCATTTTCCCCTCCCCCCCTTCCCCATCAACTCTCAGTTTGTTCTCTGTATTTAAGAATCTCTTATGGTTTGCCTCCCTCCCTCTCTGTAACCATATTTTCCCCTTCCTTACCCCATGGTCTTCTGTTAAGTTTCTCAAGTTCCACATATGAATGAAAATGTATGCTATCTGTCTTTCTCTGATTGACTTATTTCACTTAGCATAATGCCCTCCAGTGCTTTTCTTTTGTAGGATTACTTTGGCTATTTAGAGTCTTTTATGGTTCCATACACATTTTAGGATTGTTTGTTCTAGCTCTGTGCAAATCTGTAGATTGCCTTGGGAAATACAGACATTTTAACATATCCCTACTTTGAAACTAATACAGTTCCTTTGTTCTTGGAGGCTTGAAGAGCATCAATCACTTTCATGATTATAGGCAGAGTATTCTAAGGTAATGTTAGTTAAAGCACATTTCCTATCTGTAATTCAGTTTTTCCATTGGGAAACACTTTTGAAATAAACAGGGATGTTGTTAAGGTGAGGTCATTTGGAAATGGAGTAAAGTTCAGAACCTCTCAATTAAACACTAGGAGTCTCTGTTAGAAACTAATATTAAAGAAAAATACCATCTTCTACACCCCCATTTTCTCATTTATTAAAGCCAGCTACCATATGACAATTGGTATTTTCTAATTTTGATTCCCACTTTTCCTTTACTCAGTATTTAGACAATTTAGAATATGTTATTTATTAGATTATAAGGGATGAAGTCAATAATAAAGATTGTCAATTAATCTCAGAATCCACAGTGCAAGTGTGAAATAACAGAAGATATCCAGAGGACACAAGGAGAATATGCAGACATTTCCTGGTTGCAGATGACTTTTACACTGATGACTTGACTAATTTATCCCATCTCAATTTATTATATGCTTCATATCCTTCTCATGATGCATGTTACCATATCATTTTTTTCCTTTTTTTCCCATTTTTCATTTGTAAGCCTTTATTTTTTTCTAACTTTACTGAGAAGTAATTGACAGATAAAATTATAAGGTATTTAAAGGGTACATGTGGTGATTTATGTGTGTGTGTGTATATATATATGTATATATACATAATAAAAATATATATTTCTAATATATATATATATGAAAAGATTCCCCCCACTAAGTTAATTAGCATATTCATCAACTTGTATATTTCCTTTTTTTTAGTGAAAATATTTAAGTTCTACTCTCTTAGTAAATTTTAGATTTCAATATTTTGTTATCGACTGCAGTTACCATGTTATTCATTAGATCCTCAGATCTTATTCATCTTATAGCTGAAAGTTTGTGCCTTTTCAGCAAACTCTCTTTATTTCTCCCACTCCCAGTCCCTGGCAATGACTTTTCTACTCTATGAGTTCAATTTTTTGTGTGTGTTTTGGATTCCACATATAGGTGATACCATGTACTATTTATCTTTTCTGGATTATTTCACTTAATGTAATATCCTCCAGATTCATTCCTGCGATGCAGAAGGCAGGATGTCTTTTTTTTAATGTTGAATAATATTTTGTTTATATATTAAATTTTCTTTATACATATATCTACTCAAACACTTAGGTTGCTGCCATACCTTGGCTATTGTGAATAATGCTGCAGTGAACAGGGGAGTGCAGATATGTCTTCAACAAAATGACTCTGTTTTCTTCAGACATATATACAAAAGTGGAATTGCTATTACATATTGTTATTGTTTCATTCCATTTTTATTATTTTGAGGGACTTCCATACTGTTTTCCATTGTGGTTAAACAATTTACATTTTCACCAAAGTGTATAAAATTAATAAAGTACATAATTATATTTTTTGTGTGGTCTTTCTGTTTAGTATTGCTGTTCTTCATTTGTATTATACTGTTATCTTGAAGAGTATAGCTTCTGTCACATCTATATAGTTAGCATATATCCTCAGTGACAAATAAATACTTTTAAGTGAATATAATTATGTACTTCATTAATTTTATATAAAAATATTTTACATAAGAAGTATAGGTTGCTATGATAGGGCTTAAAAGAAAAATGTACTTTAGACTCACAGATCAGAGAAAATCTTTCTGAAGAATTTATAACTTTAAAAAAAAATTTAATGTTTATTATTGAGAGAGAGGCAGAGTGAAAATAGGGGAGGGACAGAGAGAGAGAGAGGGAGACACAGAATCTGAAGTAGGCTCCACGCTTCAAGATGTCAGCCTGGAGCCCAACGCAGGGCTTAAACTCACAAACTGTGAGATCATGACCTGAACCAAAGTTGGACACTTAACCAACTGAGCCACCCAAGTGCCCCAGAAATTTATAACATTTTAAATGACTTGACAAATAACCCAAAATTTTCAGACAACAGTAGCAGGGTGGTGAAGGAAGAGAGCATTCCAGACAAGAGGAACAGAAAAACATGTGAAAAACTCCTCTGTAGGGAAAGATGTTCATCTGTTCAGAAAAGCCAGAGTAGATGCTGTGAGGCACTATCTAGATTTCCCCTTCAGGATGGAAGTGCAGGTTCCTGCCTCTTGTCACAGTTTAGTAACATTCTGAAAGGCCTTTCAAGCTCTAGAGTGCCCACCGGGACAAACTTGGGCTTTGTTTTTAAATGTATCCTTGTTCAGCTCCAATAAAACTCCTAAGCACATGTATCTCTCTCTCTCTCAGAGTCTATTTCCAAGAAACCTGACCCAAGATAGGAAAAAGTTCATTTTTACCATATGACAGAAAGGGTTAGAGCAGTTTTCTTATGTGGACACAGACAGTTAGGCAAAGCCCATGTTAAGATAATGCATTTTGTTCTAGTGGAACAGAAGAGGCCATTTTAAAGGTTTTTTGAACATCGGACTTAGCAAATATGATTTAAAATAATGACTCTGGACAATGTAGGGAAATAAAATGGGAAAATCTTTCTTCCCACATATGGATGTAAAATAAAGGAATTGGAATGCTTTTCCTCTCATGATGATATTGTAGTTTTAACACAGTATGGTCCTTCATACTTAGAATTCTCAGTTATTGCCTTTATCAGAACAAGAATAAAATTATTTCATAAATGAGTTTTTCAGTTCCTTGGAAAAAGTTTCAAGTTTTCTAACTGTGAATTCTCAAGAGCTATTATCATGATTTTGAATACATAGTAAATGCTCGATACTGAAGTTAAAATAAAAGTTGCCTTGGGCACATGAGTAGCAAGTAAGGCGTTGGCTCTCTCCAGGATGCCTCATCTGTCCTCATCATTTCTGAGTGTTCACTGCAGCTGCCTGTAGTCAGTTCCTTAGCCTTGGCAAACATAAGGATTGGATGTATCAACACACTAAGAATAGACTTGTCTCATGAGAGCTGGCTCATATTAACCAAGCCCCCAGAGACAGATGTTTAATGCCTGAACTCAAAGGTAGATCAGCACATTTTCTCTCCTTGAGCAAGCTATACTAAAGGCCCAAATATGACTAAGATGCTATCTGTACATGTGCTAGTCTAAAAGTCAAATTACAATCAGAAATGTGTTTGGTAAGCACAGAATCAGAAAAAAGGAAAGTCACTGTGATCTGAATGGGTAAAAGCGTCATTCTACTAAGACAACCTGATTCATTCACATCCAAAATAAGGATTTTCCTGCTTATTAAGACAGCAAGTATCTTGGTGCTTAAATAAGAATGTGCGAAATATGACTTCCTGATGTTTCCAGATTCAAGCAGAGTCCTCATTAAAGAAATATACTTTTTCTTAATTATGTTAATTACTTTAATGAGGTTTTAGTCAATTCTTGCTAGAGTACTTTCATACTTTTAGAATGATTTTCTCCTGTCTCAGACATAACTCTATGATAATTTAATAATTTAGCTCAGATGTTTATGTTATTTTTGTTATTTCAGGGAAAGGAAGTTTATTACTTAGGTAGAAGCTAATTTTTTGTCATATTTTACTACCATATAGTGATTCAACTCCAATACTTAAGAGTGACAATTCTATTCTATAGCAGACAATACCTTTTGAAATCCTTGTGTTAGGAGCTAATATTGGGTAACAGTATTAATTACTCAGATGGAAAAAGAGGGAGGGAAAGAGCTTCTCTATAGAGTAGCACATTATTTATTGAACATTAACTTGCTGAATTTATTATTGGTTAGGAAAGCACAGAAGTATCTATGCAGAGGCTTAGACAGATAGGTAGATTAAAAACATGGGTTCCCGAAAAACTCTTAAAAATTATGCAGTTGATCCTTTTGGCTTCTAAATTTCCTTTTATTGCAAAAGTGAGAAAAATGATCGGGCTGTAGTACACTATATCTATTTATGCAAGATAATTAAGTTGTCGAATATAGATCTTCTGTAACCAAGTTGAAAATAAAGTAGAATTCCATCCTGTAAGCTTAGACAAATGTTTTATTCCCAATAAGGTCAATAATGAATTTGGGCACGTTCAATATTTCTGTGATAAATTTTAATTTTGTCCAGAGATTAAAGAAAGATGTCCCTAGTGAAAGCAAAGCAGCTAGAAGCATAGCAGTATGGTGGAGGAAAATAAATAGGACAAGAAAGACTAGTTCTATAATGACTGGGTGACCTGGAGTCATCTAGTATTTCTGATTAGCAGATTCCCTGATATAAAAGAACGATAATAAAATGTACACCAGCCAAACACTTTGCTTATGGTGGCTTATGGTGCTTAAGTATCCTTATTCAACTTCTTCTGCCTAAACCTTTCCTTCCTTCACTTCTTTTCAGCTCCTAAACTCCTAAGCACATGTCTCTCTCTCTCTCAGAGTCTATTTCCAAGAAACCTGACCTAAGATAGAAAAAGTTCATTTTTACCATACAACAGTCAGAAAGGGTTAAAGCAGTGTGATATGTGGGCACAGACAGGCAAAGCCCATGCTAAGATCATGCATTTTGTGAAAAATGAAATAATGTATGTGAAAATAAAGCCCAATACCAATGTTAATGGAATGCATTATTATTATACATTTTATAACATATATATTTTACATGATCATAGTGACAAAAATAATTACTAATATAATAACATTCACAATAGTATTACTCGTAATAACGATGATAAATTCAGGACATCTAGAGTATCACAACTCCAAAACTATTTTTCATTAAATAGGAAAATGAGATAAAACTAGAATAAGTAGAAAGTAATTCTTTCTTTTTTTTAATTTTAATGTGTGTTTAATTTTGAGAGAGCGAGAGAGCGAGAGCACGTGCACAAGCAAGGGAGGAACAGAGAGACAGGGAGACAGAGGATCCGAAGCAGGGTCCACAATGGCAGCAGAGAACCCGATTCGGAGCTCAGACTCACGAACGTTGAGATTATGACCTGAGTCGAAGTCAGACGCTTAACCGACAGCCACCCAGGCCTCCCCATATTGACTTTTTCTTCATTGTCAAAACAAATATTTGAAAATTAAGCCTCTTGCTTCTTGCTGCTTTCAAAATTAGGCTCTATGTGGATAAGCATATTTATAATAAAAGTGAAGAATATTTATGTTTTATTATTTTTGTCATTTGTCTTGGTTTTATTTATGTTCACTTTGTTTGAAGATTAAAATTCAAGAGCAGAGTGCAACACTGGATCTGGCACCGATTGAACAAGATTAAAGCTTCAGGAGAATGGACAGTGAGGTCCAGAGAGATGGAGGGGTCTTGGATTTGATTGACGATGCTTGGCAACAGACAAGCTGCCACATGGGGACGTTGCAATACTTCTGAATGAGCTTCCTGAACCTGAACAAGACAACAGCTGCACCACAGAATCTGTTAAAGAACAGGAAATGAACTGACATAGCTTTATAGTATCTCCATGAGAACATTCCACCCCCCAACCCCCTCACCATAGGAAACTAACCCTTGGCTCCTTTCCCATGGATGGGTATTTTTATTTTTTTAATGTTTATTTATTTTTGAGAGAGAGAGAGAGAGAGAGAGAGGAAAGAGGGGAGGGGCAGAGAGAGACGGAGACAAAGAATCTGAAGCAGGCTCCAGGCTCTGAGCTGTCAGCAGAGATCCCAGTTCTTGGCTCGAGCTCAGGAACCATGAGATGAACTCAGACGCTCAACGGACTGAGCCACCCAGGTGCCCCCTTGGATGGATATTTTTAAAATGCATGAATACAAAATATTTTCTTTCTGTCTCCTAATTCAAATCTTCAATTGATAAATCTACACCAAAAATGTACACCCATTCAGTTTGTGGCAGCAAAGTGCAATGTGAACATACTCACCAGAATGAGAAACTTAAATGGAGGTTTCTCCAGAATGCAGAGTATTTGGCCCTTTGAACCTAAAATTTTTCATTCACTAGCTTGTGTTTGAATGTCACTGGTTAAACATTTGCCGTTACCTCTGATTTTTGCTTTATTTTTTTTTTTTTAAATTTTTTTTTTCAACGTTTATTTATTTTTGGGACAGAGAGAGACAGAGCTTGAACGGGGGAGGGGCAGAGAGAGAGGGAGACACAGAATCGGAAACAGGCTCCAGGCTCTGAGCCATCAGCCCAGAGCCTGACGCGGGGCTCGAACTCCCGGACCGCGAGATCGTGACCTGGCTGAAGTCGGACGCTTAACCGACTGTGCCACCCAGGCGCCCCTGATTTTTGCTTTATTATCAGAGTTTAATGCTTTCCAACTACTGATATGTGTCCTTTGACACCGGTGATTGAAGATAGGAGAGGGCAGGGCAAAACAAGATGCCAGAAGATTGTTGACTTCTCAAGTGCTGCTACTGTGAGAGGCATTTTGAGTGGCCGTGCATAGCACATGCAGGTCTACTGGGTATATGGATGACCCATTCACTGATTGATGGGATTCCTAAGATTTCCCACAGTATTTTCAAACTTTGGATAAATTCATGGGTTAAAAATTATTTGGCAGTTACCTCTGCTTTCCCAGTGGTTATTGGTGCCACTGGAAAGGACCTTTGGCTAGCTGGACCACTGGTTTTACCCAATCACAAGATTTTGTATTTTTCAAAGCCCTTTCAGATATAATGGAAACACCGCAAAGTCAGCATTTAGTTAAGCATTTGTATAAGGACTTGTATTTTGAAAAGCACATTCATGGGCATTTATCTCCTGGAATAATTTGCCTCCATTAAGTGATAGCTCTTGCTTTCTTATCTAGGTTGTGAACTCTGGAAAGAGGTCCTGTATTATCTTTCTGTAACTGTCATTAAAAAACAAAAAACAAAAAACAAAACTAGAAACAGTGAAAAATAAATAAATAAAATAAAATTCAAGAGCAAATACCTTTTCTTTTTTGGCCTTCCATTTTCTGTAGGCACAGGCACACTGATGTCAACTTTAATACAAATGTAGAAGAGCTTTGTTTTATATAGCTTTGCTGCCAAATGTAGTGGATACAAAGCCTTTCCTTCTTGGTTCACTGCTTATGTATAATGCAAATCCTGTGATAGCTCAGCAAGATATCGTAAAGCATAAATGTCAGATTGATTCAATTGATAGTATCCGTAATGTTGGAATTTTCTTGCATTTGAAAGCATAGATGATGAGATGTTCAAAACATGGCTGAGTCAAGCAAACTCCCAAAGAAATGGTTCCGTCAACGGTGCCATGTGATTATTCCTCTGGTGTCACCTCATATAACCAGTGCCAAAATAACCTTTATAAACACATTTCATTCTGCCACTCTGCTGCTTAAGGAGCTACAATTGATCTATACTGCTTACCGCTTCAAGGTACAAATTCATATTTATTTATTGACTCAACAAATATTGATTGAGTTCCTACTATAGGGTGAAACCATTACAGGGGCTGGAAATACGTTGGTGAATAACACAGACATGCTCAGTAACCTTGCAGTCTATTTATCTAATTCTCAACGTTTATTTATTTTTGGGACAGAGAGAGACAGAGCATGAACGGGGGAGGGGCAGAGAGAGAGGGAGACACAGAATCGGAAACAGGCTCCAGGCTCTGAGCCATCAGCCCAGAGCCTGACGCGGGGCTCGAACTCACGGACCGCGAGATCGTGACCTGGCAGAAGTCGGACGCTTAATGGACTGCGCCACCCAGGCGCCCCTATTTATCTAATTCTCTAAATTCTGCATCTAGTTTACCTAACTCAAGTCTATGATAGTTATCCCATTGCTTCTTTGTATATCCTCACTGTCCTCCACTTACAGAATGTAGGTTTCTTCAGTTCTTTGACTTTCAACTTTTTTTTTTTTTTTTTTTTAGTTTTATTGAGGTTGAAGAAAAGGAAAAATTCTTTCTTGGCCCTTCAAATTCTTCCAGCTGGACTAATAATTAAATTTACATGAGACAGATTAACATGAGGGAAAAAAAATCACAATTAGTTATTACATGAGCACAGAAACCCAATAATGAAATTGAGAATTAAAGAAATTACCAAGTCAGGCAGCTTTATAGTTTTTAGACAAAGATACAATAAATCTGTGAGGAATTGACAGGGAAAATATAACTCAACTTTGTGAGCTTCGATTAGCAAGGGATTCTTTTTTTTTTTTTAAGTTTATTTATTG
Source organism: Felis catus (assembly GCF_018350175.1). Taxonomy (NCBI): domain Eukaryota; kingdom Metazoa; phylum Chordata; class Mammalia; order Carnivora; family Felidae; genus Felis; species Felis catus. The sequence continues at coordinate 100,605,046 of NC_058376.1, forward strand.
AGAGAGAGAGAGAGAGAGAGAGAGAGAGAAATCCCAAGCAGCCTCTGCACCAGCAGTGTGGAGCCGGATGCAGGGATCAAACTCACAAAACATGAGATCATGACCTGAGCCGAAACCATGAGTTGGATGCTTAACCAACTTAGCCACCCAAGTGCCCCAAAGCAAGGAATTCTAAACAGAATTTGGGCTGGGATAGAAAATTAGTAAAAAGTAAGGGCTGTTTATAAGGCCTTCTGGCCCTGAATTTCCTATCTCTGGGGACAAGGATGTCTCTGTACATGTATCTCACGGTACAGGAGAAATACCTTTCACAAACGGAGTTTATTTCCTGCTTTCAGGGGGATGGATGGGGGCCTTAGTGTCCTTACACAGGCTGTCTTTTAAGCAACTTTTATTTAAAATAATCAATATGCCAAGGTGGCACATTTTGAGGCATACTCAGGGCAGCACATTTTGGCCTTTCACCCCTACAAGGTATACTTGACAAAATTGTAAGATATTTAATAAGTACATCATGATTATTTACTATATGTATACATTGTGAAAGGAATCGCTCCATCAAGTTAATTATGCCTCCATCACCTCAGGTATTTATGTTTGTTTTTGTGAGAGAGAACACTTCCATTCTACTGTCTTGGCAAATTTCAATTATACAATACAGTGTTACCAACTATAGTCACCATGTAACACATTAGATCCTCAGACCTTATTCGCCTTATAGTTGAAAGTGTACCCTTTTACTAACCTTTCCAAATTTCCCCCCACTGCGCCCCACCCAGTCTCTGGCAGCCACTTTTCTACTCTCTGTTTCTGTGACTTTGATTTTTTTCTTTCTAGATTCCATATGTAAGGGTTACAATGTGGAATTTGTCTTTCTCTGTCTGGCTTATTTCACTTAGCTTAACACTCTTGTGGTGGATCCACATTGTTGCAAACAGCAGGATATCTTCCTTTCACAAGGCTAAATGATATGTCATAGGAAGTTGGGGGTTTTGTTCCTGTTGTTAATCTTAAGAATTTTGGTTTGCTTGTTTCTAGAGTGGTGAGGATGCATCTCAGCTTTGTTAAAGCACACATGAACTTGGTTATTTTGTTTCATTTATAAACATTTCTTTAGCACAAAAATTTCCCAGTGTACAGTTCTTCTGCTCTAGCCTATATGCATGAGGATTTTTGTTTTTAACTAGGGTATGTAAATGTGTAAATATTCTTAATAAGAACGACTAGAGGAAATAATTTCTTTTTCAGAGTTTTGAATATGTCATTTGGCATTTGGAAGAAAACAAGCAATTGTTTTGAAAAATGAAGTTCTGACCTAGTTCTGATATTTATGTTTTAGGAAAATTATTAAAGTACATTTCCACACAAAAATGAACATTTGCTTCTAGGCAACTTCAAAATATCCTTGAATTCCTAATGATGAAGTGAATTTTAAAAGAGTTCTGGTGAATTCTGAATACCGTGCTATATTGAAGAGACTACATTTTCCAGTGTGATTAATGACCATTTTATAATCTTCATTGCATTTCTTTCTTTATGAGTAACATCTATTTCAAAATATGGCATAACTGGAACTTTCCTATTGAATTGAGTCACTAGCCAGATATTAGCTACAAAAGAAAGTAGAAAAGAGGCAAGAAAATAAAGAATGTTGTGGAGTTAATTTCCCATAGAATTCTTTATCGGTTGAAGATTGCCAGCCTAAAAGACATACTAACTTTCCTAATGCCATGGTTCAAGGGTTTTATTCCATTGTGCTTTTAAAAACTTTCCTTGGAGCATTTATAGTACATTCCATCTTCAAAATAGTTTAAAACTGTCAACTAGCTAGTCCTCACAACACCCTTTGAGGCAGGTAACCATTATTATTCCCATTTTATACTTGGGAAAAAAGGGTAAAATGGTTAAAAAAGAATAGTGACTCAGCCAAAACCCTGAAGCAGAATTCTAGCCTATTACATAGACCTACCCTCAATCAAAGTTTTCTTTTAATAGCTACCTTATAATCATGTAAGTTCAGTTAATTCAAGGATTCAGTGAGTAGTAGCTGAGCAACATCTTGATACAACACAATTTCTCGATAAGTCTGATCTCACAGCCACAAAGTCATTACAAACTAATACATATAAGCATGTTTGTACACAAGCACAGAGACGTGCGTGTGTGTGTGTGTGTGTGTGTGTGTGTGTGCATGTGTGTGTATGTGCACGTGTGTCTGAAAGATCTCAGTCGTGCAAAATGTACACAAATAAGGATCATCTCTAGCAGTGTGTTTTAAGCTGCATAAACAAGATGCAAGGTTTCATGAGAGAGATCCCTTCTGTCTAAAGATGATCAATGAAATTCTCAATGAGCTCGTATCATTCAAATAACCTCTCATATTTTGTAAAAATCTTCACCTTTTATCTTCAGTCCTACAATTCTAGATGTCTAAATTACTTCTCTCAAGTATTCCGTCTGCTGTTAAAGTCAACACCCCCTCAATTCTTTCTATATATCTCCAAAAAAGCTTCTGACATCCGAACTTGATTATGTAATTTTCCTTGTTTAAAATTCTTCAAAGGCTCATCAACACAGAATCTCTATGAGACACATACTCTTTTTTTTTTAATGTTTATTTATTTTTGAGAGAGAGAGAGAGAGAGAGAGAGAGAGAGAGAGAGAAGAGTGGGGCAGGGCAGGGGTGGAGAGAGAGCAACACAGAGGATCCAAAGCAAGTTCTGTGCTGACTGCAGACAGCCCGATGAAGGCCTCAAACCCACAAATGGTGAGATCATGACATGAGCTGAAATGGGACGCTTAACTAACCGAACCACCTGGCGCCCAAAAGACATACTCTCCTTAAGTAGCCTTCGTGATATTTGTTATCAGTCAAATTTAGTAAATTGGACCTTGAGGGGTAAAATCTAACTTATTTTCATTGAAGCAAGCTCTCCTAATTCTTTTACTTTGTCTCCAGGCTCACTGGTCTTTGCCCACCTAATAGCAATGGAGCCTTTGCACTGGGCTTTTACATACCTTTATGATTCACTGGCCATGTTCTACTAAAACCATTTTTTTACCAGTACTTCCCTACTAAGCTGTCAGACACAGAATATAGTACTGTTCCTTCAAGTAGTAACTTAATAAATACCTATTTAATGTTACTAAAAGAATGAATCACCCAGTTGAACATAGCAGTACTGTGTACTGAAAAGTGTAGTGAATGTCTCAAGTAAATGTCCTTAGAGATGACAAGTTCATGACATAATTAGAACACAGCACATAATTCTGTTTGGCAGGAGCACCAGATTTGAGTAAAGGAGAGTAAGTACAGGGCAAGAGAGGTTATTTGGGATCAGATCATGGAGAATTTTGCATACTAATATCTGTACCCTGTTTCCTGCTTTTCCTCTCACTCATTCTCTTTTTAATTTTGTTCTAAACATTCTTTACCCCATTTTTTGAATCCAGTAAAACACCTGTTATTCCTTATAATTCTATCTGTCTATAGAGATCAGGTCATTCTAGTATTGTCACAAAATTACTTCTTAACAGATATATATTAACTGATTCTCATTCATTTATCCCATACACATAGACTATTAGATTAATCTCTCCATAGTACCTCTTATCTTATCATTTTTTATTCTAAAGAACCTAATGATTCTCTATTGTCTGCACAATACAAGCTGGGTTAATTGATTTCTACTTTTCCTTTATCTACATTTGTCTGGATGAAAAAGAACTGCAAAATAGTATTGAATTGGGAGAAATGTAATGCAGTAATATTTTAAAAGAGTGACTATTTCTTTTTAAGGTACGTTTATTCCTTATGTCAATCTAGTTGAAGACATTTGGTGAGGAGGGCAGAATTTGTAAAGAAAAAAGCATATTACAAACCAAAGTTTTGCAAGATTTATTAAGGGAATATTTAACTTCCTAAACTTCTTTGGGATCAAGGCTCATTATTAGGAATATATGGTCTTTCCATTCTTCTTGGCACAAGTAATATGAGTGTTTTCAGTTAACCAATCATACTACTTTAATCTAAATTTCAGAAGACAATTTATGAAGATAAATACTTTTTCTGGATATAAAACCTTTAATAGGTGTTAATCACTTCCTGTTCCCTTATACGTAATGAAGTTTCTTTTTTTTCTTTTCTGCTATCAAAAGCTTATCTTTTGTCATTCAGCAGTTTGAATATAATTGTCATGAAGTGGATCACTGTGTTTGTGTTATGTTTTTGAAATGCTTGGACCTGTAGGTCAATTTTTTCCTCCATTTAAAAATGAACTTTTAACTTTAGATGAATTTTAGCTTGAAAAAAAAAATTGGGGAAGATAGTACAGAGAATTCTCAAATAGCCCTATAGAGGTCAAGGGCAGGCCGCTCCAAAATGTGCAACCTTGACATATTATTGTAAATAAAAGTTACTCAAGAAGCCATCAATGCAAGAACACTCAGAGCTTCCTCTATCCCTGTGAAAACAGGAAATAGAAAACTCTCATATGAAAAATACACCGCATGTCCTAATAAGTAAAAAAGAGATCCTTATCACCAGAGGTAGAAACTTTAAAGCCAAGAAAGCTGTGAAAACAAACCTTATTTTTTTTCAAATCTACTACCTCGGCTTAAATTATGCCTAAAATTTCCTACTAATTAAAGCTCCCAAACACCTATTTTCTTTATCCTGTCCATTTCTCAAAAATTTATTGTCTCATTGTCTAAAAACTCCCTACCTTGCTCATTGAACCTCTGTGTGCACAAAATAAAGCACTGGGTTTTTTTCTTCTGTTAATCTGTCTCATTTAAATTTAATTATTAGTCCAGTTGGAAGACCCTGAAGGATAGAGGAACAATTTTTCTTTGCCTACAGTCCACACTCAGTATTCCTTATTATTAGAATCTTATAGAGGTATGGTGCATTTGTCACAGATAATGAGCCAATATTGACACATTATTATTAACTAAGGTCCAAATTTTATTTAAATTTCCTCAGTGCTTCTTTAATGTTCTCTGGTTATCTCAAGGTCCCATTCAAAATACCTACATTTAGTAGTCCTGTCTCCTTTGGGCCTCTTGGTTTAACAATTTCTTAGGCTTTTCTTATTTTTGATCTCTGACATTTTCAAGTTACTGATCAGCTCTTTTGCAAAATGTCCTTCAACTGAGATTTGTCTGATGTTTTTCCCATGATTTGACTGGAATAACGTATCTCGAGGAAAAAGATCACAGAGATAAATTATCATTTTTATCACGTCATATTAAAAGTATAGATTATCAATATGATTTACTACTGTTGATATTAACCTTGATGCCCTGGCTTTAGGTAATGTTTGCAAAGTTTCTTCACCATAAAGTTTCTTTTTCCCCCTTCCTTTCCACACTTTGAAAGAAAGTCGCTATAGGTAGTGGGCACTTAAGGCATAGTTATTTTCCACTTCCTTAAGGGTCAGAGAGTTTACAGAAATTATTTGTAATGATGTGATTTCAAAATCAAATTTAGGAAGTTTTTAGTCATGGTTTATTCCAGTCTTTTCTTCAGTCCCTTTGTCTGTTTCCTGTCCTTCTAGGACTCTCATTACACCTGTGATATAATGCTTCAGATTGTTACACGGTCACTGAAGCTTTGTTGATTTTACTTCAATCTGTTTTCTCTGTTTTATGAACTAATTTCTATTGATTATCCTACAAGTACACTGATTTTTCTTCTGCAATATCATGTCTACTGCTGAGTCAGTTTCTGAATTTTTCACTTTTGTTTTTGTTCTTTTTAACCCTAGAATTCCCATTTGGTTTTCTTTGCAGTTTTTTTTTTCTCTGTTGAAATTCACTATTTGTTGAGTTGTTATCCTTATGATTTGCTTTAATTCTTTAAGTGTATTATAATAACTTCTTTGAGGTCTTTGACTACTCAATCTAATATCCATGTCTTTACAGAATCAGTTTCTACTGTCTGCATTTATTCTTCAGTATGGGTCACATTTTTCTATTTCCTTGCATGTCTTATCATTTGAATCACCTTCATTCCATTGAAAACTGGAAATTTTATATGGCATAATGCACATAATATATCTGTATTCTGTTTTATATTTCTTATTTTTTTACCTAGACTGGAACTTCAGAATGTGTCTTCTTCATGATGTATAATTGCTGATGTCTCTGCTCAGGGTTATTTTTCTTTTCCTCTCCTCCTCCTCATCTTTCTCCTCCTCCTCCTCCTCCTTTTTCTTCTTTTTCATATTATTATTACTTTTTAGTCTGGCTTACTAGTGGCTGCATAGACTAGCGGTCAATGGTTTGTGCAGAGCTTATGCTCAAATATTATCATCCCTTCTGCGGCTCTCATTTCTAGAATCTTCTTGCTAAGTTTTTTGTCAGTCTTCTGCTTACCCCAACTGAGACTGCTATCTTAGGGCAGCAAAACTGTTTTTTCCACATTCTAATGTTCTACCAAGTTTGTCCCTTAGACCTGACAACACCACAAGGATTTGTGTCCCACCACAAATCACTTTCCCTCTTCTAGAAGGTTCTGCTCTCTTTCCTCTCTTATCCTTGTCCCTGCATCCTCCACCTTTGTGATCCAACCAACTGCAGTCTTGGTGGGAGGAACCTCACACAAGTTGGCACAGAGCACTGTTCCTTCCCAAAGCTCTAATACTTTTCAAAGAATAGACTCCTTTCAATTTGTTATCTGCCTTTAGCAATTTGCAAAACCTGAAAGGATGCTTTTGGCAAGTTTATTCAGTTTTGTATTGTGTGTGTGTGAGCGTGCACATATGTGTTTAAGGACTCACCAGCTTCTTCACACTGTCTTAATGGAAGTCCTTCTCCAATACTCAGACCCGAGGTCACTGCTCACAGGACCACTGCTCCTTCCAGTGACTCCTTTTCATGGATTAAAAAGATACTTTATTTTACACAATGAAGGAAAACACCAACAAAATGACAAGGCAACTTACTGAATGAGAGAAGATATTTGTAAATGTTATCTCAAAAATATATAAAGAATTTATACACCACAAAACACCAAATAATCCAATTAAAATGTTCAGAAGATCTGAATAGACATTTTTCAAAAGAAGACATACAAATGGCCAACAGATACATGAAAAGATCCTCAATGTCACTCATCATCAGGGAAATACACATCAAAATCATAATAAGATATCACCTCACACCTGGCAGAAGGGCTAAAGTCAAAAACACAAGAATAACAAGGTTTGAAGAGGATATGGAGAAAAAGGAACCCTTGTGCACTGTTGATAGGAATGCAAATTGGTGCAGTCACTATAGAAAATAGTGTGGAGGTTCCTCAAAAAAATTAAAAACAGAACTACCATATAATCCATTAATTCCATTACTGGGTATTTACCCAAAGAAAATTTTAAATTAAAAAAATGGTGACTAGATAGATACTTTCGAAGTGAAAGATGTGCTACCATAAACAATAGCAATGTGGATGGGCAGGAAGAGAGATGGATAAAAAGGGAAAAAAGTTATTTTTATGAATATTTTATCTTCAGAATCTGTTTGCTAGACACTAAAGATTATTTTCTTAGAACTAATAAAACTTTTCTAAAGTATATAAAAGATAAAAGACATCCAATATAACTTAACTATAGCTACAGTTCATGCAAAAGAATTGTATAATTTTATATTAATAACACATTACAGGAATTTTTCCCAGATCACATCCCATTTTAAATGACCTATTTGAAGTAACATCCTGATTTTCTGTTAATTAGATGAGTTGCTTATATACAAGTATCAAGTCTCAGTCATTAAGCAATTTATGTTAACCTCACATTCAATATACCATTTAAATAAATCCTTACTCTCGAGTAGTGGATAAAATAAGTAAATATCTAGCACAAAAATGTCTCTAACTAGGTAAGAATATGATAAAAGCATAAAATTCGAATTATGTATTTCTAAATGACAAGGTAGAGTGACTTTAAAATGAGATTTTCTCATTTATAAATTTTTTTCCTAGAGCCATGGCACTTAAACAGTGCTAGAAACCCCAGAATTTAACTTTTTATATATTTTTAGTTTCTAGATGGAAAGCATGAAAAAATACTTTTACAGAATATAATAAGAAGTTTTAGCAAAAATGTTGCTAGCATATACAGTCTTTTAGCATTTTATATGACATGCATATTACAGTGTATGCTAACATTTTATGAAAAGTTCCATAAGTTTCCAATAGTTAATTATTTATGAACTTATTTGTTTGGGTAAAATGTCTCATATTACCCTAATAATATTATGTCAACAATGAAATGTCCCTTGATAAGCAAACTAGGAGAGATGTATGAATATATCTGGTTTGTGTCAGTATATGAAAGAAAAATATTTACTATTCCACAAATTTTATATAAAATTAATAACCAATATCAACCTCAATAACTAATGACTAAGTTAACAGCTGTTTAATTTTTAATCATAAATCTTAAAATTACAACTAATTTATACCACATTTTTCATACTCTGAAATCCAAGAAAAATAGGATAAACCATTTACAATGTTTCATTGGTGCTAAATTTAGTATTTTGTCTACTTTAAAATCAAGAGAGGCTTTTACAATTTAAGGCATCTTAAAGTTATAACTCATGGCTCTGGAATCCAGAAAGTCTGGCATGTGCAGACCTGCAGCTTAGGCTAGTTAATCACATTGTTCATAGAAGTGAAATAGAAAGCCTACTAAATTCTTCCTTGATCTGTAGAAGCAGAAAAGCTTTAGGTGAAATGAATGAAAGTCTAGCCTGAATCATGAAAACAGAAAGTCAGGGCCCCTCAATCAGTTCTCAGACTTGAACCAGTTTATAGATCTAGACTCCTTGTATCAGGGGAGACAAGCTTCCCTTGAGGAAGGACCCCACTATACTACAGAGCATTTATAACAGCACTCTTTCTCTCAGCCTTCTACAAAGGGACCTATGGCCTTGGACCAGGGTAATTCTACATTAGGGAAAAAAAATAATTTGACCTTTAGGGGTAATTTGGATACTGGCTCTGGTCTGACACTGATTTCAGGAGATCTAATGTCACTGCAGACCTCCAATCAGAGTAGGAGCTTATGGAAGTCATGTGATCAATGGAGTTTAGCTCAGGTCTATCTCGTTGTAGACTCAGTGGGTCTCTGAACACATTCTGTGGTTATTTCCTCAATTCTAGAATGCATAATTGGCATGGGCATATTTAACAGTTAGCAAAATTCCTATACTGGTTCCCTGACCTGTGGAGTAAAGGCTATTATAATGGGAAAGGCTGAGTGGAGTCATTATAACTACCTCTACCTAGGGAAATAATAAATCAAATGCAACACCATCTCCCTGATGGGATTGCAGAGATTAGTGCCACCATCAAGTACTTGAAAATTGCAGGGGTGGTGATTCCCACCACATTCCTATTCACCTCACCTATTTGGCCTGTGCAGAAGACAGATGGATCCTGGAGAATGACAGTAGACTACCATAAGCTTAACCAGGTGGTGACTCCAATTGCAGCTGTTATACCAGATGTGATTTCATTGATTGAGAAAATTAATACATCCCTTGGTGCCTGGGTATGTAGTTAATGATATGTCTCTGTTTCCCCATACCTGTCCATAAGGTCCACCAGAATACTTTGCTTGCAGTTGGCAAGCCCAGAAATTTATCTTCACTATACTACTTCAGGAATATATCAACGCTTGACCTCTGTGTCATAATTTAATTTGTGGTATTTTGATTGTCTTTCTATGTTGATTTGACCTGGTAAAAGAGAAGTAGCAACTACTCTAAACATTGGTAAGACATATGCATGTCAGAGCGTGAGATACAAATGCAACTAAAATTCAAAGGTCTTCTATTGCAGTGAGATTGCTAAGGGTCCAGTGGTGTGGGACATGTTGGAGATATCGTTTCTTAATGTGAAGGAAATGCTGTTGCATCTAATCCATCCACAACCAAGAAAGAGGCAGTACTATACCTAGTGGGCCTGTTTGGATTTGGGGGCCAACATATTACTCAGTTTGGTGAGTGACCGAGCTCATCTACTGAGCAACTGAAAAGCTGCTAGTTTTTATTTTTTTAATTTTTTTTAACGTTTATTTATTTTTGACACAGAGAGAGACAGAGCATGAACGGGGAAGGGGCAGAGAGAGAGGGAGACACAGAATTGGAAGCAGGCTCCAGGCTCTGAGCCATCAGCCCAGAGCCCGATGCGGGGCTCGAATTCATGGACCGCGAGATCGTGACCTGAGCTGAAGTCGGACGCTTAACCGACTGAGCCACCCAGGCGCCCCAAAAGCTGTTAGTTTTGAATGGAGCCCAGAGAAGACACAGCTCTGCAACAGGTTCAGGATGCTGTGCATGCAGCTCTGTCACTTGTGCCATATGACCCAATGGTGTTTGAAGTATCAGTGACAGATAGAGATGCTTCTTGGAAACTTTGGGAGGTCCCTATAGGTGAATCTTAGTATAAGCCTTTAGGATTGTAGAGCAAGGCCTTACCGTCATCTTCAGATAAATACTCTTTTGAGAAACAGCTCTTGGCCTCTACTAGGATTTAGTATAGACTGAATGCTTGACTGTACACCAAGCTACTATGAAACCTGAGCTACTCACCATAAACAGGGTGTTATCTGACTACACAAGGCCATAAAGTTGAGCATGCACAGTAAAAGTCTATGACCAAAATGAAATGATATATACATAATCAGGTTGAGTAGGCTTTGAAAGCATAAGTAAGTGACATGAAAAAAATGGCCCAGATGGCCATAGTCCCCGCTCCTTTACACTTCTATCTCATTCTCAGCCTGTGCTTACAGCTCATGGGGAGTTCCCTATGATCAGGTGACAGAGGGAGAGAAGAGTTAGGTATGGATTAAAGATGGTTCTGCATGATATACAAACACCACCTGAAAATGGACAGCTACAGCACTACAGCCCCTTTCTGGGACAGTTGTAAAAGACAGTAGTGAAGGGAAATCCTCCTAGTGAACAGAATTTCAGGCAGTATGCCTGATTATTCACTATGCTTAGAAGGAGAAATGGCCAAACATGCTATCAGTTCATGGGCTGTGGCTGATTGATGGTTTAGCTGGATGGTCAGGGAATTGGAAAGAGCATGAAAATTGATGATAAAGAAATCAGGGGAAAAAGTATGTGAATCACCTTCTCTGAATGGGCAAATAAATGTTAAGATGTGTGAGCTACATGTGAATGCTCACAAAAGGGTGCCCTCAGCAGGGGACGATTTTAATAATCCATTGAATAGCATACTTTGACTATGGATACCAGTCTCTTTTCCCAGTCACTCCTGTTATCATTCAGTCGGTTCATGAAAAAATAGCCATCGTGACAGGGATGGAGGTTATGCATGTGCTTAGCAACATGGACTTATATTCACCAACTATGACTTGGCCCCTGAAATGGTACCATTTCCTGAGGTGATTAGCCAACTACCTGGCGGCAGGGTGATTACATTGGAATAGACAGTTACTCTGGATATGGAATTGCTTTCCCTACAGTCAATGCTTTTATCAAACTACCATCTGTAAACTTACAGGGTACCTTATACACCACTATAATATCCCACATAATATTGCTCTGAATAAGGAATTCACTTTATAGGAAATGAAGTACACCAATGGACCTGTTCTCATGGAATTCCCCCATGTTCCTCACCATTCTGAAGCAGCTGGATTGGTAGGCTAACTGGCCTTATGAAGACTCAGTTACAGCACCAGCTAGGTTGCAATGCCATGTAGGGCTGAGACAAGGTTTTCCAGAAGGCTTATGTCCTCTGACCCAGCATCCATTATATGGAGCTATTTCTCTAATAGCCATGATTTCCAGATCCAGGGATCAAGGGCTAGAAATGGGAGTGGCACCACTCACTATTACCCCTAGTTACCCACCAAAATTTTAATATATTTGGTTATGGAGATTTGCCCTATTCCTGCTGAGTGTGGCAGGCAATATATATAATATATGTATTGTGATCTAAGGTTAAAAAAACCACATGAATTAAGAAAACATCTCACTAAAGGTTTTGAATAAAAGGTTCTGAAGTTGTTGAAACAGAGTAACTAGAATAGAATAGTTCTGATTTTTTGATTTCCTTTTTTTCTATTACAATAGGTTATCTCCTATTCAAAAATGTACCCAATCATACAATTAAAATTTATACATGGTTAACTGGAAAAAAATAGCTATTTTATAGTAATTGCCCTTGTAGTTGATTCTCTAAGACCCATTTCATCTGAATGATTAAGTCATTTGTGGTGATTTTTCTCTTTCTTTTTGCTACTACTTGGCTTAGGAATAGCAATGTAAAGCATTTCTTGACACTCATATTGAAACAAAGCACACTTGATTGTCTTCTGGGAAATTTTTCTTTGCTCCAAAATAAGAGATACAAGAGAAAGAGGACCCTGCTCTTTTTCCACCTGAAAATTGTTAAGCTGTATATAATGCCTATCTGATTAACAAGTTAAAAGAGCACTAGGCTTAATTAAGGACAAAGGAAAACAATAAAGATGCACAATTGAGAAATGGAGTCTATACCTCTGATGATATCACTAGTTAATCAGTTAAGCCAGCTTTGGATCACAGCCATAACCCCGGACTTCTCGTCAAGAGATACAATAGAGTATTATATTTTTAAGCCAACTAGATTCATGGTTTTGCTTACTTGTAAGTGAAATTATATAAACTTATATACCTATTTTAGTATCTATCTTATTTGTATAAATTTTGCTGTGTCCCATATAGTATGGGACTATGTATGGTTCACTATATTATATACCAAAAATAAAGACTGAGTAAATTAAATATAATAAATATGCTTGCAAATTGGAAAAATACATTTTCAATGAAGCTTCACATTTGGATTTTGCCTTATTAGCATACCTAGATTAATACATCAGATTTTTAAAAGTAAATCACTGGAAATTGTGATTGCCAGAAAAAGGTAGGTTGTTTTAGGTCATGTAGAACTAATTCAGTGGCAAAGAATCAAGACAATTGGGCTCTTTTAAGGCAATAATTATTTAATATTAGTATTATAAATGTTTTTATAAAAATAACTATTGAGTTCCTGTAAAGTATCTGAACACATTACATGTCAGATTTTTGAAAAAGTAATTTTAACAGCACATACTCCAGGCCTTATCAAAATTGTTGCAATCGTTTAGTAGAGTTGTCAATTAGACAACTCATAAGCATACAGAAACAAGTAACTGTATATAACATTGAAGTGGACGGGGTAATGACAAAGAGATTTTAGGGAATGCAGGGTCTATTTAAAGGGAACAGCTTCAGGGCACCTGGGTGGCTCAGCCAGTTAAGCATCAGACTCTTGGTTTTGGCTCATGTCATGATATCACGGCTTGTGCAATTGAGCTGCATGTGGTGGTCCATGCTGACCATGTGGAGCCTGCTTTGGATTCTCTCTCTCTCTCTCTCTCTTTACCCCACTCTCTTTCAAAATAAAAAAAAATAAACTTTAAAATAGATGGATAGATAGATGATAGATAGATAGATAGATAGATGATAGACAGGTATAGATAGATCAACTTCTATAAAGTTTAAGTAGAGATTCCAGTTTTCCCAAAGACTTCCTGTAGACTGCTACTTTGGTGGCCTCCAATTAATCACACTTTCTATTATTCATGCCATTGTGAAATCACCTTCCATAACTCCAGAATTTGCCATGTGAGTAGCTTTGCCCAATGGGATATTTCTTAGTGTGCCACAAGTAGAGAGAGTATTGATAACTGATAAATTCTTGCACTTAGGGGCAGGTCTCTTACAGTGTTTTTTGGAAGCCCACCATTGTGAGATGAAGCAGCCCAAACAGCCAAATGAAGAGGCCCACACACAGAAACAAAGACACCCAGTCAGTAGCCTCCTGCAGAGCAACCACACTCACCTCTAGTCTTGGCCTCTCAGCCTGTATCTTACCTGTGAGAATAACTGTCTATTCAACCACAGAATTTTCAGACATAATAAATTGTTCTAATTCACTAAAATTTGGGCTGGTTTAATACACAGAAAAACATAACTGAGACCTTCCTTAGTTCGGATTTTATGTGATGTCTTAATTTAAAAAAACTTTATTTTCACAATATGAATAATAAGCAGGATAAATATAAAATTTATAACTTCTTATCTAGTTCAAGCTTCCGATTTTACCAAAGAAACTATTGTCCAGGAGGTCAAGCAGTAAGTTCTCAAAATTAGTGTTAGAAGGGAGCCTTGGGTGGCTCAGTCAGTTAAGCCTCCAACTTCGGCTCAGGTCATGGTCTGGCAGTTTGTGGGTTCAAGCCCCGCTTAAGGCTCTGTGCTGACAGCTTGTAGCCTGGAGCCTGCTCTAGATTCTGTGTCCTCCCCTCTCTCTGCCTCTTCCTGACTCATGCTCTGTTTGTCTCTCTCCTTCTCTCTCTCTCTCAAAAATAAACATTAAAAAACAACTAGTGCTAGAGCTGGCTATCTTAGTGTTAACAAACATGTGAGTGCTTAGAGGATGTTTGATACTATATTTAGACTAGATGGATTCACAAGCCAGTCATGGATTGGTCTTCCAAGAAACTCCAGTGAAGTTGAAAAACATATAAACAATTACTGTACACTGTAATATATACCATACTAAACCATTTTCAGTATTCTTTCCACTATCCAACTCTACCCAGTTAAGAGAATGGTTTTCTCAGCTTGTTGAATAATAAGAAGAGGAAAGATGGCTGGTGAGATGCTGGAATCAGGCCTAGAGTAGCAGAAGGATGAGTTATTGAAATTATTTTATGTAACATTAAAAAAAAACACAATTAGTAATTTAAAATCCACCCCTTCCACCCCCCAAAAAAACTTCTATATGTGTGAATGTTTTAAAGAAAAAAAAAAAAAAACTCCATTCAGAATACCAATTCTAAAGCATACCCCAACATCTTACCATATGTACGTTTCATTTTCAACATCCTTCTTGTCAACTAAATGTAAATAATTCTAAAGTCTTCTCCCCCTCACTGGATAGTGAGCGGTGGCTTAGAATAGTCTGACAGTCAGCAAAAACCGTTATAAAAGCTTCTGTTATGAGACACAAGAGGAGATTAAAGCGCAGCCCTGTCAGTCTGCAGAAAAAGAACATGTTGCTCATGGCTGGTTATTCTCTTTTCAGAGCGCTGAACTTGGCAGTAAAATCAGTAGAGGTAAATGGCAGAGGCTTGGGACTGGCAGGGCCTCGAGCCCCTGCGGAGTGGCTGTCTGAGATGACATAACAATAACCGCAGGATCTGCGGGGGGACTGCGCGCACACGGGCTTCAGTGGAGAAACTAATCAAGTGCTAAGAGTCAAGTTTACGTTTTCAAAATATAGGTGCTTGGCTGCTCAGAGGCGTGAAGGGGATGATTAGAGGCAGGATATTTAATAAAATGTTTAGAGATGTGTAACTGAGGGCAAATAGCATGAGAGAGGGAAAAAACACTTTCACAGACAAACCACTCAAGTTTTATTACTGAAACTGATTACAGGGTGATAAGGGAGATAATGTTCTCTCTCTCTTTCACTAGAAGATGTCCGGTGATCATTAGGCCTTTTATTCTTTGCTTTAGTTATTGTCTAAGACATTTTTAGTATTTCTTATTTTAACTTTTTTTCATATTTGTTACTTTTTTTTCAATTAGTTCATTTGGAATAAGCTACATATAAATATTTAGATGTAGAATAACTTAAAGACTTATGTCATCACGGCTTCTGGCCACCAAATAACACTTCCCAACTAAAGGTATCTATACAATAACATGGAGTCGGGGCGCCTGGGTGGCGCAGTCGGTTAAGCGTCCGACTTCAGCCAGGTCATGATCTCGCTGTCTGTGAGTTCGAGCCCCGCGTCGGGCTCTGGGCTGATGGCTCAGAGCCTGGAGCCTGTTTCTGATTCTGTGTCTCCCTCTCTCTCTGCCCTTCCCCCGTTCATGCTCTGTCTCTCTCTGTCCCAAAAAATAATAAATAAACTTAAAAAAAAATAACATGGAGTCTACAGAACATGTAGTAACAGTGGAATTTCATACTACAGCATATTCATCTGTGTGCTACAGAACAGGGTACAAAACTGGCTTTTGCTCTACTTATTATCATTATATTTTATTTGTGAAAGAGTTAATACTTACACTTTCATATATCTTGTGACTTATGTAATATGTCATTTTAAAGATAATTTACTCATATCCTGAGTTACATATAATTAATTTTGAATTTGGCACGAGCCGTAAAATTTTAATATAACCTCATTTACCTTTCAATGTTTGGCCTGACATATCATGGTATCTCACTTCTCGGTTGTAAAATGTATAAAGAAATAATGCAGCATGACCAAGTGGGGTTTATCCCAGCTAGTCTAACATTTGGAAACTAATTAATGAATTTTTCCATGTTATCAGACAAAACAAGAAAAAACCACATGAGAATACCAATAGGTCCAGAGAAAAACATTTGAGAAAATTAAAATTCACTTGTAATAAAAATCTCTCCACAAACTCAAAGTAGAAGGAAGCTTTCTCAATATGATAAAAGGAAAGCACAAAACATCGTATGTCATGGTGAAAGATTAAATACTTTCCCCCTAAGATTATGAACAAAGCAATGATTTCCATTCTGCCACTTCTATTGAACAAGCTAGCTGGGGCAAGAGACATGAATACAAGGCATCTATGTTGGAAAGGACGAACTGAAATTGCTTATTTATAGATGGCTTAGTCATTAATGCAGAAAATCTGAAAGAATCTACAAATAAAGCTACTAGGACTAATAAGTGAATTTAGCAATGTTGCAGGATATAAGACCAATTACAAAACAATTATATTTCTATACACTAGCAGTAAACAATTGGAAATGGAAGTTTTAGAGTATTGTTATTAAAAATGCCATTTATAACAGCATCAAAAATATTAATTAATTAGGGATCAATCTGGCAAAAGATATTATATAACTATACACCAAAATCATAAAACATCAGTAAGAAAAAATATGGAAGACCTAAAGAAAGAAAGAAATACATCTTGTTCATGGGGAAAAGACTCAACACTTCTAAGTTGTCTATATCCTAAATGAATGGATATATTGATTCAATATCATCCCTACTAAAACCCCAGTGGCCTCTATTTTTATGGGAATAGAGAAGAAAATTCTAAAATTGATATGGATATTAAAAGGCTGACTGAAAAGAAAAGCAAATGTTGAGGACATATACTCCCTGATTTTAACATGTATTATAAAGCGATATAATGTAAACACTGCAATAATGGTATAAATACAGATAAATAGAGCAAAGAAACAAAGGAGTCCTGAAATTACACCACACCTGTAATGGCCTACTGATTGTTTAAAAAAAATTTCTTTTAAGGTTTATTCACTTTTCAAAGACAGAGAGAGACAAAGCATGAGTGGGGGAGGACAGAGAGAGAGGTAGACAGAACACAGAATAGGAAGCAAGCTCCAGGCTCTGAGCTGTTAGCACAGAGTCTGACATGGGACTCAAACTCACGGAGTATGACATCATGACCTGAGCCGAAGTCAGACGCTTAACCAACTAAACCACCCAGGCATCCCCCTACTGATTGTTTTTATACCTTCCAAGCACTTTAACCAGGAAAGGATAATCTTCTAAACAAGAAGTGGTAGAAAAATTGCATAGTGATATCTTTTAAAAAGGAAAAAAAAAAGCCTCTATTCCTAATCTCACATAGTATACATAAATTAACTCAAAATTAATCCTGAATATAAATGTAAGAGCTTAAATTACAAGATAAATATATCAGCAAAAATCTTAGTGCCTTGGGTTTCACAAAGACATATAACAAACAATGTACAAAATATAAAAGAAAAAGTCAGTTAATTGTACTTTATCAAAATTATTCTTCATATTACACTGCTATGATAATCAAAAGGCAAGCCATAGACCTGGGGAAAAAAAAAACACTTGTAATATATATACATATAAAATCTATTTGAAAAAAGACTTGTCTCTAGAATATGTAAAGAACTTTTCCAATTTAATAATGAAGAAAACTAAGATCCCAGTTATAAATGGTCTACATTTTGATGAACATTTCAGTGAAGAATTAGTATAAATGGTAAGCACATGAGAAGATTTTCAACATCACTAATGATTAAGAAAATCCAAGTGTAAATTACAGTAAGATACCACCACCAGAATGGATGAAGTTATAAAGATTAATCATACCAAGTTTTGACAAAAATATGGAATAACTGGAACTTTCATATATTTCTAGTAGGGATGTAAAATGTACAAGTAATATCAAAACACAGTTTGCAGTATCTTAAAAATTTAAACATACACATACACACCAGCAGACTTGTAGATGGATATTTATAGCAGATTCACTTCAAATACCTATCAATGAATGGATGAGCAAACTTTAGTACAAAGGAACATATTCAAAGACTGAAAAAACTAAGGGTTGATTAAAATGTAGAGCAACAGATACTTGTACATTTTTTGTGGTAAGGAAACTTGGCCCAACCACTTTGCAAATTAACAGTACTTCTTTCCTTCTCTTTCCCGTTCCCTTTCCCTTCCCCTTTCCCTTTCCCTACCCTTCCCTTTCTTCTCCTTCTCTTCTCTTCTTTTTTCTCTTTTCTTTTTCCTTTCTTTTCATTTCCTTTTTTTCCCTTGTTTAAATTATTAAAGTATAGTTGATATAGATAGTATTTCTTTAAGATAAATATATAGCTACCCTATAAACCACGTTGATCAGTATCAAAAGTTTTTACAATAATGATCATTTCAGATTTATAATAGTCAAAAACTGAGAGTAGGGAGGGGAGGACTCTGGCTGAAATAGAGATGAAATCATAATTGCTTAGATTCAATTCCAAGCAAAGACTTGCCTCCTGGTCTTCAGAATCTGTCTCAGCTTTTGGACTGATGTCACACTTTTCTCAGGGTTGACCTGGCAATTAACTGAGTGAAGTTATGGTATCCGAGGTCTTCTTTGAGCAGTATCCAGCCAATATGTGAGCAAGGCAATAGCAGCCAAGGTTACAAACTTTTGAGACCAATCCCCCCTCCACCACTCCCCCACCCCCCGGTAATGAATAACTAAGGACCTAGCCGTCTTTTGGCAATGCAGGGTCCTTCTATTGGACTCTCTTTGCTTTGAACCTCCTTTGGGCTGGTTGAGATCACAGTCCAATGACTCTTCCTTCCCATTTCTTTTAGGGGTTAGCCCACAATATATTTTTGCACATCTAAGTCTGTCTCAGTATCTGCTTCCCAGAAAACTCAGCAAGTGCAAACCCACCCATCAATTAGTAACTGATTAATAGATAGTAATTTACTCATACAATGGAATATTCCACAGCACTAAAAACAAACCACTAATACACAAACCAACATTGATGAATCTTACAGATATTTTGATGAACAAAAACAGCCAGGTACAAAATAATATATAATGTGTAACTCCAGTAATATGAAGTTCAAAAAGTGGCAATTCTAATTAATGGTGACGGAATCTAGAATAATGATCACTGATGGGTTGGGAGTAAACTGGGTAAAAGCACATCAGATATTTCTGGGTTATCAAGATATTCCTTATGTTGATCTGGGTAATGGTTCATGGGAGTAAACCTATGTAAAAAACACTGACTTGCACATTTGAGATTTTTTCACTTACCTCATTGAACACATTTTATATTTCATTTTGTTCCCTCAACCACATACATGAAATATATTTTGAATTAATGTTGATCCTACTTTATCCTAGTCTATATTTGGGGCAGCTGAGCATTGCTGGAAAAAATTTCATAAGTGTACATTTCAGTAGAAGAATAAATCCATGATCTTTATCTTCTATAAGACCTTAAATTCTGCCCTGAAACCCTATTACATTTCCCTATTCATTCATTTTGGCAATTTTTTATAATGACTACTTAACACATTCTCCAGGGCTCTAACTATCTTAAAACTATGATCCTATCAGTCCTCTCTCACACTTCTTAGGAGTATATAATTCACTTCCCATTCCAAAGAGAAAATAGAATTGAACAGAATAGAATTTGCCTACATTAACAGCATAATGTTATAAAATAAGAAGTATAAGAATCAGACAGGAAAAAATAAAGTTGCAACTAATTGCAGATGATATTACTAATATGAAAATACACAGAAAAATACTAAAATTCACAGTGGATTTTAGCAAGTTGCTAGACATAAGATCAATACAAACATATCAGTTGCGTTTTCAATGCCAGCAAAAATTAGTAAAACCTAATTTTGGAAAGTGACATCAGAGAAAATAACTGAGTAAGGTGTTCAAAGAATCAGTCCTTCCACAGGAAAAAAATATAAGCAGTCAAAGACTGAAAAAATCAATTTTTTGGATTTATGTAATCTAATTCAAAACACACAACAACCGAGTGACAGCCTAATGAAGAGAAGGACAGCTGAATTTCAGTAAGAGAGTACTGTGCCACTGTCACTCAGCAGTTTACCATCACCCTCTTCCCTTGGTGGTGATGTGAAGGTGGCCTTCATTCCTGGTGTAGCTTGCTGGTGATAGAAGACTAATATGGGCCTTGTTCTTAAAACACTGTGGTTGTGTCTTTTGATCTGTCTGGTGGTTTTCTGAAGGACAGGCAAAAAAAAAAAAAAGGCTGATCTTTGGTTTATCACCCCCCTCACCCCCAATCTTGGACTGCTATGGATTTTTGGATGTTGGTGGTGATGTCTGTTGAAAATTTTAAAGATACACGCTGCTCATGCCTGCCTAAGGAAGGGGACAGCAGATTAGGCAAGCAGCACACTGTTCCAAAAGCCCAGGAATGTGGAGTCCGAGGAAGAAACTTCTGGCAGTAATAAGGGCTCAGAAGGAACAACACATACAATAAAGCACAGAGTCCAGTGTGCATGCCCATGGCTGGATGCATGCTCAGAAATGTCCTAAGAGATCCCTGTGCATGTGTCTCTGGCAGATCTGTGTACTCCACAAAACAAGGTGAGAAAAACTAAGGCAGGATTGTAGGCAGCCTGGCTTAGCAGTGAAGGACTACCCCCAGTTCCAAGCCAAGCTACAAATACTGGGAAAGCAGTATTCTTTTTTTCTTTTTCTTTTGGTTCCAGGCATTTAAGGACATCTGTGACAGGTGACTGGTGACCCCTGAGATAGCAGAACAGAGACCTTCTATGACAAGGAACTTAACTTTTGAAAACCAGTTTGAAAAAGCCACTAAACAAATGGACAACTTCAGTCTTAAAGATCAATGACAGCATATCCTGGGGAAGGAAGAGAATCTGATTCCTTGATTTACCACATTATAATATCCCAACTATGCAGTTTTCAAAAACAAATTGACAGAAACTCCTGATGAAGCAAGCCAATATTGAGCTTAATAGACAAATACTTTAAGTAAAGTCTCTTAAATCTTAATTAAGATCCAATAACTAAAGATGACCATGGACAAAAGATGAAGGAAAACTATGTGTGAATGAAATTAGCATATCAATAAAGAGATAGAAATTATAAAAAGGGACCAAATAGAAATTCCAGAGCTGAAAATTACAATAACAGAAATGAAAAAAAAATCACCAGAATGAGTAAGAGTATGTTGGAGCTGGCAGAAGGAGGAATCAGCAAACTCGGAATAGATCAGTAGAATTTAGGCAATCTGAAATACACAAAGGTAAAAAATGAAGCCAAGCAAACAGAGACTCAGAGAAATGTGGGACAGAATTAAAGTTATTATTAAACATAAAATGGGGTTATTATCATTGTTAGGAAGAGAGAAGAAAAGGTAAGAGACAGAAAATACACTAAAAGAAATAATGGCTAAAACATCACAAATTTAGTTAATAACATTAATCCACACTTCCAAGAAGCTCAACAAACTCCAAAATGTATCTATGCAAAGAGTTACATACCCAGACACATCATAGTACAAGTCTTGAAAGCGAAAAAGACAAAATCCTGAAAATGTCAAGAGAATCATGACTTGACATATACAAGGTCACCTCAGGAGAATTAACGCATGATTTATCGTCAGAAACAATGAATGTAAAAGACAATAGAATGCTATTTTCAAAGTGCTAAAAGAAAAAAAAAAACTGTTAACCAAGAAAACAATATCCAGCAAAACTATCTTTCTAAAATGAAGATGAAATAGACATTTCTAGATGAAGACATGGAAGGAATTTTTTTCTATCATACATGTGCACTCAGAAATATGCCACACAAGTTATTCAGGCTGAAAAGAAATGACACCAATGACTAATTCAAATCCACATGAAAAACCAAAGGCAATTATATAGGTGGTATGACACACAGTAAAATTATATATTTCTTCTCCAACCTTCCCTTATGTGATTTAAAGAGCAATTATATAAACAACAATTATAAAATTGTATTGTTGGACCTGCATATTATAAAAATGTGCTATTCTTGACAATAAGTGAGGATGAGAATGATGCTGTATTGTAATAAGGAAATAATACAGGAAAAAAGTGAAGAAAACCATGAAACGGTAAATATGAAACAACATAAAAACCCTTGGGCACGGGTTGGGAGCCAAGATGGCAGAACAGCATGGAAGTTGTTTTTGTGTCTCATGTCCATGAAATACAGCCAGACCAACACTAAACCATCCTACACACCTAGAAAACTGACTGGAGGATTAACACAACAATCTGCACAACCTGAACCACAGAATTCAGCATGTACATGGTGTGGAGAGGTGAACTTGGGGAGCAAGAAGGAGCAGGAAGGGAGGTGTTTTTGCAAGGGGAGAGAGGACAGAGACGGTGAGGGTGAGAAAATATGGGAAAAGCTCCCCTTCCCAAAAGGAGCTGGAGAGAAAGTGGAAAATTGGAAACAGCCTCAGGGACTAAACTAAAAAGGGAGAAAGGAGAAAGGAGAGGGTTTAAGTTCCATTAAGACTGTAAATAAGGGGAGCACAAAGGCTGCAACTCCGCAGCTCCATACCTGGCGGTGCTCTGGTGGGAAGGGCGAATCCCCAGGAGTAGAGTGGGGTCCAGGAGGTTCTTGGGCCACACGGGGAAAAGCGGTTCCACTGCTGGAAGGACATTTGGTAGAGACTGTTGAAGCCACCTGGTCCCAGCAGACCCCAGAAAACGGCCACATTCGCTGGTGCTGGAACAAGGTCGTTAAGGGTGAAGCCTAGTGCCAGATGTGCGTTGTGATTTTCCATAATCCCTGAAACGTTGCTGCTACACTGTCTCATGAACTTTTTCTGGGGTGGGCTGGCACCTGGCCACAGTCTCGGGGCACCAGCAGCAGCAGGGTCCAGCAAGCGTTCCTGGGTGCAGCCGACATTTGGCCATTGCTCATTCGGCCATTGCTCAGTGAGACCCTCCCGAAGAGGGGCAGAATGGGTCAAAGCCACAGTCCTTCGAAGTAATGTGTCAGGGAAAACAGCCACATCTGAGACAAAACCCAGGAAAGAGGTACTGCCTTGGGCCTGGTCACAGAGAATGAAAAAGCGATGAGTGGACGAGAGCTGAAGACAGAGGATGGGTGTGCAATTGCTGATCCAGGAGAACAGAGTTCCAAAACTAGAGACTGGGTAGCTGGGTGGTGCCATTTTCACCAGTCTTGCACATGCGCATACACACCTACAAGTGCCTCAACACCACCCCAGTAGGCTAGCAACACCATCCAGTGGAGAGCTGAGCCATTAAACTGTGCCCCGCCCAACTGGGCCAACTTCGCTCTTCAAGAACACAAATCTCACCGCCTGCTTAGTATATGGACTATAAACCACTACATATGCTGACTTCCAGGGGAAAACGAAGTAATTCAGTCCTACTTCAATCTGATTGCAGGTCCATCTATTCAATTTTCTTTCTTTTTTTTTTCTCTTTTACACTTCTTTTCTTTTTCTTGAATACAGAAAGAGAAAAAATTCATTTTTATTTTCAATTTTTATTAAACATATTTTTCTTTAATTTTTATTACTATATTTTTTACTTTTGCGTAATTTTTTTCAAATTCTATTTTACTTCCATCATTTTATTTTAGTCTACTTCAGTGTATTGATCTTTTCAAATTTTCAAATGATTTAATTTTTTTTCCTTTTTCTCTCTTTTTCATTTCTATAATTTTTCTTGAATTCAGAAAGAGAAAAACTTCATTTTTACTTTACATTTCTATTAAAATATTTTTCTTTAATTTTCTTATTGTATTTTTTGCTTTTATGTAAATTTTTCAAATTCTATTTTACTCCCATCATCTCATTTTAGTCTACTTCAGTTTATTCATTTTTTCAAATTCTCAATTTCCTTTTTTTTCTTTTTCTCCTCCCCCCTTTTTTTTCTCTAATCTGTCAAACCACTTTCAACACGCAGACCAAAACACACCTAGGATCCAGCATCATTTATTCCATTTTTTTTGTGTGTGTGTGCGTTTAACTTTTTAATTTTAATATTTTTTTAATTTTAATTTTTTAATTTTAATTTTTCTACCTCACTAACTCCTTTTCTCCCTTCAAAATGACAAAACGAAGGAATTCACCCCAAAAGAAATAGCACAAAAAAACGACAGCCAGGGATTTAACCAACACAGATATAAGTAAGATGTCTGAACCAGAATTTAGAGTCATGATAATAAGAATACTAGATGGAGTTGAAAATAGATTAGAATCCCCTTCTGCAGAGATAAAAGAAGTAAAAAATAGAATGGAATTAAAAATACTATAATGGAGCTGCAATCACAGATGGATGCAGCGGTGGCAAGGATGGATGAGGCAGAACAGAGAATCAGTGATATAGAGGACAAACTTATAGAGAATAATGAAGCAGAAAAAAAGAGAGAGATGAAGGCAAAAGAGCACGATTTAAGAATTAGAGAAATCAGTGACTCATTCAAAAGGAGCAACATCAGAATCATAGGGGTCCCAGAAGAAGAAGAGAGAGAAATTGGGGTAGAAGGGTTTTGTGAGCAAGTCATAGCGGAAAACTTTCTCAACCTGGGGAAAGACACAGATATCAAAATCCGGGAAGCACAGAAGACCCCCATTAGATTCAACAAAAACCAACCATCAACAAGGCATATCATAGTCAAATTCACAAAAGACTCAGGCAAAGAGAGAATCATGAAAGCAGCAAGGGAAAAAAAGTCCCTAACCTACAAGGCAAGACAGATCAGATTTGCAGCAGACCTATCCACAGAAACTTGGCAGGCCAGAAAGGAGTGTCAGGATATATTCAGTGTGCTCAATCAAAAGAATATGCAGCCAAGAATTCTTTATCCAGTAAGGCTGTCATTCAAAATAGAAGGAGAGATAAAAAGTTTCCCAGACAAACAAAAGTAAAGGAGTTTGTGACCACTAAACCAGCCCTGCAAGAAATTTTAAGGGAGACTCTCTGAGGGAATAAAATATGAATGTATATACGTTGTAGGTGAATTTTAAAAGGATGCAGTGGTATTCATTATAAGCTCATTCCAACTTTGCTGCTATTGCAGCAAGTATTTCTATGAGAATGAAGCTAATAGGCAAAAGGAAAAAATGTATGTGTGGTTATATGTCTCATGGCAAACTATACTGTAGTTAAATTTTTACCATTTTCTTCATATTTTCAGTAACATAACTTCAGGTGTAAATAAACATCAGTGTGAATCCAAAAGAGTTAGGCTAGGAAGGGGTAATTGCTGGAACATAGTAAAACACATGATGAGTTTGTGTGTTTGTAGGTCTCAGATATACTTACTTTATTTGTTGGTCTGTCAAAATAGAGGTCCTCAAATTGTGGTCTTTTTGGATGTGCCCTAAAATAGATACACCTGACTGATGGTTCTGGTTTCTGATTACTGATAAGGCATTATTTCCAGCCAGTTATCTCAATCTGTAGAAGTTTACCAAACAAGGGGATCCTTGAACTTGGATATGGACCATTGGTACTTTTAAAATAGCTGATATTTCATGCGGCTTATATTTTTTCTTGCAGTTCTCTCAAGTCCCTGACGCTAGTACAGAGCTTGAGTAACAACTCCAAGCAAGGGCGTCTGGGTGGCTCAGTTGGTTAAGCATCCGACTCTACTCTTGATTTTGGCTCAGGTCATGATTTCACCACTTGTGAGGTTGAGCCCTACATTGGACTTTGCACTGACTGTGCGGAGGCTATTTGGGATTCTCTCTCCCTCTCTCTCTGCCCCTCACCTACTTATGTGCTTTCTCTCTCTCTCTTGCAAAATAAATAAATAAACATTAAAAAAAAAAAGAGAAGAACTCCAATTAATCTTTTTGGTCCTGGGCTTAGCAGAAATACTAGAGGAGTTGCAAAGAACAGGTGTGTTATAATAATAAGTATTATTATTATTATTATTATTATTAAGTTTACACCTCTCAATTATTTTATTAGATGCATTACTTACATTATCTCGTTATTTCCACAAATGACACAATGCAAAGTAGACATTATTCCCATCTTACATCTGAAGAAATGGATGTGCAGAAAATTTAAAGTCTCTCAAATGCACACAAGAAATAAATGTAGAAGACAGATTTCAAACTCACTATTTTGCTGAATCCACTTTGATTTGTGACTTCAAAAAAAAATTTTTTTTAGCGTTTATTCAGTTTTGGGAGATAGAGCATGAGCCGGGGGGGGTGGTACAGAGAGAGAGGGAGACACAGAATGGGAAGCAGACTCCAGGCTCTGAGCTGTCAGCACAGAGCCCAACGTAGGGCTTGAACCCACAAACCACAAGATCATGCCCTGAGCCAAAGTCGGGTACACAACCAACTGAGACACTCAGGCACCCTTGATTTGTTACTTCTAAAGGAGTTTTTGAATTATCATTGCTTTCCCTTAATACACACACATGCATGCACACATACACAACACCACAGTTTTATATATACATGTATTTTTTTCTCTCTCTCTTAGATATTTTTCTCTCTTAGAATAAACAACTTATGTTTGAAGACATTAACTCTGCATTGGAAGTGAGGAAAAAAGGTTTTTATGTTTTATCCAGATATAGTCAAGAAAGAGTTCTTTTTTAAAAAAAGAGAAAACCCTTTATATAAACTGGTGTTTGGGGGCAGACTTTTGTTCTGATTCTGATCTTTTTTAGCTTTTTCTATTTTTAAAATTTAAACTCAGAAATGACCTAAATTTTGACTGTGATCTCCTAGGAAATTTTAAGTGACTAGCTATTTCTGAGCTGATTCATGGTGAAACCAATACATGCAAAAGAAATCCACAATTTTATTTAAAATTTTTTACAAGATTGTTTAAGTCCAGTAGTCAGAGTAGAAAATGCTGCTGGAAGTAGAATATATTCTCCTTGATTTTGTCATATTATCAGCCCAAGAAAAACATTAGAGATGAATGAAGAGAAACATTAGAATAACTGACAACACTGACTGAGAAAAACACAATGACTGTTTTTGTACCACATCATTTGATGCAACAAAATGATATGTTGCCAAGATAACATTTCTCAATGATTTATTGATAAAGATTCTAAATACAAAGCATAAGCAACCAATTATTCCAAGTTTAACTTTAAAATGAAATTATCTATTTTTCTTTTCTAGAGTAATTTCCCCTAAATAATCAGTATTCAAGTTCTGCAAATTTGCTTATCCACTATGAATGGTAAGCCTAGAAAGTAGTGGGGATCTCTTTCACTTTCACATCTAGGTCATTCAAGCTATGATCTATTTGAAGACTTACATTGAATCTGGAGCAATGGGTGTAGATGGTGAGAGTCGAATGCTTAATGATAAAGTATAGTAGGGGCAGTTCAACTCAGAATAAGAAGATCTGGGAACTCAGATCTGAGAAGAGTCTTACTAGCTTTTAACAATATTTGCACACTGGCTGCCTGTGTCACCGCAGATAGACATTATTTAGAAGTAGTACAAGGTATATCTTTACTTGTCCCCTTAGCCTCTTTTTAATTGCCCTGGTGGGCTCAAATCCTACCACTATCTTAGGACTTCCAAAACTCAGGGATTATACTCAGGCTATCTTTACTTAACCAACCTCTTTTCTTTCAGAATTATTCTTCTATCTTGTTCCAAAAATCAGATGATTTTTTTCCCTTCAATTGTTATAGTCTGTAGTAAATAGTTATAATAAATTAACCCATTGTAATCAATGCTACAGAGTCAATATGATCTCTCTTTCTCTCATAATTTACACTCATTCAATTATTTATTCATACATTTAATGAATCTATAGAGTATACCTGCTTTGTGCTATATTCAGGGTACACTGTAGGGATTTAATTGCCTAAAAGAGAATTTCAAATCTAGCAAGATGCAACAATTATATAAAAACAAATAATTGGAATATGAGCTAATGGTTATTATGATCAAGGTATGTATCAAAGTGTTTTAGGAAAAAAATTGTTATGGAAACAAAGGAGAAAAACTATTGGAATTACTTTTTTTAAGGAAAGTGCCATTTGACATTTAAAAAAAAGTGGGGTGCCTGGGTGGCTCAGTCGGTTGAGCATCCAACTTTGACTCAGGTCATGATGTCGCAGTTCATGAGTTCAAGCCTTGAGTCAGGCTCTGTGCTGACAGCTCAGAGCCTGGAGCCTGATTCGGATTCTGTGTCTCCCTCTCTCTCTGCTCCTCCCCTGCTCACACTCTGTCTCTCTCTCTCTCTCTCAAAAATAAATAAACATATATTTTTTTTAAAAAGTAAAAAGTGAATGGAAAGAAAAGCAAGGCCAAGTAATGGAAACAGCAAGAACAAAACATGGAGACATAAGTGTTTAAAGAAACTATTCTCAAATTGTGCTCCCAGGATTGTAAACTTCAACAGCATATAGTAAATTGTTAGGAATGCAAATTCTTGGGTCCTCTCCAGACCTCCTGAGTGAGAAACTCCAACAGTGGGGACTAGTGATCTGACTAATAAGCATGCCTCCTAGATGATTCTGTGGTGCCCTTTGAGAACTACAGAGCAGGTCTAAAAAGAGTAACTATGTGGTATGGTTCCAATGTAGGCCATAGGGCTGTAAATTGAAAACAGGTTTGGGTTTTATTCAGGAGACAATTGAGAGATATGTGCTCTCTTGAGCATCAGACTTAAATATTCCTTAGAGTTTTTAAAATAAGAACTCTGATGGTTCTGTAGTCATTTAATGAAGTTAATGAAGACTGGAGACCATCACTAGGATAGAATAAATGTTATCGCCAATAGTGGCAAGAAGGATGTAAGGGAGGGCATAGATACAAGAGAAACTGGAGATGCAGAATTTTTCAGATAACTTGTATTATTCAACAGGATTTTCTGGAGACAAAGTTTTACCAAAGCAATTTCAATACAGGATATTGTAAACACCAGACATTCTGATGGGGGATAAGGTCACTTGAAGCCGTTTTGTGCTACCCTGCAAACAAAACTGACCTTCTTTTACTTATAGCAGTGTGTAATATACACCATGGAAAAAACAAAACAGAGTCTCTGTCTTGTGCTCCTTGTTCTCTTCCAGTAAATTAGGTATGTCTGTGCATCTCTAAGCTCCAACTGTGGAGTAGATTTGAGTCAGCTCCCAAATGATTACTAGGCACCATGCAAGCCCACATGTCTCTCTATTGCAGGTTCCTGTCAACCTTAGCCAAAATATTGTTAACAATTAAGTGTTTTTTCTGGAAACATTTGAAAAGTGAACTTTTAAATTTTTCTACAAAATTAAGAGAAAGGAACTGGCTTTTGAGTTGAATTTTTAATATCACGTAGATGTATGTTAACAGAAAAAGAAGTAGAATATTTTAGAAAGAAGAGCTATATGAGCAAGGTCACTAAATGGGTAAGTCTATGGCTAGTTAGTGAAATATAATTATTAAGTTGAGAGATGCTCATGCCTGTGTTTTGACCAGCTCATTCTGGCTTCCCTGCATATCATTCTTAGGAGGAATAAATTTGGAGGAAAGGACAATAAACAAGTGGTCTCAATACTCTAAGTAGGAGATGAGTGATGATGGAAGGGAGTACCATTGGGTATTGTAGAGACATTGGATTCACAACATTTGGATTCAAAATCTGTGACAGTTAGCATCTTCCAGTTAGCCAGCAGCAAGCAGCCCTGAGCAGTCCACTTCACTACCCTCAGTGGATTTACCTGGGTCTCTTGAAAGCAACTCCTGTTTACTGCCTCTCAAAAATATCTGTCATATAAATTTCTTTTATTATTATTTCACTTTGCTTTGAAGAGAAAACCATCATTCTAATCTATGAAAATTTTACTAATTCTGAGGCTATCACATGATAAAAAAAAAACAACCCCATTATTATACCTTCTTTTAGGGAATTTGGTTTGAAACCTTATTTTGGCTCCTGGTTCTCTCTGGGATCCCCTCCAAACTATAATAGTAGGGCAATGTTATTTAGTCGTCTTATCATCCCAGAAGAATGTTGTCAGGGAGGGCAAGCCAGAAGCTTGCCATGAGGATGCTTAATGCTCAGCCTTCCTCAATCTGTCTCCCCATTCCTACCTTACTCCAAACCACAAGACAGCTTGGCTACTGTAGATAAGTAGCCAAACTTAAAATAAAGTCCACTTTTCAACTCCAGACACATACCCTTTCTGTGAAATACCTAGAGTGACATAAAAACAAACATGCAAGTGATAGCATATCATGTTAAGTGTCAAGAAAGCCAAAGTGAAGGGTTGAATTGTATCCCCCCTAGATAAAGGTATGTTTGAGTTCTAACTCTCAGTATTTCAGAATAGGACATAATTTTGCAATAACATCATTACAGAGATAACCAAGTTAAAATGAGGTCATTCAGGTAAACTTTAGTCCAATATGACTGGTGTTCTTATAAAATGGGGCCATTTGGACACAGAGACTGACATGCGTGCATGGAGAACACTATCTGAAGACTGAAGTTACACAGGCAAGGAGCACTAAACCTAGAAGAAAAGCCTGAGACTGATCTTCCTTTAGTGCCTTGACTGACAACACGTGGATATCTTTACCTCAGACTTCTAGCCTCTTGAATTTGGAGATGAATTCCTGTTGTTTAAGCCACTGAATCTGTGATACTTTGTTACGGTGGCTGTAGCAAGCTAATAGGCATCTGACTTTTCCTTAATCTAACTGTGAACTTTTTGAATTTACTTATTTTGTTGGACCTATTTATACCATATATTTTTTTAATTGTTAACACGCTGCCATGTTAACATATGTCAAAAAACATAGCAAGCATTTCAAATAAATGACAATAAAAATTACTAATGCCACAACCTAGTTTTTTAATATGGCAGAATAATTTCTTGAGATATTAACTTTCATTTGTTCTACTTCTATCTTCTTATTATGGGACTATCACCAGAAATTTTGTATTTTCTTGTCTCAAGGGAATGGTCAACATAGAGTTTAAGAAGATACAAAACATAAACTAACAAAAGATATATCTCTCATAGTCATTGTGATAGCCTCATCTCAGTGAGAAGATTATGTCTGGTAAGCCAGAGAGGAGAGAAAAGAGAGAGAAGGGATAGATTTCCCACAGACTGTGGATAATCAAGAAGTTTATGGTTAGCTGATTATCAGGGAGTTTCATCTCCTTGAAGACCTCTTGAGGAGGGCAAAACCTCATCATGAAGTACTTTTTGATGTCAGTGGGTTAAGTAAAGCCTAGGCATAAAGGTTCCCCACCTCATTCAAGGTGACTAGGTGTGACAGGCAGAATTCTAAAGATGTCCAAGAAAACTTGTGTTCCTTGGTTACTTAACCAACTCGTCTAGGTACTGCTGTGACATGACTTTGCAGATGTAAGTAAGGTACCCACCTTAAAATAGAGGGATTATTCTGGGTTAACTGGATGAGTCCCATCTAATCACATGAGACTTTAAAAGCAATATACAGACCTTGGGTGGAAGATGGCGGCGTAGGAGGATGCTGGGCTCACAGCGTCTTGCTGATCACTTAGATTCCACCTACACCTGCCTAAATAACCCAGAAAACCGCCAGAAGACTAGAAGAACGGATTCTCTGGAGCCAAGCATGGACGAGAGGTCCACGGAAGAGGGTAGGAAGGCCGGAGAGGTGGTGCGCATTACACGGACTGGTGGTGTTATGCCCAGAATTCGTGATCCCCAAAGACCACTAGGGAGCCGAGTCCGATGCAAAAGCAAAGAGCCTTTATTCGAGCTAGCTCGAGCTCAATCCCCTACCTGCACCGACGCAGCGGTGAGATACCAGGGAAAGAGAGCGAGTTTCAAAAGGACAAAGGTTTTATTGGGGCCTGGGGGCAGTTGGTGAGGTAATGGCTATGGCCTCAGCCGATTGGCTGGGGAGGGGTCCTGGGGAAGGGTCCGGCAGGTGAGGGAGGGTTTACTCGAGGGGAGGAGGTGTGGTCAAAGTGAAGGACACAGAACAAGATGGAGTCAAGGGGAGGAGGTGTGGTCAAGGTGAAGGACACAGAACAAGATGGAGTCGGCTGGCGTAGGCCCGCCCTTTCAGTGGGAGGGAGCCGGGGCAGAGGGGCAGCCCGATGGCCAAGCAGAGGCTCTGAGTCTGGCTGGCAAAAGCAGAGGGGCTGGATGGAGTGTGTTCGGACAGCGAGTGGGACTTAACATCTGGAAGGTTATAAGTTAACAGATCTGCTTGGAGAAAGGGAGGGCTGGAGGAGAACGGGAGGGAGAGTTGTTGAGCCCCAGATGACAGAGCGTAGCTTGGCGGGAAACAAAGGCGCTCGCCAGCGCCATTTCCCTCACCCATCCCCCAGCCAAAATCCCAAAGGGAACCAGTTCCTGCCAGGGAACTTGCTTGCACTGCACACCCAACCCTGTGCTTCTGTGGATCCATCCCTCTGGCGGGTCTGACTCCCTCCTGGTGCCGCAGGGCCCCTCCCGAAGCGGATCTCTGAAGGAAAAGCGAGCTGAACCTGCCCCTGCCACCCCTGTGCACCTTGCCGATCCACCCCAGCTAATACACCAGATCCCCAGCACCACAAGCCTGGCAGTGTGCAAGTAGCCCAGATTGGCCACGCCACCCCACAGGGAATCCCGCCCCTAGGAGAGGGGAAGAGAAGGCACACACCAGTCTGACTGTGGCCCCAGCTGTGGGCTGGGGGAAGACATCAGGTCTGACTGAGGCCCCACCCACCAAAGCAAGTTATTCAAGACAGCACAGGGGAAGTGCCCTGCAGTCCTGCACCACTTCAGGGACTATCCAAAATGATGGAACAGAAGAATTCCCCTCAGAAAAACGTCCAGGAAATAACAACAGCTAACCAACTGATCAAAAATGATTTAAACAATATAACAGAAAGTGAATTTAGAATAATAGTCATAAAATTAATTGCTCGGCTTGAAAACAGTATAGAGGACAGCAGAGAATCTATTGCTACAGAGATCAAGAGACTAAGGAACATTCAGGAGGAGCTAAAAAATGCTATAAACAAGCTGAAAAATAAAATGGAAACGACCACTGCTCAGATTGAAGAGGCAGAGGAGAGAATAGGTGAACTAGAAGATAAAATTATGGAAAAAGAGGAAGCTGAGAAAAAGAGAGATAAAAACATCCAGGAGTATGAGGGGAAAATTAGAGAACTAAGTGATGCACTAAAGAGAAATAATCTATGCATAATTGGTATTCCAGAGGAGGAAGAGAGAGGGAAAGGAGCTGAAGGTGTACTTGAAGAAATCATAGCTGAGAACTTCCCTGATCTGGGGAAGAAAAAAGGCATTGAAATCCAAAGGCACAGAGAACTCCCTTCAGACATACAGAAATCAGTTGCATTCTTATACACTAATAATGAAGCAACAGAAAGACAAATAAAGAAACTGATCCCATTCACAATTGCACGAAGAAGCATAAAATACCTAGGGATAAATCTAACCAAAGATGTAAAAGATGTGTATGCTGAAAACTATAGAAAGCTTATGAAGGAAATTGAAGAAGATATAAAGAAATGGAAAAACATTCCATGCTCATGGGTTGGAAGAATAAATATTGTCAAAATGTCAATACTACCCAAAGCTATCTACACATTCAATGCAATCCCAATCAAATTGCACCAGCATTCTTCTCGAAGCTAGAGCAAGCAATCCTAAAATTCATATGGAACCACAAAAGGCCCCGAATAGCCAAAGTAATTTTGAAGAAGACCAAAGCAGGAGGCATCACAATCCCAGACTTTAGCCTCTACTACAAAGCTGTCATCATCAAGACAGCATGTTATTGGCACAAAAACAGACACATAGACCAATGGAATAGAATAGAAATCGCAGAACTAGACCCACAAACGTATGGCCAACTCATCTTTGACAAAGCAGGAAAGAACATCCATGGAAAAAAGACAGTTTCTTTAACATATGGTGCTGGGAGAACTGGACGGCAACATGCAGAAGATTGAAACTAGACCACTTTCTCACACCATTCACAAAAATAAACTCAAAATGGATAAAGGACCTGAATGTGAGACAGGAAACCATCAAAACCCTAGAGGAGAAAGCAGGAAAAGACCTCTCTGCCCTCAGCCGTGGTAATTTCTTACTTGACACATCCCCAAAGACAAGGGAATTAAAAGCAAAAATGAACTACTGGGACCTTATGAAGATAAAAAGCTTCTGCACAGCAAAGGAAACAACCAATGAAACTAAAAGGCAAACAATGGAATGGGAAAAGATACTTGCAAATGACATATCGGACAAAGGGCTAGTATCCAAAATCTATAAAGAGCTCACCAAACTCCACACTCGAAAAACAAATAATCCAGTGAAGAAATGGGCAGAAAACATGAATAGACACTTCTCTAAAGAAGACATCCGGATGGCCAACAGGCACATGAAATATAGTCAACGTTGCTCCTCATCAGGGAAATACAAATCAAAACCACACTCAGATATGACCTCACGCCAGTCAGAGTGGCTAAAATGAACAAATCAGGAGACTATAGATGCTGGAGAGGATGTGGAGAAACGGGAACCCTCTTGCCTTGTTGGTGGGAATGCAAACTGGTGCAGCCGCTCTGGAAAACAGTGTGGAGATTCCTCAAAAAATTAAAAATAGACCTACCCTATGACCCAGCAGTAGCACTGCTAGGAATTTACCCAAGGGATACAGGAGTACTGATGCATAGGGGCACTTGTACCCCAATGTTTATAGCAGCACTCTCAACAATAGCCAAATTGTGGAAAAAACCTAAACGTCCATCAACTGAGGAATGGGTAAAGAAATTGTGGTTTATATACACAATGGAGTACTACGTGGCAATGAGAAAGAATGAAATATGGCCCTTTGTAGCAACATGGATGGAACTGGAGAGTCTTATGCTAAGTGAAATAAGCCATACAGAGAAAGACAGATACCATATGTTTTGTGTATATAAACCACAATTTCTTTATCCATTCATCAGTTGATGGACATTTAGGCTCTTTCCATAATTTGGCTATTATTGAGAGTGCTGCTATAAACATTGGGGTACAAGTGCCCCTATGCATCAGTACTCCTGTATCCCTTGGGTAAATTCCTAGCAGTGCTACTGCTGGGTCAACTACTACATTTTGACCACCTACTATGCTAAACTAGCTCTTCTAGTTCTTTTCTGTGATATTATTTAACTGTTTCATTCATTCTATAAATGAATAATATTCTGTCTCTAGTGTATATCATGAAACTTAAACTCAGCACATGATAAATCTCACCTAGACGCTATATTTAGTAAGAATAACAACAGAGATTTAAATTAACGTCTGTTTGTCTCCCATTCCAAATTATAAGTACTTACCCAAGCATCAGTAGGAAAGTAACCATTTAACAAGACATTCCTCAGAAAAAATAATCGTGGGCCACCTAACGTGGTAGCGTTCGTTCCCTGTGGTCTTTTCATTTTAACAAGGCATAAGACCTTAAATTCAATGAATTAAAATCCAAGAGTAGAAAATTCACCCAGGCAGTTGAAAGCAGGATTGTTATGCAAACATTAGCCCAACTTGAACACCATACTGTGTAAAGATTGCATGTAATGAAACGGGCTCAAGTTCATTTTTTTTTTCAACGTTTTTTATTTATTTTTGGGACAGAGAGAAACAGAGCATGAACGAGGGAGGGGCAGAGAGAGAGGGAGACACAGCATCGGAAACAGGCTCCAGGCTCCGGGCCATCAGCCCAGAGCCTGACGCGGGGCTCGAACTCCCGGACCACGAGATCGTGACCTGGCTGAAGTCGGACGCTTAACCGACTGCGCCACCCAGGCGCCCCTCAAGTTCATTTTTGTTTGGTATCTCTTTCCCCTGGGGATAATACTGCTTGTAACTTGGGTTCATATTGCTATGTCTTCTGCATTATTTTTTCTTCTTCCTTCCCTCTTCTCTCTGCAGCTCTGTCTAGTTACTGTTTCTGCACCAGCAGAAGGAAAGTCAGCTCAGCATGGTCCTCAGCACCTCAGGAAGAGAATGTCATATAGAGACTGCCTCTCAAGCATTAGTCTTTGGGTCAAGACTGCTTGTGGGTTAGCTCTGAGATATTTAGTGCATACCCTAAGTATCCTAGTTGTTTCCCTGCAATAAATAACAAAAAAATGAAACAGAGGTACCTGGATGGCTCTGTCAGTTAAGTGTTTGACTTCAGCTCAGGTCATGATCTCATGGTTTGTTGGTTTGAGCCCTGCATTGGGCTCTGTGCTGACTGCTCAGAGCCTGATGCCTACTTAGGATTCTGTGTCTCCCTCTCTCTGCCCCTCTCTGGCTTGCACTTTCTCTCTCTCTCAAAAATAAATAAACATTAAAAAAAATTTTTAATGAAACATTTATGGTTTCAAGCTAAAACTAACAGTCTGATTTTAAACATGTTAATAGTTTTAACTCTCTTAAAATTGTAACTTCAGTAAATTTCATTAACAGACTAACTCCTGCTTTCAGTTTGGATCACAGCAGAATAATCTGCCATTTTGATATGAAGAAGTGTGTCATTAAAAGTTACTAGGCTGGGTCTTTAAAAACTGGGGGAGGGGGATTAAAAAGAATTCCTATTGTCAACATGCAAATTTATTCAAATGTGAACTTTTAGCTTTAAAACAAAAGAGAAACTTTTTTTTTTGAAGAAAAGGAGAAATGACAAAGTTGCCTTGTAAAACTGCAAGTGAAATGGCGCTTTGGGAATCTGAGGAAATACAACATTTCCAGTTTGTTCAAATAATTAAATAATTATTTTTAAAAAAAATTTGATGTGAAGCAGAACAATAATTCTCAACTGTTGAGTATTTGAATGTTAACCTGGGTAAGTTGACTATTGTACTGTTTATTTCTAAAGCTGCTTGGGCACCTCCTAGCAAGAGAATATATTAGAGTCTTGGTTCAGCACTGTAACAAAAATTGAGTGCCTTCTGATGATCAGAATATGTCCTTTGAAGGACATTAGTTCCCAGCTGGTAATTTTCCTATAAAACTTGTAGCAGTGTGAAATCCTTGGAGAACTGTGTGATATATCATTGGATATTAGGAAACATTATTTCTTTATGGAATATTTGGAGCCAAACTTTATTCCTGAATAAATGCCATTTGATGAGTTAAAGAAATATTAGATTAGGGTGCTCTGAATTTGTATTTGGGACCTATAATATATTAATTTTTAAAGATGAAATTAAAAAAAGGTGTTTGTAGCTTACCTCTCAAATCTTCAAAGATTTTATGCTCATAAAAGTGCAGAAGTGATTACTATTGCATAACTTTAAGCTTCTGTTGCCACAGAACTCCCTAATTCTATCCTCTTTATACTATTTTCCAAAGTGATTACTCAAAATTTAATAATGTTAGCATTGAAACTCATTCAAGATAGACATTTGAATATTGCTTATCAATGGAAATGGACACAGGTGGTTGAGCTAAAGTCCTAAATGTTCTCCTTGGCTCTGGTCTTTAGTCTTTTGCCTTCTATTCTTCTATCCTGTTTAATCCATTGTCCAGAAATCAGATTTTTTTTTCTTTTAAACTGGAACCAAATCATGTCACTTCCAAGTTAAAATCCTCAAGTAATTGCTATTACGTGGCATTTACATATCCAAACTTTTTACCTTGACCTTCAAGGCCCTGCATGATTTGCCTTCCTTTCCAAATTCTTTTCTCTTTTTGCAATTTAATTTAATTTAATTTAATTTAATTACTCTTATTGTGGGAAGAACACTTTAATATGATATTTATCCTCTTCACAAACTTTTAAGTGTACAGTACATTATTTTGTCTATAGTATAATGTTTTACAGCAGATATATAGAGCTTATTCACCTTGTGTAACTGTAACTTTATGCCTGTTGTTTAATAACTTCCATTCTTATACCATTGGCCGGGCTCCTTCCCTATGTTCAAGCTAGACTTCACTTTGCTTTGTTTCTGAAAAGCCCAAGCTTGTTTTAAATTGAAAGCCTTTGGACTTCCTGCGCCTCATGTCTACTATGTCTCTGTGTTAGATGTGAGTGACTATGGTACAAGTACTTGTCATTAAGCCCAGTTTAAATGTTACCTTCTCAGAGAGATCTTCCTTGCCCACTCAGCATTAACCTTTCATAATTCTCTATCATGTTACTTTATTTTTTTCTTCCTTTGTTTGTTCATTAATTATCCATTCAATTTTCCATTAATTTTACTTCTCAGGTTCTCCTTCAGGATATAAGTGGCAAGAAAGCAGGAACTGTCTTTCAAGGTCACAACTACATCTCTCATATTAAAAAAAAATGCTTTCTCATATATAGTAGATGCTTAATAAGTATTTGTTGATTGAATAAGCAAATGGATGAATAGATGAATGAGAGTAGTTATAAGTTTGTATTATGTAGAAGCAAACCTTTTGAACTTCACTCTCTAAAACAAATATTTCAAAGTAAATTCTATAAAAAACCTTATGCAATACTATATCTTAAAAACCAAATATGAGCATTTTGTGCGGCAAATTTTAAAAAATCAATATGAAGTGACAACCTGATGAAATATCTCATACGCCTAAAGAGAAACAAATCCTATATTTATATGCCAAAATTATATAAACATGTATACTATATATTCCTTTACATTTTCAAAAATGACTAAAAAATCAAGCAGAAATTAAAAATATAAGATACTATGGGGTGCCTGGGTAGCTCAGTTGGTTAAGCATCTGACCAGCTCGGGTCATGATCTCACAGTTCATGAGTTCCAGCCCCGCATTGAGCTCTGTGTTGACAACTTGGATCCTGGAGCTTGCTTAGGATTCTGTGTCTCCCTCTCTTTCTGTCCCTGCCCTTCTCTTTGTCCCTCCCCCACTTATGCTCTCAATCTTTCTCAAAAATAAACATCAAAAAATATATAAAATACTAAATAAATTTTAATTCAAATAATAACTTCTGCCTGTTACTTGCCATGAAAGCAATGTATACGTTCTCTCTCTCCCTTCTCTCCCATTCTTTTAAAAAAAGTCTATGTAGAGATCTGTGTCTACATAGTGTTAAAATGTAGTGTTTGGCTTAGCTTTTCTTTACCATATGATCGAATATTTTTAAGATAAACATTAAGAGAAGTTAAAATAATGTAGGTCTTTTGAGCAAATAATATTTTTAAATTATTTAAATAACAGTTGTTTTTATTTTTTAAGTGTTATTTATCTATTCATTTATTTACTTACTTAAAGAGGGACAGAGAATCCCAAGCAGGTTCTATGCTCCACAAGGGCCTGATGAGGGGCTCAATCTCATGACCTTGAGATCATGACCTGACATGAAGTCAAGAGTTGATCATCACTTAACCGACTGAGTCACCCAGAAGCCCCAACAGTGATTTTTAAAATGATATACTATGATAACATATGTAAATAATAAGTTTGCAAATAGTCAATACTTAAACCTTTACCTTTTAGGAGCTCGTAGAGTCCCAATTAAGTCAAGACAATTCCACTGTTTAAATGACAGGTTAAAAGCCACAATTTGTTGTTCGAGCCTATGCTTAGTAGTTCCTTTTTACCTGTGAGCAAAAGACAAACTGACCTTTTAACAGTCAGCCTCATTATCCATGTGTAAACATTTCCATGGGCAGAGTTCCTCACTGGTAGTGACTTAGGTGCTTAGAAAGCCTATTAACTCTAAACCAATAGGGTAACATTTAATGAACTGTAGCAATAACACTCCAAGTGTTCCCTTGTGAACTGAAGAGATTTGCTGCCCTAGATGCCTAAATACTACCAGGGAGGAATTTAGACACTTGGAAAAATACAGGCCACAGGAACTATATGTACAGAAGCAATGCAAAGTCAAGACTTAAGGCATTTTTCCATATCATTCAGAGTTAAAGAAAAGAGTTTTGTAATTGTGGAAAAGAGAATTTCTCATTAAGAATTCTTTAAGGGGACTGATCTGTGATCTTTATTTCTCTAATGAATTGCAGTATGTAATACATAGTGGGCTCTCAAACATTTATTAAGTGTGTGATGTGAATAATTGCATAAAGTATTCATTTCATTGACCTTTATAAATATATTAAGCCTTGCTTAATCTTTTCTTTTTTTTATATATAAACAAGAAACTAATAATGATGTAATAACTTTTGGGCGATTATGTATTTAATTTTCTAAGTCAGTAAATCGTGATAATTTATGTGTTATACATAGGTTGTTTGATTTAATCTCATTTCAGTTTTCCTATGAATGTTTTGTGGCAGATTTGTATAGTTAAAAAAATAATTTAAGCTTGTTTTGAAAAATGTATAACTTCACCAAAGACAATTTGCATCCTGGGTTTTAAAACATAAAGAATATTTCAAATTATTCTCCTAGGCTTAAAAAAACATATATTCCTCAAAAAAGTTGCTTTTCCACACATAAAAAAATCATTTTTATTTCTTTTGTTTTTCTTTTGTAAAATCTTTCTCATTCAAGATATTAGTTTAGTTCTTGAGGTAACAGAATTGATCAACAAAATCCAGGCTCATTCTATTGCTTTACTGGCTGTGTTATTGTCCCATGTAGTTTTATCTGAAACTTTTCTCCTCTGCATCAATCTGAACAGAAGAGTTCTCATGTAAAGCCTTTCTCATATAACTTTGTTGCTGCTTTGATTAATTAATGTGGTTTCTAGTTTGCTATTTTTTTTAAGTTATTTATTTATTTTGAGAGAAAGAAAGCATGAGCAGGGAAGAGGCAAGAAAAGAAGGGGAGAGAGAGAGACACTCGAGCCTATGTGGGGCTCCAACTCAGGAACCGTGAGATTATGACTTGACCCAAAACCAAGAGTGGGACGCTTAACCAACTGAGCCACCAAGGTGCCCTTAGTTTGCTAATTTCAAATGAGAGGAAAAAAAAAAAAACCGGAAACATTCTTCATTGTAACTAGAAAGGATCCTGTTAAAAATCTATTGTAGTTAAGTTTCTACCATACGTCAATCGTTAATTATGCTACTGAACTACACTTTATAGGAGAGTCATGTTTTCAAATAGCTAATAATTACCCTTGGCTCTTGTCTATCAGTATAGTTAAAAGATTATATTATCCTACGAATGTAATTTGAATTCTTGTTTGCCTAAATGCCTTACCTGGATGAAGTAATCTGAGAATCATGTCTACATACAGAACTATCAGAGATTTTTTTTTCCATTTTATCTTAATAGAATTCCCCTTGGATACCCAAGGAAAGCATAATATCCCAAAACTTAAAGAACCTCCAGAAGGTTTTTGTAAATATTAAGGGACATGACTAAAAGTATATATTTTGGTATAATAATGATTACTTTTAACCGTAATATGTTATCAACAAAAATATAATGCCCTATCCAATGGTATTAGTATACAAACAAAATATTTTACTAAAACTTTACTGAACACTTTCTAAAAGTATTAAAATCCTAATTAAATAAATTTCACATAATGTAGGTCCTTTGCTTATGTTATTATTAACGCTCTAAAAGAAATTTAGCAAATCATTCTGCTAGATTGTTGACAATCTTAGAAAATATGCTTTCCCTACACTGATATGTAAATGTTACAGGATTCTATACTTCAGGTGTGTTCAAGTGAATTAATCTGCATTTTGGGGTTTTTGTATTAATGCAATGCCCAGGATATTTCAATATAAATTTCTCCATTACTATAAGACAAGGCTTATTTATTTAAAAAAAAAAGCATTAACAAGGGTCTGTTAAGTGGTTATGAATATGCATTTCTACTTCCAGAGGTACCTTGAGTATTACTTCAGGCAGTCATTTACTGAAGTAAAGACTCTTTACATTATCAGGTTATGCATATAGGACTATTATCATGATCTGTTTTAGATAACTAAAGAATTTAATAGGGTTAGAATTACAATATGAGATAACCTTTCATGTTTTGCTTTAAAATAAAACTGTTGAGTATATGCCCAAAGACTCAGATTCCTCTTTGAAATGGTTTTTGTGCCTCCTCAACAAAGAAACAGGTATGTGATCAAAGGTAGCACACATATGTGATGTCTAGCATTCTTTATATAAAATAAGCCATTCCAAAATATTTGTAACGTATGCCAAAGTTTTTAAAAGGATTGTACAAATTTAAAGCAATATAGAATATTAAATATATTTGTAAATACAAATGCGACGTACTTTAAGTTATATTTATATGTATTTCAGAAGTACTCAACAATGACGATGCATTTTAAAGTATTGTTGGGATGAAGCAAGTAATTTTACTCATAAGTAAATGTACTTTTGCTACTATTTACAACCAATTTTTAATATGTTTAAATATTCATGTAAATGTATGGAATTCTTCAAAAAGCAAGAATCCCAGATTAACTGGTTTCTGACATTTACTCTTCAGACTTCTTAAGCTCTGAAATATCTTTTCCTTAGAATCATGTTGCCATGGTGATGCCTCATCTAATTTCGGACACAAAAGATTTAAGACACATTCATTTCAATGGAATTGTAGAATTACTTAGAATATGGCTGAAATCTGACAACTATTTGATGGACCTCAGCCAATATTCGTCATCTTTTATAACAAGGTAAGAGTTGCAATCTATTATTAAATGAAAGTACTCTGACAAATGCTAGTTTTAAGTTGAGATGTCATTGATTTCCATTTGAAATTTCTTGGTCCAAAGGTGACACCATTCTATGATGATGCAATTTACAAAGTTATGTGTCATGACTTTATGCATAAAAAAATTTTAATACAAGTTAGCCTTAGGCTAACCTTTGCTTTGGATACAATTGCAGACCTTTAACCTTTTTGTAATATATGTAAAATTTTCCATGGGTGTGTCAAAGCACAGAAACTTTAACCTAAATTAGAACGAAGACCTTCTAAAGTTTAACTTTGAAATATGACAGTTGAGGCCAATCTTCTGCCTTGTCATTTCCTAACTTTGTACACAGCTACTTGAGTGAAAAAAAAAATCTCATTATATTCCATAACAGTGAAGCTGAAAACATCCAAAATTGCAAGGACCTCTCTCCTTTTGGGGCAATGAGAATCTCAGAAGTACAAGAACCATTTTTTAAAAAGATCAGGAGATAATCAAATATTTTGTAATTTGTTGTCTGTTATTAGATATGGTGAATTTAGATAGTAAGTTATTACTTTGATTCATAAAAAGATATTAAATAAATAACATTTTCCCTATAATAACATACTTAATTGCTCAATTTTAAAAAAACTTCTGTAGTGAAGTAATTTATTTTCCATTTTTCTATTTGGTTACCATTGAGACTTAGTTCTGTTAAGTATATGTATTTATAGATCATGTGAAATATAAACAGCTGACATTGAAATAACTATTCTTTGCCATGCTCATCAAATCCAGGTTCAATTTTTAAATCTAGATTTTATGTTTTTCCCTTTTTCCTCTCTGCCAGAACTTAATTTCTCAGTGAGTGTTTAATGTGTATGCTCTCTTCCTTCTGAATGGAAGGTCATTCCTAAGAAAACTCTTAAAATAATACATGATATAATGCTAATTTTCCAAGATGGTTTTCGTTTGAATTGCATATGCTTACCTTGAAAAATTTTCCATTTTATCATTACGAAAACCTCTCAAGAGAGGCAAAATAACAGAGAGCTTACTGGCAAGTCTGAATTAATTATGAAGAAGGAAGATGAATATGATGGAAGCATAAAGAAACCTGTAAAATTTAATTTTCCCCAAATCCCAAGCATTACAAAGCAATTGTATTGAATAATATTTTCTGTATACTTCCATTAAAATGTCAGAGAAAGAGAAAAGTGTAACTGTAGTAATAAGAAACAGGACTTAGGTCTCTGTTTTCAGTAGTGATAGAAATCTATTTTTTTTTCTACAAACTTTAAATGATTTTTGCCACAGGAAGCTTCAAAAGTCTTGAACCTTGAACAAATAAAAAAATGCTGATTAGCTCAGATTCTGTATTGGCCCAAGTGTTCCCTGTTAAATTATTGTAAGCAGTGTCTCATACTTGCTTGCTACATCTCTCAAAAATGTAGCCCCCTCCAAAAAAAGAA
The DNA here is from genome assembly GCF_018350175.1 of Felis catus. Lineage (NCBI taxonomy): Eukaryota > Metazoa > Chordata > Mammalia > Carnivora > Felidae > Felis > Felis catus. Next base: position 100,649,441 of record NC_058376.1, read on the forward strand.
AAAAGAAAAAAAATCTATCTGAAAAGTTTCCTTGAACTTCATAAGTGAATGATTTCTTACATAACTGCAATAAAACCTCTGGGAAGGAGCCTATTATGAGCACTGTGTCAGCAATTTTAGCTTATTGCACATGACTTGTTCCCTTTTCCACATAAGTGTTTAATGAATTTAAACTTCAGATTGTATAATACGGGAGCTGATAGAAGCCTTGAGTCTTTTATTGGCATTTTAAAAATTAACATTACCAATCACTTGAGGAAATTTAATGAAGAAAATAACTCCTAAATGATGTTGAATGGTATTTGCCTCTCGTCATTTGCCTAGGACTAGCAGCAGATGATATTTGTCCAAATGTGTTTATGGACTCTGAGGCCCTTGAGCTCCAAGCATGTTTTTAAGTTGTTGGTCATGAATCAAAATTATTAGCCAACATATGCCAAAGAGGAGAAATGGAATCACTGGGATGGCCCAACATAGCATTCTGGGTGTGCTGTTGTTATTATTGTTAAGTATTCAGCAGAGTAGGACCTGAGAAAACAGAATTGTCAATTGCAGTAAAGCATGAAATAGGCAGAAAAGTGTTAATTGTCTTTCATAGTTTTTACACAGGAAGAGAAAGGCTTAAATTCTGTGGATGTATTGCAATCAGAGGAGAAGGAGGTAGAATCAAGGGTTCAAAAGGGCTTAGTGCTGCTATTTACTGTTTACCTTTGGCAAGACAGTTGCCTCTCCTGAAAATACACTGACCTATGGGGAAACAGAGAAATAGCTACCTCCTGTCCTTACAAGTAAGTCCCAATGGTTAAAAGAATCACACACACATACACAGGAGCAAAATTATGAGAATTTCATTGTGTGCAAATTGCCATCAATACAAACTATTTCAAAGGGGAACAGTCAGGTATCCAGATTTTTTTTCCCACATTTAATTCTGAAACATTTGGCATGGAACTAGCCAAGGCAAGGAACTGATTTTTCCCTTGGGCCTCCAGAAGGAACTCAGCCCTGTCCACACCTTGATTTTGGCTCAGTGTGGCCCAAGTCAGGCTTCTAACTTCTTACAGAACTACAAGATAACAGAATGGTCTTTTAGACCACTAAGTTTGTGTTAATTTATTACAGCAGCCATAAAGAATCAATACAGATCTACACAGTGGCATTATTATTTACATAGAAACTTAAAAGTTGAGAAGAATAAATGATAAAATGTAATGAAGGAGAAAATGAAGTTTACTAGAATCAAGTGAGCAAGAATTTAGAACTCTAATAATAAACAAGTAATATTTTTAGTTCCCTCTGTCATTGAGGTATCATTAAGTTTCGTTTGTCATTGCATTTCAGTTTTATTCCCAAAATATAATTCCAAGAATGTGTAAGTCATTCTTTATTTAAAATGGACTTAACTTCTTAGAGGTTCAGTGATTAAAATATACTCTGTTGTTTACTATAAAAGCACATTATCCATTAGAGCGGTAAATATAAAGAGCTCCATAAAGACTGTACTTTATGTTAGCTTAATTAAAAAATTAATTAAACTTTATGATTCTGAAAGCTTTCATAAATTAAGCAAACTTTCAGAAAATATACTTACTTCAAAACCTGTATAAATAAAATGATTAAATACGATTCGGTAGGTTGCCAGATCAAGGCCAATTCTCAAGTGGGTACAAACTCAGACCACATTTCATGCGTCATCAAAGTAATATATATTCTATATGAAAATGTGAGAAATGTGATTATTATCAGTCATCAAGTGTTGATCACCTATACTTGTACCTTATTATATCAAACCACAATATTGGACGACAAAGGATTTCATGTTAGTTCACAATTCACTAAAGTAATAACATGAATCATCACAACATTTATTATAGGAACTCTTTCATAGTTAGTAGATTCTTAGTGTACTGTTAAGTATGTAAATTCTATCCACTCTTAGTTACCACACAGCCCATGTAAGCTACAAGGGGGAGAGCATCTTGTTGCCTACACAGTAAATTGAAGAATATGTGACACTATATGGGTTCATAATTAATATTTGTCTAATGAATAGAAAATCTGATAATTAGTTTTTTGTTATTGCTCTTGTTAATCATTCCCCTGTTACAGAAAAAGAAACTGAGACTTAAATAGTTGGAGGCCATTCTACCATTTGCAGTACAAGGAGTTAGTTGATTCCAGTTAGCTGATTCTAGTATCCAGGCTGCTTAGCACTTTTTTTTTAAATTTCAAAATCAATTTTATTATAGACAAAAGAGGAATTAACTGTACATAATAAACTATCATATTTATACACATACATTTTAAGTTATAGAGAATAAAGTTTAATTTGGCAGGTAGCATTAAACAGAATTAAAGTTATGTACATTAAGTAACATAACAACATCCTTAATTTGGTATAAGTGACATATTTTCTTGCTTTCTTATGTTTTTATAAGTCACTGTAACCTAAACTGCTTTATAAAACTGATAAGCAGAGCACCTGGGCGGCTGAGTTGGTTCAGTGCCCGACTTCGGCTCAGGTCATGATCTCACAGTGTGTTCAAGCCCAGCATAGGGCTTGCTACGGTCAGCGCAGAGCCTGCTTTGTTCAGATCCCCTGTCCCCCTCTCTGTCTGCCTCTCCCCTGCTCATGTTCTCTCTCTCAAAAATAAATAAACATTAAAAACAACCGATATGCTGAAATGTACCTTTACTGTTTTTCCTTATGCTCTGAATTCAAACAAAACTTTTCATAAACCTCTTCTATCTCTGGGTCCATCACATCATCAAGGTCATCTGAGTGTGGATCACTGGCACCCAATAAATCTGTTCCATTTTCTTCATAATCTGGAAACAAGTCTTCTCTTTCATGTAACTCTTGATATTTCTCAAGGTAATCTGGATCAGCTGCAGTGAAAGAATCACCATCAGATATATAAAATGTTGGTTTGTTCTTAAAATCGTTGTTTCATTCACAAAATACTGAATTTGATATCACTAAAGCCAGTTCCAGTGGAGTTTGCCTCTGAGATTAACCCATACTTGGGGCTCATGTTCTTATTATATATCTGGGAAATGTCTAGGTCTCTTCACTTTAGTACTATTTAAGATTACTTAGTATTTGGTTTCTTGTTTCTAGAATAGGGTCAACTTCAAGTAAACTTTTCTGAAATCAAATTTTGTACCCATTTGAATTATCTAGCTCCTCAGCCCAAATTTACCCAGAAGTCCCAAACTTCTACTTCAGTTTTAGGATGTTTGGGTAACTATTTTATTCAAAATTTGGGTCTATACAATTTAATAGATGTATGCTTTGATTTTATCATGTGTGAAAAAAAAATCAATTGTCTGTGGAGAAAATCATTTTTCTTGTTTCATCATTGTCTTATCGTTGTTTCATTTTCCCTCTTTGTGTTTGCCCACACTATCAGGAAGACACTTTTAAAATATTTTAATATCTGAAGTACCCTACTCACTCATGCTACTGCCTTAAACTGCTGCTATAGATCTTAAGAGTAGAGTGATTTTATGTCAGTTTCCTTTTTCATTGTTTCTCTAGCAGTGAGGTCTGTATGCTTTTCATCGCCATTAGTATTTTGGTTCATACAATAAGGCTGAATCACAAAACTATGAGTAATAACTTTTATTTCTGCTAGTGTATTTTGCTCCATTAATATGTCAATACATAGAGACTTGATGACAAACTGATTTATTTTTATTATTTGAGGACTTGTCAAATTCTAAGAAAGATTTACAAATAGCTTCTTAAAAATGTAAGAAACACATCAGTCAGTGTTTCCTTTCCTAACAGCCATTTCCATGGGAAGTTCACTGCTGCCAGTACACAAGGTCTATCAAGCATAAATGCATTAGAGAAATCCAAGTGAGAGTGTAAAGTGATGATCAGATCCTTTGACTTTTGGATTACAATCCTGTGCTCATTAGCTCAAGATCACAAGTTCAGTTTCCACAAGATCCTCCATATAGTTACTGAAGAGAAACTCAGAGTTCTGCAACTCTGCTTGTTCACACCAGGGTTTGACATGGAGCCGAAGGATGCCTAGGTGGCAGTGTATGGATAGTATAGTCCAGTTTAGTACTTATGACTAAAAAGGACTCCCACATGTATGGGAGTAGGAAGTCAACTTTGAAAGGGAATGTTGGAAGCCCATAGAAATTTCCAGATATCTATTTGACATAAATACTGTTTCTTTTACCTTTTCTGATTAGTGCTTTGTGAAGACAGGAAAAGAAGGTACAAAGAGGACATTTGCCTATTATAACACTTCAGTGTATTAGCTTTCATAACATAATTTGATTAAGGTACCAGAACTAATACTGAGTTGCTGGTCACAACATGATCACAATAGTATTATCCCCATGAAAATATAGCTTGTCATTTATCATTAATTTTAAATTGCAAATGCTAATTGAGGGTATGCCATTCACCCCAAGATTGGCAACTTTGTTCATAAAAATAAGGTACGTAAGAGGTTACTAATATGGATCCCGTGAAAATATGTAGATATTGAAATGTGCTTGATTCATCAAATGAATTTAAAGGTAAAACGTGTCAAGAGCAGTAGAAACTATATGTACACATGGAGCAATCAGTAGTACTTTTATGCTGCAAATGCAGCAATTTACTGCTTCAATGGGAAAGAAAACCTTAGAAAGAAAATCTACTTAAGAAAGAGACATTTATTGCAAAACTTCTCTGAATATATATCACCATATTGCTCTGTACACTATTAAAATATAAAATCAAACAGGGCCCTTTGTAATAAATTCACACTTTGGTTGGAAGAAACAGAAGATACATAGTTGTGTTACTATGAACAGTGTACTTTGGGGTCAATTAGAAACCCAATAATACAAGAGTATTTCCAAGTCTCCAGCTTTGAGAAATCTATCTTTGGTCACATTCTACGAAGACAAACTTCGTAAAGACAAACTTTTTCTTATATGCACTCCATGACATTTGTCTTATTTCTTCTCTCTTGCATTAGTTCCTTATAGTTTTACCCCTTATTCTGCCAATCATTTATACATTTATTTTTAAGAATATATGCTCAGCACCTGCTTTGTACCAACTACCATGCTAGCTACTGGATCTATGACAATTAATAAGACAGAAAAAAAATTCTGTACCTTCATGGAGTTTACTATCAGATGAAAGGCTCATAATTCAATATTAAAAATCATGCAAAAAAATTTAAATGCATTGAAGGGAAAGAGCAGAGCATTAAGATTAAGGGATTGTATTCAGATCTTAGAAGACTTTTGAAAAATTATACCTTGGTAAGCCGCAAGTTCTTCATCAAATACACCTCTCTGGTCATTAAGACTTACCCTGAATGCCTGAAATGTCAATACAACACACTATAATATCAAAAATTTTAAAAAGATGTTAAGTGACAACACAAAGGCTAAATAATAAAACAAAATATCCAACTAATAAGCTAACATAAAACAAAATAACATAAAACAATTGTGTCTGATGGCTAAATCAGTAGTATTAGTTATCAGAGAAAGATATACATATATATCTTTGGTTAGAATGACCTTAATGAGAGGTGTTTGCATTTAACAGGATGTGCACTCTACAGTGGCAGAAAAAAAAGATTCTGGAACATATAGAATACATTACTGTTTTCAAACAAAACGGAGCCAAATACAACAACAAATAAAATGATGTACCATAATAAATTGGCATTTTTGAAAGTTGGGGAACTTTTCCTGCTTTCTGAAGTTAAATTTAAAACAATTATGTCTGTTTACTTGCTTGTCAGTTTTCTCATTTTGCAGTATCACATTATGTGTATGAGGCAGCAAGTGCGATGATGGAAGAATCTGAAGCGAGAGCTATCGGCAAAGTGATTTACTCATTACATTTAAACTCTCAAAATAAACAAAGGATTTAATAATATCCTGTGCAAAGTAAGGCCATTTTAGCTTCAAACCATATTTGATGTGGTAACCAATGACACACAAGATAACAAACTTGTATCTGAGCAGTCTCACCTAAATATGCATTTTTTTTTCAATATTTGGTGGAATCCTTCAAGAGCAAAGTGAGCTTTTGTACCATCATGATCAGGATTGAGCTTTCCTATCACACATTCCTGATCATCAGTTATCCGTGCCTACTACTCCTACTGCTCTGGGTGATGTTGGGCCTGGTTTTAGAGAACTCACTCACAATATGGCATTTTTGTGTAGAAAAAGTTACCTGGCATTAACCTTTTGTTTTTGACGAATTAATTATTGCTTTTTCATAGGACATAATGTTGACTAGAATTTGAAAATACTGTATTTTCAGGTACTGTTGTCCACAAGAGTGAAATAAAGGGGGAAATATTCTACAAGGGATGAGTTGTTTAATAAATTATAGTAAATGTGTGAAACTGAAAACAGTGATGTGGTATAATATGCGATGGCATAGTAAGATATTTACAGTATAATGTTTAATGAAAAAGAATGATGCGATAGAGTACTTAGATACAAGAATATCCTACTGAGAATGATTTAAATAAGAAAAAAGAGTGGAAACGAATACATGGTCCAGAAATCTAATGGTTAATTTGAATGTACCCCAAGACTATATGCCTGCAGGTAACTGAAAACCCCAATAACTGTGGTTTAAATATAAGACTGTTTTTCTTTTGCAAGAGGCTTGCTTGGACAATCCAGTGCTGGTAAGGAAGCATCATATAATTAGGGCCCACTCAAGTTCGGTCTTTAGTTTTCATCATTATGATTTTTTATCTTCCACGTAGTCTAATTTGCCATCCAGCTGCTGAAGCTCCAATCATCTTGTCCACATTTTATCTAGAAAACAGAAGAGGAAGGGAAAACGGGCATAACTTCCAGCTGGGGCAGCTACCTTTTAAGAATTTCCCTAAAGCTCTTTAGGTGAGCAAATGTTTGGTGAAGTGATTAGGAAAAAATAAATTAAATCACAATTCTGTGACAAAAATAATTACACTAATGAAATGCAAATATGTCTTGGGAGTTTCTGGTCAAAATATTGATAATCAATTTATTTGGTTGGTGCCAAAATGTTTTGTCAATGATTCACATTGCGTGGAAAAAATTAAAATGAGGGTAAAAAGAGACATTTTGTCTCTTTGGGTTAAATGGCAACCCCCAAAATGATAGTTTTTTTAAAAAGAACTTTCAGTAATACTATAGTCTAATAGTCTTTTAGTTTATTAGCAGAGTGATTTATTTATATATTTCTTCTCACCTACCTCAACTTACCAGTTGGCACTTACTTTACAACAATGGAGAACATGTTTGAGTACTTTATATTTCTTGGTCAAATAGATACATAAACATTGGTTTTCACTAAAAGAAATACAATGATATTGCATTTAGAATTACAGAGACAGAGAATGAGGTGTGGCATCACAGAAAGTAAGCTCTGTATTTCATTAGTCAAGATTGGAAAATGTCAGCACAAGATAGTGATTCTGGTGTGTTTTCTCCATATTGCATTTGCACATTGCTATAAGTGCAATTGTTCCTATGTTAATTTGGTAGAAAAACATTTCTGTTTTTGTTATTTCTGCTCTGTTTTGTATTAGTTTCGGTTGTCTACATAGACTTACTAACGTATAGCTTTTCTACCAAAATCCTAAGCATACTT